>NC_080723.1:920000-1287500 GCF_019097595.1 Hemibagrus wyckioides | reverse complement strand
GTCAAGCTTCCTTAGTCACTTAGTTTGCCGACTGTCTGCAGTGAAGAAGTAAAATACACACACACACACCACTAGTAGTTTATCAAACTCACAAATAGCCAAGGTCATAGCAGCTCCTACACCCCCACATACATAGACTAATCCTCATGGCAGAAAAAAATGCAAATAAAGTCTCTAAGGTCTCGTTCTTGTGCAAACAATCCACCAGTGAATCCTCGTTCATTATACACACACACACACACACACACATACACATGCACACAAGTGTTCATTCACACGCTATATTAATCTCTCTTCCATTCATCCCTTATATACTGGTCAGATAATCCGTAAGGGTCTCTCTCTCTGTTGTTTGACCTCATTTACACATGCATGTACCCATCATGTAATATAAACACAAACATAATCTGAATCTATCAGTAATCTGGTCCTTAAAGGAGCAGGAACATGCTTTATTCAGGTTCAGTGAAGACACAAGTTACCTATGACCTGCAGGATTATTGTTTAATGAAGCGGTGTGGTTATTCATATAAGGAGACATGGTTAATAAACTAAACTCAAACAGTTTCTATGTATCTTCAAACTGCCTCAGGGGAAAAGAAAACAGATCCAACAACATAAATATTTCACTGGCTATAAGAAAGATGATCAGGACCGGAACCTCCTGCTTACGAGCACAATGCACATGGAAAGCTGAACCAGAATGTGTTGAATAGACAAACTTCCATTTAGAAAAAAAAGGCATAAAAAGAAGAGGAAATGAAACCACCGAGAGAGTGTGGGAGTCTGAAAACGTGCCACACCAGCAGTAGCAGTAGCGATTTAACTGCTGATTAAATTCCTGACCGTTCTGGAGCACATTCACACTGGAGCGCACCCTAGCTGCTAGCCTTTGTGCTACTATTGATGCTGATGGTCCAGAACACTCCTGAGTGATAAGGCAGCTTGTGTGTGTGTGTGTGTGTGTGTGTGTGTGTAGTCAGGTAAAACGTCCAGACAAAGGTGTCATGCGGTGTCACCACACATGTGAAACAAGAGCAAGCTGTCCATTCAGAAGAACTGCTGAGCTCAGACCTTTCTGACTGTGTGTCCATCTGTGACCATAAACACACAGAGTAACGTTAGCACAAACAAAGGCTGGGTTGCTTTTTATTTACCTGACTTATTTGTAAGGACAACACTGATGCTGGGCTGTTGCACAATTCCTAGGATAAAGAAAATTACCTTTTGAAAGATCCCTTTTGTTTCTGTGGAAAAATAATCGAGAGGCCACACTCATGGAAATGTGCTGCACCAGACCTGCTCCACCCACTCTTCTGTGGATTTTTGCACGAATCACATCTCTCCTAGGCTTTTCATTCACTGCTATCATTTTTACAAGATTTCAGGAGGGTGCTCGATGCGTAGGTGTTGCAAAGCATCGCTGCATTACATGACCTGGGTTGCGGATGATGATGTCAGAGGCTGCTACTTTGCTCTACTCTCCCTGGCAGGGAGCCAGCAGGACCGTGTGTCCCTGTATTTCTAGGAACGCAGGGCAGTAATTAGGGAGGACTTTTGTTGCGTGCTCTCGACTAACGAACACAGTGACCCAGTTACCTCGAGAGGCAGTTATATCACAGATACATCGAATACCAAGAACAGAGCAGCAAATGTCTTCCCTTTGGGATGATACAATTATGTCACAGGTAGCAGACTTGCATAACTCGAGCAGACTTGTAAAAGGTTTGATTAGCCGGTGCATGACTGTGTGCTAAGTCCATGGTTTAAGATTGCATCTATCCTGAATGGGCTTTGAGATGGATCAGTGGGAAACAGGAGAGAGGCTCTTTGAGGCCAACCGTCTGCTCCATGGACATCTGATCAGGCCTGTATCTGAGCAACACTAAATGAGACTGAATGACGAGCCACAAGACTTAACGTCAGTCACCTGTTCTAGGAAGAGCAAAGATAAAATTCCACCAGCTTCTTCAGCCGTGAGCTTCAAAAGTCAGCAGGGGAGTGAGACGGCAAAGCAGACAGTCCGACATGAACAACGGGAGGTCTAATGAATCCACCCTGACTGATCTGCACTACAAGCCTCATGAAGTACACTTCCCTGGCCATACTAGGTCTTGAAGAATACACACACAGAGTTTTTGAAGAAACTCTTCAAAAGAACTTTGTTGGTCACCTTTCAACTAATGTCCCCTGGGAAGAGGTTCATACTGATAGTTTGTCTCTGCTAAGACAATGAGAGAGAGAGAGAGAGAGAGAGAGAGAGGGGGAATGTTAAACCAAGCATTCTCATTGAAATGGGGCATTTAGATGACTTTTTAAAAGACACATCTTGCTGATGTTTGCTAATGATTACAATTTGACACGAAACCTAGATTTTTCATTCATTGTGAAAGTATTATATGTTAAATAAATGTAACCAAAAATATAGCTAGAGCAATGTATTTTTTTTACACCGATCAGGTGTAACATTGTGAGCAGTGACCGGTGAAGTGAATAAGACTGAGTATGTCCTCATCATGGCACCTATTAGTGGGTGGGATATAAGTCAACATTTTGTCCTCAAAGTTGATGTGTTAGAAGCAGGAAAAATGGACAAGTGTAAGGATTTGAGCGAGTTTGATGAAGGGCCAAATTGTGATGGCTAGACCACTGGATCAGATCATCTCCAAAACTGCAGCTCTTGTTCCTGGTCTGCAGTGGTCAGTATCTATCAAAAGTATCTTTTAAGTTTAAGTCCTTCAAGTCCTGGATCTGCTGCTAACATCTTGGTGCCTGATACAACATCACACCTTTGGGGATCTAGTGGAGTCCATGCCTCGTTGGGTCAGGGCTGTTTTGCACCAAAAAGGGGGCAGACACAATATTAGTCAGGTGGTCATAATGTTATAGCTGATCGGTTTAGTTCATTCCAGATTGGCCCAATGACACATGTCCATGGTTAGTAGAGATTCGCTGAGTTATTGCTTTACTGCATTACCAAGCAGACAACACGGCAGATAGCACCACCATGCAAGCTTGAATTTAGTTTGATTTTTGATGTGTTTGGCAAAAATAAAGAAGAAAATGGCTAATCCTAGACCTTTGCTGTATGAGGCCAAGAGAAAGCCATGTTTCTCTCACCAGCATAAACCCACCTATAATAGTGGTCTGATGTCATCATGAAGCTGGCTTGAAGGATCATATGAAGTATTGGTTAGACCCTTCTGGATGAGGAACACAAGTCTCACCACATCGAGCTCCACTGAGCAAGCCCAATCATATCCATAGCAGGCCAAACTAAATGTGAGACCGGCACCACAAGCATAGTAGCAGCACTCGTCAGAGGGATGTAATTTATTCCTGCGTTTATAGATGTGGCTGAGAGCCAGGCAGGAGCCAGCCAACCACACTTCTCCACAGTGGGTTAATGACAAGACTGCTGTGGAAGCTGCAGCTTTGGCACGGGGTGTAGCCTGCCTTTTTGTTCTAGTCCAAGACCGAGTTGTCATCTCCAAATCGTCATCATTAACAGATAATGGAATGGTGCTGTTCTCAGATCGGTCTTCATGTCACTCCTGCAGCTGTAGCTTCATGGTATGACAGAAGTGCATCAGAGTCAGTCATCATGGGAGACCCTGCAGTTTAGTGCTATAACCATGCCAGGAGAAAGATGTGGGTCACACCCACCACCTAGTGCAACAAGCCAAGAAATGAGCTCAGTGTGGCCATATATACCATAGAGACCAAAAACCACAAACACTGGCACAAAAGAAAGTGGTAATAAAGCCACGGCTGTCTTTAATTTATCAGACAGAGAGCATTAACACTACATACTGTGTGTGAACATTTGCAGATTTTTTATTTTTTTTTGCTGACAAAATGAAAAGTTCCTCATGTGGTTTAGCCCATATTCAAAGACAGAGAGTAGGAAGGTGGAAAATAGAGAAGTGTATCACACCTTGTGTGTGTGTGTGTGTGTGTGGGTGAAAGAGTATGGAGGAGGGTCTGTATAACCACACAGACACCAGCGTTTGCAAGGCTTTCAGTCTGCTGTCTGCTTTTAACTCGTTTGATTTGGAAAATATGTGATTAATCTTGTTTGAAGTACAGGTAGAACAAAGACATCTAGGTGAGCTGAAATGGTCGTGCTGACAGACAGGATGGCAAAACACAACCCTTTTTTTTCGATCCCCTTTTGTTTCTGATGAAATATCACATTTGAACTGTGTCTCATCCTGTGGTGTCACTTCTGTCTGGGTTTGAACAAAAGCATCAGCCGTGTGTGCTATGGGAGGGTCTATGCTGTCAGCCATTTCAGTATTCCATTTATGATAACCATAACTTACTCCACCCACCATCTACAGCACACTCAGAGGAACTCACATGCACCAGAGAGCCAGGCAGTTACACACAGATAAGTCATGTAGAATTTGTCCTTCTTCGTAGAGGAACGAATCAAGTCTGGTGAAATTCTACAACTCAACATATTAGGCTCATTAATTAGCTGAATGCACTATAAAGGCCTAACAGGCTTTCTCTGCTGCAGATTGTAGGCTAATCCTTTTAAGCCTGGTTAACTAAGGGCACAGAAACAGCTGCTATTATTAAGAGCTGTTTTTATCTACAGAAATGCTGGCATGGAAAGGAGGGTGCTGAGCACCTTGAGTGTGAATCTCTGCCATGCCTCCCTGCTTGTTATGACTGAATACAAAGTCCATACAGTACAGTCTGAGTGTATGACCATTAAAAAAACCCTCATCGGTGTCTTTATCAGTCTTCCCACTGAAAGCAGAATGAGGCCTTTTTCTTTTTTTTACTCTGTATGTGAAATAGCTGAACATTCCTCCTTCCTTCCGCACCCCCAAAGCCGCTGCCCATCAGATTGAATGCGCCTTTTCATCTGTGCCATAACCACCTCTCACACAGCACACTACTATGGATCTTCTGCTTAAAATATATGGACAGGGGAGGGGTCAACCGCCTTCCAGACTACAGTTAATGTAAATATGACAGCCTGGAGACACCACAAATCTGGCAGACGATCAATAAAGACACATATACGTCATCCCCATCTCTCTAGGCTTTCTTAGCTCCAAAATGAACAGGCTGAAAAGACCCAAATCTGACTGCCTGCAGCTGCAGCTGCACAAATGACCTACATCAACAGGGCGGGGTGGGGGGCGGGATAGGGTGGGGGGGTGCGCAGGCATTGACATAAACTCATCCCCCGTCCCTGGTGGGTCCACTCTGTACGGCTATGTCCCAAGCAGGGCAAAGTGAGCAGCCTTCGCTAAGTGTCGTGTGAGACCCTCCACTGGCGGCTCTACCAATCATCAGGACGGCTTAAAAATGCAGCAACATGGCAGCTTTAGAACCTCTCTTTCCTGCCAGGAGAAACTGACACCCTCGGGTCGCACGCAACTAGAGGGCAAGCGAGGCCAGGTCCTGCCGAGCACACAACACCTCAGCAACTCATTTTCTTAAATCCCTGGCAGCTAGGGAAATAGGACACAAGGCCGAGGGGGTGGGCAGGAACAGAGTGGTTTTTATATGGTTCTGCCAAAGCTAACTAAAGGATATGTGAGCTCAGTGCTGTGTGAAGGACAGTACAGGAAGCTGAGGACCAGAATATGGTCTATTGTACCTCTAAGGCATTATCCAAACTTTACACAACATTTTTGATAAATAAAGGGCTGTGATTATCGTGATGAAAATAAATAGCTATGTTCCTGTCTGTGGATTAGCACAAAAAAAGGTGCCTCCTGATGGTGCCTCAAGGACACAATGCCATGGGGAGCTTCCAGGAGTAATATGGGTTAGTGGAAGAACAAAAAAGCAAACCGTCTGTGAAATATTCCATTATGTCCTTTGGCTAGATTGTGCGATCACTTGTGAGTCCTATCAAAAGTTAATGCAGTTAGAACATGGCATTTTGTCAGGGACACTGGGAACCATGAGGATTAGACGTGCCTCCTAGCACACGAGACATTTAATGAGCACATCAGAGACATCACTTTGTCTACACTAACCCCATATTTCTTGACATGACATGACAAGTTATTCATGTTATTCAATTTCAGCATGGTAACAGAAGCATTTTATTTAATCTACAGACATTGCAGCTGGGTTTTGAACACACAAGCATGGCAACCTCCATGAGATACATGTTCAGGGTCACCAAACTGAACACCATGCCCTTTTGCGTTTGTGCATTGTTGTCCCCAACAAAAAAAAAGCTGCTTTAGCTAATCTCTCGTCAATTTATTGCTTTTTGGTTTATTTTCCATAGCTAAGGCCAAATGGTTCAGAGGAAGAGGAACCCACACCCCACCTATGCGACTTGTCAAACAAATCTGTCTAGTAACCTTAGACCCTCAACCTGCTGAAGCCTTGCAAACCCACGCAGTATGGCAAACCATTTGTATTCAGCATGTACCCTCGAAAACGTCATGTCTTAACACACCTTTGACCTACATTCTGTAATTCAGTGCAGAGAAAAGGAAAAAAAAGTGAGTGCAAAAACAGCAGCCAACAACCTCAGTGTGATTCAGTTAAACCCCCTGCTTCAGTCTTTTAGACACTGCCATAAATGCTAGCTCAACCTATATGAGCCAGATCACATTATTTCTGGAGATATACAGAAAGCAGACTGGATTATATTGATAGAGATTATCCCAAAATACCCTTACCAATCACAAGCATTGCTAATCGAACACATTTGTGCACTTAAACTTCCAGAGGGTGAATTTTTGTAGTAAAGAATTATCAATGAGAATATCAAGTCCAAGTCTGGTGTAAATTATATAAAAGTTCCAGTTCAACTGGAGGGTAAAGCAAATGAAATGGCAGACTATCAAACATCAATCTCAGCTATTACCAAAACCAATATATCCAGCTGAAGACATTTTAGTCTTTAACATATGGCCCAGTTTAAACTAAGCCACATTTAATATTTTAAAACATAGAGACAAAAGGCTGGGATGTGGCTTTGCAGGCATTTTGTTAAAAAATATTGTTGTAAAGACCTCAAGGACCTCAAATGCACTATAAGCATAGTATGGGTGTGCCAAATTGCCCACAAGTATAAGAGTCCCAGCTTTCTCTATATTTCAAATGCACATGAGTGTTTGTCTCATATGGATCCCCACCCATTTTACTTCATAGTGCACCAAAGCACTACTGCGTGTTTTTTTTTCCCTTCAGTGTTTTACAGAAATGACAATTCTCTAAATTGCAACCTGCAAGCATATTACGTCACAGATAAGACAACACATCTAGTGCTAGTCATCCATCTGTGTGGGTGATTATGATTTATGAGCCTTGCACAGCACAACCTCATGTTCTAAGAATCTTTTTAGATTTTCTCCTACATGTTTTTTTGCAATCTGCAGAAGTTTTGTAATCAGAGCTATCTTTGTTGGCTTATGTAGGAATTAAGGTGAAAGGTCCAAAGATTTCAATGTATTGTTTTTTCCCCCAGCTTTTCAGGTTGGCGTACAGTTGACCATATTTTGTTTCTCCAATGTAAAACATCTGACTTCTCTGCATCAAATCTCATCCACTCGATTCTCATGATCGATGATTCTCAAACTAATATACAGACGTCTGCTATAAAACCTGGGGAACAAAGACAACGATCAGACAATCCCATAGCAGGTCAGTTCACTTTTCACTTCTATATCCAAGAGTCTGGTTGTACAGTCAAGCTAAGCTGCAACAGATTTCTTAGGAAACCACCTCAAGGTCATTCCACTAACCTTATCTCAATCAGGAACATTTTGTAACCACAGGTCACCACAGGATTACAAGGAATGGCCAAGTGAACTTCAGACGCACGGGTCAATTATATGGAACAGCATTGCAAACACCCGAAAGCTAAAACGGTCAACAGGCTGGATTTGCATATGGTCTAGATACGTGGAAAGCGATGTGTGAATGGTGCTTGCAGAGATGTAGTCACTAGTTATGCTTCTGAAGCGTGTTTTAGTTGGATGTTAGAATAATCAGTGATGAAACACATTAATATTGTCTAAGAGCCATCAAAAAAACAACAAACATTTCCTTTCCCTTTTTTTTCTCTCGCTAGATTTGCATTTCAATGCCTACAGTACTGCAGTCTCCTTCAAAGCAGTGATTCAAGCCCTCTGTCACATCATTTAAGCCAGTATTTGATCACAATACTACATCTGCTCAAGCGCCATCATAAACCTCCTTTTCTCACAGCAAGCTAGCACACGTGACGATGACTTCCCGGCCCTTCCTCAGCGTACAGTGCACATATATGCAAAGTTGCAAGCCAAAACTAATACTGTAGGGGGAAAACTGTTCAGCATTCCTATATGACCTCATATCAAAAACATCAGCGATGCTATGTTGAGTCATCTAAAAAATCCTTAGCTCCAAGTATGTTTTTTTTTTTATTCTAGGAGAAACAGAGGTCTGTGCCCAGATTCTGATTCAGGAGGACAAATGTTCCAACATGGAGTTCAAACCAGAGTCGGCACAGAGTTCAGGGTGTTGCTAAAGTCAAATAAGGACTCCAGCCCACTTGGCTGACCGGTTTGTTTTTATAACACAGTGTTCCCCCTTCTTTTAGACAGTGCTGGGAGAGAGAGAGATCCATTTCCTCTTTGATCTATTGGTTGGGACTGAGGGAAAATCTGCTGAGTGCTTTGGAAAAGACTGGGCGCACATAGCAGTTTGGCAGAGCCTGGGCTGATGAACTCAAGTGACCCACATTCCCTGATTACCAAAACAAATGAGACGGAATACTCATTATTCAGCCAGATCACCGCCCAATCACAAGCCTGAAGGGCCAAGAAAAATTAGGAGCCACATATATATATATATGATAGGCTACATTCCACAGATGGTGGTGATCCCATGTGGTGCATTACATCAGTCACTTTGTGGGAATTCTTGACTGCGTAACTGTGATCTGACACAATGCCATAAAACAAAACAAAACAAAAAGCATATACAGTGTGGACGTGTGTCTAGCAATACACCAAACATCAAGGAGGTGTGAAGGTAAAAACAAAGGGACACAAGAGGAAATGCCTGAGAGTTAGAAGGTATATAGTGTTAATTAATTAATCTGACATTAATAATCCAACACAAATGAGTGATAAACTATTGGACTTGCTTTATGGCTGCTTTATCTCAGGCCTGCTTTAAGCCGGTCACTGAAAGCTTCATGAACACATCGTCTCCGCTGCTGCTCACATGGTGCATCCTGTCTGCACTCACTGTCGCATATGAAAAGGGCGTGTCGTGGCCGTGATCTTCTAAATGGGTGTGTACCATGCCAGCCACGTCAAGGAAAAGCCTTGGTTGGTGATCTCTAGTTTTATGATTCCAGATGTGCTTAATGCTATACTGTAGTGCAAGACTTTTTTTTTCTTTAGGGGGAGGGGCTTGGCTGTCTTTGTTGTATTAAACAAAAACTGTTTGGACATTAATGATCAAATAGAGCAGCTAGACAACAGAAAAATAGACTGATTAGACATAGACAACTTTCTTGTGTTTAGAACATTTCTCTGTAGCCGTGCAGCTGAAGGGTGGTGCTGTGCTTGTGTTCCTCTCTCTCTCTCGGAGCTCGTCTAGCTGAGTCTGTTGCTGGCCAGATCAGCTGGCAGTGGAGCGCGCGGGGGTGTGGCACTTCACAACAAAGGGCTTCAGAAGCACCCACATCTACACAACTCCAGGCGACCCCCACCCCCTCTTTTTTTTCTTTCTTTATTCTTTTTTTCCTGCGCATTTATTACAATCTTTGCATGCTTTGGATTATCAGCAGTATCAAAAAAAGGGTCGGGATGACCGTGGCACTGCGGGGCGCGTCGCGCGCATTGCTCCGGCTGTTAGCTAGCTGCTTGGTGACCTTCTAGTGTTGCCAGTTTGGACAACTTTTATTATTTTCCTGAAAAGTGGTTCACGGGCGCGTTTGTGTATGTGAGTGTGTGCGCGCGCGTCTGCGCGAGGTTTGTTTACGGTCTCTCCTATGGTAAAGGACACTCGGTAACAGCGCGCGCTCATTCCGCATTGACTTCCAGCACTTGTTCGGGACACGCTGTCCCCTGAATACCTCCTCCTACACACCGAGTGCTAATAAGCGTTTCTTTCAGAAGTGAGCTCATCTGTACAGGACTGCACCGGATGCGGTGCCGTTAAAAGATCGCTGGGAAACTGTTGCTGTATAGACTACAGGGGCTGTGGGCGTGACGTTCTACACGACACCGCGCCTCACGGTTAAATAGCATATTAACCTACTTTTGTTTAAGAATGCCGTTAACGTTAGCGGATTGTGAGAGAAATTAGTCGCCTTCGTCATTGTAACTACGCCAAAAACGAGGTTCTGAGCGTCGTGTCTTATTTACAGCGAGGTAGAAAGAAGTACATTGCATAAATCCTCGTGCAACTCGGAGATTTTTTTTTGTTTTAAATCCCAACCGGGTTCTGTAGCTGTGGTTCTGTGTCTGTATCTGAGCTGCAAAATGACAAAGCACTCGCTGCAATGGAAACTGACCTGTATGTGTCCTTAGGTGAGCTTTGAGATGTGACGATTTGCCATAAACTTTTTCGCAGCCAGAATAGTGGCATTTGTGCTTTTTCTGCGGGGATTCCTGCTCAGCGCGAGCCCTCAGTCGCTTGCCTCTTTGTTTAAGGGCAGAGTCGGCAGGGACGGTGGTAGGTGTGGCAGAGTTTCCATCCTCTCGCGCTGGGGTTGTTGTTGGTGGTGCTGGTGGTGGTGGCACGCTCTCTTCTTTTGTTTTTGCCTGCTCGGCGAAATTAGTAGGGCTCTGCTGATTGAAATCCGCCAGAATTCGGGCCACGACAAAAAGAGAAGAGTTGTCCTTCACCAGCGCTTCCTTGGTCTCCTCTCCGCTCCTCGGTGCAGCCGCAGTTTCGGGTCGGATCTCCCTGTTCCCTTTAGGACCGTGAACAATTGCGCGGCTGGACATAGACACAAGGCACTCTGCTGCTAAATGTTCCATTTTGTTAAAGACGCAAAATAAAAATGTTTCTTTAGAGCATTCAGAAGCGAAATGACACTTGTCTAAATCGCTCGACTCCGTCGCAGATCCCTTGTGTGTGATGCTGGACATTCAGCAAACTCACTTTGTATCGTTACCGGCTTTTCAAGAACCCTGACATCCTGAATTAAAGCACGCGGAGATACGAGCCGTTCACGCGCCGCACAGACTCCCTGCTCACTTTAGAGCTATGCTTCAGGCACAGACACACCGATAAACTTGTGTTGCATGAATATGAAAACTCCCCATCGTGGCCGAAAAGTCCATAACCCACGTAAAGTGACAGTATTGTGCTCGGCGCTGACTCGAGCTGTCGGTATCCACGCTGGGGGCGTGGCGGCCCGGAGTGTCGTCACAGCGCGCGCGAGCTCATTGGCTCGCACCAGTGTCCCAAAGTGCACCGGCTCAAACTTCACCAAGTGAACTCGGACCCATCCAAAACCGGACTAAATAGTGTTCCTATCTAGTATCCTACCAAAGGTGGTGTAATATTTATTTGTTTGTTTGTTTGTTTATTTATTTAACATTCATGATCTGGTACTGTATTCTGTACCATATGAGTTTATTATAATATATCCTGGTCTAGTGTCCGCTTTTACCAAGCTGTAGTACACAATAATGTACTGGTCAATATTTTATCCGATGCTTACATTTTACTGACCGGATGCGCCCCATAATAACATGCGCGCGATATAAATAACATTTTATGTGATATATTTGATACAATAGTGGGAGGATCTTGATGCAGTTTTTAGCTATATTGTGCAATGACCTTGTACAAATTGTGAAATGTGTTTGATATTAAACAAACTTGATTAAAATCGCTCGTGCCAAATCACAAAAATACATATTTGTTTACTATACATTATAATGGTGTTGTAGCTGTTGTCATGTTATTGTTCTTAATTAAAGAAGCAGGATTATTTTTATTAATAATAATAATAATAATAATAATAATAATATTATTATTATACATTTTCTTGTGGTTGCTGTTGTAGTTATTGTTGTTATATGAGACTACTCTAACAAAATACTATAACAAAATATTAACAAGACCCCAAAATGACCAACAGGTCAGGTTAAACAAGTACAGAGCTTGGCCAAGTACCACCAGTGATTTTAACGTCTTAGTTATGTACTAATGGAAACATTAGGTGGTAATAAATTAGGCAGAAATGTGATTATGAAGTGTTTGGGTTCTCTAGGCTCCAGTGTGTCTCGCATGACAAAATGTCAGCTTGCAGTCATAAGGAAGCAGTGTTTAAAAGGAAAATCAGGCGTTGTTTAAATAATCTGATGAAGATAAAGAGCTGTATGTCATAAAAGTGCATGCAGAGCCACAGCACATCGACAGGCCCTCCGCATCCATCCGAGTTAAAAGGGACACAAAATAATTAGCCTGTTTTAATAAGCTGAATTAGCTTCCTAAGTTTGAACAATTAAATAGATGCCACGCTCGTTAAAGACCACCTTTATTAATAAATAAATCAATAAATAAAACAACCTTCGTTGTTCCGCTTATAATTATTCAAAGTAAAAAAGTAGAAAATTCCAGAACATTTTCTGTTTTTTAAATCAAAGGTGATTTCAGGGGAAACATGAGACGAGAAAAGCGAGGATGCAGCCGTGCACACACTCGAACACAAGTGCTGTGCATCTCTCCTGTGGGAAAGTGTGTACTCGCTCGCTCACTTCTGTTCACAAAAGCCTCTGGAAAGTTCCTGAATTCAGAGGGCCATCTGTCTGTATTACTTTACATATTCTTTCACCACAAGGACTGGGTGTTCTTGCATTTCATGTGGTTCTTCAGAGGCGCACTCCATGACAGCAGAACAACAAGGGGGCAGTTCCTCTTTCACAAGATGGCTGCCTGCGAATGAAAGGGGGGGAAATGCTTATCTGTCTGTCTTCAGCACTCAGATAAGCAGCAGAAATGAGTTAAACAGACAATGTCATGTTACCGCTTACTGCATGTCTGTGTTTTAGAGAAATATTTCTAGCTATGTTTTCCTGCATTATAAATGTGTTGTTTTCTCTACAGCACTTATGAGTACTTTTCCATGCGTGTGAGTGAAGTAGTGTGGAAATGACTCAAAGTGTACCTGTACTACAGTGCAAATATTATTAAGCATTATTACAATGATATATAGAGATTAAAAAATCCCAAACACTGTACAAGAAGTACAGTAAGAAGAAATTCTGAATACCTCTCACTTCACCCACACACAACCCACTATGTGGCCTTTTACTGATGAGCTGAGCGCACACAATACCAAAAATTTAGATGGTGGGTGTGATTTCTCCCACTACATGCCCCCTGCAGTGAAAGGATTTTGCTATTTTAATAGTCGGTTCTGATTCATAGAGTTTTAGAAAGTAGTTTTCCCTCAGCTTAAATTCTTTTCACGTACTCTATACCTTGTTTTATCTGCTGTTAGGTTCGTCAAATAAATATCTATTTTATACGAGGTCTGTGAGGTCTGAGCACGTGCACCACTGGGTTAATCTGTTCATTTCAGGCCATGCTGACCTAGAACATGTGCACCTTGTGCCTTAGCTGTGTGTAATATGGGGCAATCTCCTGTCAACAACAAGGATGCACCCCATTTGCTATGGTGTGAGGGGCAAAAAAATAGCAGAATAATCTTCTAGACATGGCACAGAAACACGGCGTGAAGCTGAACGAACTCAAGAGCACAAACAGTAAAGGTTTATGGGGGTTGTGCGCAATATTTCCTTCCAGTTTGTTACAGGGAAATCACTTGGAATAAACAGCACTTCAGGTGTTTATCGTAATCACTCGGAGACTGCACTCTTCCCTAGAACATGTCAGGGCGCTCTGATGATCTGATGAGCTTAGAAAGCAGTGTTACTCTAACCAGAGCGGTCATCGTTCTGCAGACGATATGTCCCAACTCTGACTACAAACATAGTCTTTTTAAATAAGCTTTTTGAGTTTAGTCTTCTCAGTTAATGGAGGTCTTGTTTACCTCGTGTTGAGTAGAGGCATGCAGCGTTTAAATGTCAATGCACAGCTCTTGACATACATGAGACCCAGTGGTTGTTTACGTCTTGTGGTTTAGCTTTGTTCTGTCATTGTTGGGAAATGTCTCGTTTCCCATCATGGGCGCAAATACTCTCTTCCTGCTCAGAAATGTCGGTATTCTGTACTGATCTGCGATCACACTCTCTTGGCTGTGTTTAAGTCGTAGCTATTGTGCAAGAAACGGCGAGGCTGCTTTCAGAGCAGTAGACAGAGGAAGAGATAGCTTTTCGTGTGAAAGGCTTTGTACGACATTTAAACAGAAAAAGGAGTGCCCACATAGCACACACGCACACACAGTATTGCTAGTACTTTCACTCCCTCAGCCCCTCCCCCAGGGTGTATTTGTCTTCATGAGCACAACCGTCTTCACACGAGTTTGTTACTGGTGTTAAGAGGGCCTCTTATAAGCAACTCCCCTGTTACTGGTCAATCATTATACTCGCTGATGTTTTCTCACGCAGGATTCAGATTTGACATATCTTACGTGTCCCAGCATTTGAGATGGCAGTACAGTAACGTACCTGCTCTTCCAACCTGTTGCCACGCATGAAGCTCTTTGTTGTTCACAAATGAAGGCCACTTCTGGAAGAGGAAAATGCTGAAGCAACGAATATACAAATAGGTCCACAAGCAATAGTGTTCAGGCATGACTAACAAAGTTAAGGGAAAATCTACACAGGTAACCTGTGGTGAATGCAAAGGTTATTACTTTTAAAGTGATGAGTGGGAAGAAAAGAAGAGTTTTTTAGCGAAGACCAGCATGTCATACAACCCTCATTCAATTTTATACTCTGTGTTCACAACAGGAAATCTAACAGACAGAAATAAAAAAAGCGTTAAACCAACTAGTCTGGAGCTAAAGACAATGAAAGGTTCTTTGAAATATAAGCAACTAAATAGAGACAAGGAAAAGCATTTTTGTTCCAATGTTGTTATGTTTTTAAGTGGGGGCTGAACTCTCCAGTTAGTCAGGGTTTTAACACCCCTCTACCCAAGGTAACGTCTGTAAGTCAAATAAAGACACATTAGAGTGTGTCATAGTAAATGACAAACAAGTTGAGAGTGTGTTACTCAGTGGTACGAAGAGAAATCAAGTAGATCCACACCATAAAACCATTCTAATATCACTGTGACCTTTTTAGTTAATGACTGAATTAAAATGATTGAGATGAACATTTACCATACTATCACAAAAACAAAAGCATTATATAGTAATATTTTCTATTTGTGTGTCAGTTGTGGTCGTTAATAATCCACAGGTCATGCTGGGTCCACAGATGGGTCATGCTGGGTCTTGTTGGGTTGCAATGAGACACCTGTATTTCATCTCTTCTCCACTCACGCTATACCATTCTACCCCTATAAGCTGTATTTACACATCCAATGAGACAGTAGATAAAAGCCTTCTTTGCTCTGTTTATTCAAACTAAAGCATTAACCTAGTCTGACCTCTGGGCATGTGGCAACAACGTACTCGTATCGGTTAAGGTTAACAACATTTACTTTACCTAGAAGTCATCTCCATAGACTCCATATTTACATAAACTCTTTAATTAAAAATACTAAACATTTGGGATACAAATCATCATATTATATAACTTACTACTCTGCAGTGGACATGGGTCAGTAGGAGCAGATGAAAAGCAAATCATAAGTGAGTTTTTTTTGTCATTTTAGATCATCATTACAATGACACACTCTTTTCTGGATGCATTTGAAAAACAGGTTCAAATTTGTAGGAAAAAATTTTTTTCAAAGATTCTACAAGGGTTCTTTGGATAGTTATGAGTTCTTAGCTTTCCAGAAAGGTTATATCAACGATCATCCATAACATTGTGAGCACTGAGAGGTGAAGTGAATAAGACTGATGATCTCCTCATCATGGCACCTGTTAGTGGGTGGGATATATTAGGCAGCAAGTCAACATTTTGTCCTCAAAGTTGATGTGTTAGAAGCAGGAGAAATGGACAAGTGTAAGGATTTGAGTGAGTTTGACCAAGGGACGAATTGTGATGGCTAGACCACTGGATCAGAGCATCTCCAAAACTGCAACTCTTGTGGGGTGTTCCCGGTCTGCAGTGGTCAGTATCTATCAGAAGTGGTCCAAGGAAGGAACAGTGGTGTACCGGTGACAGGGTCATGGGCAGTCAAGGGTCAGGGCTGTTTTGGCAGCAAAAGGATGACCAACACAATATTAGGCAGGTGGTCGTAATGCTATGCCTGATCAGTGTATAGAACCTTAAAGGATTCCTCAGGAGTGCTACCAAAGACCTGTTAAGGGATGAAGATTTAATTATGTTTAGTTATGTGTACCTATAAAATTAATACACAATAAAAACAAAAAAAAAAATCTCAAACATTATAATTCAGGTTTTCAAATTATTTTTACATGATATGTATACCTGTATATACAAACTATAAACTTTTCCTATATAAATACATATATTTATTTAAATCAAATAAAATGTTAAAAATGGTTAATGGTTATGTCTTGTGTCTGCTTTAAAATATCTTCATTCACTAACAAGCCTGAACAAAACTGAAACGAGTATCGCAGCTGCTAACACATTTCAGAGTCTTGGGAGTTTTATGGCACTTCTGGTCAGGAGGTCAGTATGAGCACTGTATGCAGGACCATGTATGGGAAAACCATTCAATTATCATTTCTATTACTTCTATATTCTTTTGTAACACTAATTAGGATTAGGATTAGCACTGATTGTTAACTGGTGCGTGTGAAAAACAGAAAAAAATCTCTACATGCAATGAGCTCTACATGATTAGAACCTCAGTATTCCTAACTGTACTGCAGTGTATCTCTGCAACATGTGGTTATAACACTTCTGGTGTTTTTTTAACAGTGTGTTTACATGGCTTTAAAGATGTCTAACTGGGGGGAAATGTGGGGGAAATGTTCTCTCAGCACCATTATGTTAAAATGACAATTTCTTCTTTTAATTTTAGAAATAATAAGAAAGATTTTGGATGTTTAATTTATGTACCGAAAACACAGTGATGACATGCAGCTCTGGGATTCTGGTGATTCTGGTAAATCTTGTAAATTTGTTCATAAACAAATAAATACATCATTCGTGTTTCCTTCTAATTCGACACAGCTGGGCTCAGTAAGGGTTAGGAGCTGGCAGAACCTATACCATATTATGTATATTTTATAAGACATGCATGTTCTTGTAATGGATTTCTAAAAGAATGTGTCATAAACATAAACACAGACTACACATTTATTTATATTACCTTCACACTTACACGGATTAGCCATAACATTATGACCAGTGACTGGTGAAGTGAATAAGACTGAGTATCTCCTCATCATGGCACCTGTTAGTGGGTGGGATATATTAGGCAGCAAGTCAACATTTTGTCCTCAAAGTTGATGTTAGAAGCAGGAAAAATGGACAAGCGTAAGGATTTGAGTGAGTTTGACCAAAAGGGCCAAATTATGATGGCTAGACCACTGGATCAGAGCATCTCCAAAACTGCAGCTCTTGTGGGGTGTTCCCGGTCTGCAGTGGTCAGTATCTATCAAAAGTAGTACAAGGAAGGAACAGTGGTGATCCGATCCAACAGACGAGCTACTGTTGTTCAAATTGCTGAAGAAGTTAATGCTGGTTCTGATAGAAAGGGGTCAGAATACACGGGTCAGGGCTGTTTTGGCAGCAAAAGGGGGACCGACACAATATTAGGCAGGTGGTCATAATGTTATACCTGATCAGTGTATTTGCTTGTGTAGTATTAAACTATAAAGTAAACTCCAGAATAACGGCCAACTGAACAAACATCAATATATAAAATGTTTACTTTATGGAATACTTTTATGGATTATTGATGGCTTCTATACTTGAAAAAATACATATTATATATATATTTTTTTAAATGTAAAATGATATGGGCAGCACAGGGATATTGTGGGCAGCATTGCTACCTCACAGCTTTGGGGTCTCTAGTTTGATCTTAATCTCAGGCTGCTATCTGTGTGAGTTATTCAGCATGTGGTCACTACATGCCTAAGTTTGTTTCCTCTGGTTTCTCTGGTTTTCCTTCCAGCTACCAAACAGGTCTCAGGTGTGAATGAATGTGGGACTGGGTCACATCCTGGGTGTATACCTGCCTCATGCTCAGCATTCCTGGAAAACTGATACTGGATCCACTATTGCTCTGATTAGGATAAAGCAGTTACTTAATATGGATAAAGAGATTTGATCATGCATTCAAGCCTTAATAAAAAAATTCCCTTCTCAGTGGATTATTTAAACAGTCACATCTCCCTTTCTTGTGTGGCCCTAGTTGTTTTTAATGGCATTTATTAACATTTTTTAAAAAATATTTTAATTATTCATTACATGACTCGTGGAAACAGACATCTGTCTCTTAAGTGTTGAAAGCCCTCCCCCTTTGCATTTGCCCTCCCTCTTTTTTACATGCACTTTACATGTAACCCCTCTTTGTCACCCCCACCCCGCCCCCCTTTTTAAACATGACAACATTTAGGTATTCTTTGTGGGTAATTTGCTCCAATTTCCACAACCCCAGAAGCTTGTAGTGGGATTTCTGAAGCATTGTGTGGAATGTTTATTTTAAATGAACTCGTTAAGGGTGCAGACAATTTTCTACAGGTGTGTATTTGGGTGTGTGTATCAGTGTGTAAGTCAGTGACCTTTCCCGTGCCCTTACATGCTTGCAATAACTCGGTTAAGTACTTGAAAAAAAAAGTGTTCCGCGGTAAAGCAAGTCCTCGTGCAAACACACAGACACACACACATGTACACGTGCGCGCGCGCGTTCTCGAGTGCTTGTTTTGATCGGAGAGCAACAAGTCAGCGGGTTCAAACGAGTGGGCGTGGCTTGTAGGCTTCCACTGTGTTAACGCGGCCACTGCGTCTTCCGCTTGCCTCTGCTCTCCGACTGGCCTCGCTGTGTCTGTCCCGCGACTCGCACCACGCGCGACCGGACACACCAAAACACGATATACAGACGTCATTTTATCCACAGTCCTGCAAAAAAACCCAGTGCGCAACAGTCCCCGACCGTCGTTCAGCGCTTGTCCTCTGGTGAACCCGGCGCTGCTGAGAACATCCCGTTCCTGTGATATTAATAGCTCCCCCTGCGTCACAGGATTGTGCTCTGAGTGCCGCGCTAGACACGCGATGGGACTCAGCACGCGCGCGCTCCCGCAGCCACATACACAGTTATGAAACACAAAGTCAGCAACAACAGCGTGCACCAAAATGCACCTCTCACAGCTCAAAGCCCTACGCCCAATCTTCAGACACAAACACACTGTGCATGAGCAACTAGCCTAAATTATGAAGTTCTTAAATTGTGTGTGTGTGTGTTATATAACAACTCCTAAACAAAATAAAGCTGTCTTGGGAAAATATTTCCAATTAGTGTTAATGTTAAAGTTCTGATCATGCGTGTGAGGAGCTGGGATATAAGTGGTGTTCCATTATTATGATGTAATATTTTATTATTTCAGCTTATTAACCGGTTCACCACTTGGTGGTCAAAATGTCCACCAGTCATGGCTTAAAAACTGCTTTGTGAATGATGACTACAGACATTCGACACTGGAGTTCATCCAAAAGTGAGTTAAACTGCTGGTGCCTTTTAAAGATAAACCAGCTTGCCTTAGTCAGCAGTTGGCTGTATCTCCAAGCCCTTGCATGTATACATAAACGACGTAATCCTGTCGTCTCTGAGTTGGCTGCACTGGACTGGAGCAGAAAGGGGTCAAAGGGTAGCTGCATTTCAGCACAATTGCTTTACAGCCATGTCAGAGTAGCAGAATGGAAGATTTCTGCAATGATCTATGTCAAGTGTCTTAAATCAAAATCAACACTGTTTTCTGGCCAAGACTTGTGAGATTACTACAAGGCTGTTCATTTCAAAACCACTGAAGCATTTTAACTAACAGAAGCAGTGGCATCAACACATCACACCCTCTATTTCACAATTAGCCTGTGAGAAAATGTGCCCTGAGGATAGGATATTACTCAATTAGCGAACGCTTGATTTAATATCCAATACATTAAAAAAACATTTGAATGTTAACAGCAAAACAGTTGATTTAACATCAGATACTAAGCTTGGTTTTAATAATTTAAACAGTTTTTTGGCTCAACAAAGCAGCATAACTGATGATGGTGATCCCTTCCCCCAGTTGCAGGCTTCATAGTAGAGCCTAAAGCTGAGTTGCACTGGGAGCTTGGCCCAGCCCTTGGGAAAAGGGGAGGATAGTGGAAAGGGAAGGGAGTGAGTGCGATAGACAGACAGAGGGAGGTAATTCTCTCAGTTGCTAGCCTCAGTGTTTTGCAGACTGGGGGGTTTGTATTTGAAACTTGGCTTGAGCTGGCTGCATCAAATCCAGACCAAGCATGTCAATGCAAATTATGCTTGTTTGATTAATACCCAGACTTATCACACTGTGGAAGTGTATTTTCCATGCAAGTACATCTGTACACCACTTGATTTTCAGTAAGAGGGAACAAAGAGTAGGTGTTGACGCACGTCTAACCACTTCCTCTTAAAGTTCAATGTCACATCGCAGTGACCTTATATGTAATACTAGAGTTGTATTACAGAATTGCACAAGAATCGTGTTGTGCCATCTAGTGAAAAGCTAAGCACCTGGTCTGGTGTTTTTAATGGTTTAAGAAGAAGAATATCTCATCGGGTATATCTGTGTATGTGTATACCTCTCACTTATCTCACATAGTTTATTAAACCAGCAATTACAGGCCTTAGTGACCCACACCAGTGCTCCACGGCTCAGCTCAGCCTCACCCAGACGATAGGCACCATGCAAATTATAGAGCAACTCCGAACACGCCCACTGACAATTATGAGTGAGACATCAACCCCTATGGAAGGCGAGCACTCTGTCTCTGAACCAGACAGAGGCACACGGCAGAACTGGAATGACAACTGCGTGTGCTAATCCTTTGAGTCATGAAGTGCGGGAGTCTCACTTTTTATTTCTTTGTTTTTTATTGTTATTATCTTTGAACGGGTACATACTGTACCATCAACATAATACTGATATGTGTTTTTGTTTTCTTCCTACTCTACACATTCACACTGAATGTCAAGCTCTTATCAAGGTTATACTGCTCACACATAAATCAGTAAATGCCTACAAATATATGTATATATATATATATAAATATACATATATATATAAAAATGTGCATCTCTTTTATATATATATATATATATATATATATATATATATATATATATATATATATATATATATATATATTATATCTCTATTATATATATATATATATATATATATAAAAGAGATGCACATTTATGGTTGTTTCCTAAGAACAATCTGGGTGGATATGGTGTATTAAAGTTATAAAAGGTACAGCGTACACTCCCGGGTTTATGGCTCATGACTGGCTCATGACTACTTTCAGATCTGGTTTCTTAGCATCTAGGAAAATAATTACACACTAAGCACATGACCTTATTTGACCAGCGATACTAGACTGATAATCTGATTAATTAAAAGCTGCTTATCAGTTTGTCAAGCAATAGTTCAAGCAGTAGCTTAAAGTATACTTGACATGCCTGTGCAAATTAAATCAGTGCTTTTCTTCTGAAACTGCTTGTACCATATCCCTGTTACAATCTCAGCACTGACCGGTCAGAAAGTCTTAACTAAGTTTAACAGCAGCTCTGACCACAGAAACATTCAAATCAGCTATTTATTGTATATTCATGTGCTTGATTTAATGAGTCCATTGTAACAGCTCATTCACAGAGTCTTAGATGCATGGCCAGACATATAGGGCTTAGATAATCTAATGCTAATGATAAACATTTAAACATTGTTATTTAGTAAGAAAATATATAATCATTCATAGAGAGTTTATGGAAGGAGTCTCAAGTGTCAGAAGTCTTCAGGACAGAGGAATTTGACCTTTCCAGTTTCTCAGTAACATGACAAGCTGCATTTGTGTCTTATTAACTTTAAAAAAGAAACGCGGCTGACAAGGGAGAGGTTGTTTATAGGTGCTATAACAGGTAATAACAAATCATTAAATGTAACTTTAACAGTTAAATGTATTAATAAATTGTAATCATTGGCATATTATTATGGAACAAGGGGATTATTTTTCTGTAACAGCTTGGTCAGTTTTTTTTATTTTTTATTTCCGATATAGTCTGCAACTACCATGTGATTTAATTCCTTTATTAACATGTGAGAAAAGCTGACATCTTTTACACTTTAGGACACACTTTAAAACGCCTGCATGCAAATCAGTCTGCGTCACTGCTGTTGAGGAATTTTATTCCTCTCTCCTTGACCTCTTCATTTAAGAAGATTCCATTGGGACGTTTTCTCACCATTTTGACACGGAGTCACTTTTGTGTTCAGATCATTGTCTCGCTTGTTGACCCAAGTACACTTTAGCTTCAGCTCATTTCCTTTCATCATGGCATAATGGGCTTGTTGAGTCTTAGAACTGGCAACTTAACCTCAAATACATGAGGTTTACATTGAGCAGCACTGCAATCAAGCCTGGCTGTGTTCAGTCAGCTGACTCTAATTATCCCTTTGAGTCAGTTGATTCAACTGGGGAAATTTTTACGCTGGGCTGTTTGGTGCTGGATAACACTCTGCATTTAACATATCAAGAAACATCATTACGGTTTCCTCAATCCAAAGAAGATCTTGGTTCATGGCGAGACAGTAGACCTATTTGCACTCTTAAAAAGAGGTAAAAAAGAAACAGTAAAAAAGCAAATAAACAGAGCTGTTAGTGCTGCTACATGGCATGTCCTCATGTAGCAGCGCTGAGAAATCCAGCAACACACCACTCCACCTGACTGGGATAATAATGCCAGGTTTTAGCTAATGTTGCTTCTTCAGCTGTAGCTATTTGACATTAGTAGTCAAACTTACTAAAAATGAAATCTTACAAATAAAACTGAGCACTAGCAAGCAAGACAAGGCACTATATTGCCAAAAGTTTTGGGACACCCCTCCAAATCATTGAGTTCAGGTGTTGTTTTTCAGGGGTTGGGCTCGGCCCCTTAGTTCCAGTGAAAGGAACTCTTAATGCTTCAGCTTCATACCAAGACATTCTGGACAATTTCATGCTTTGTGGGAACAGTTTGGGGATGACCCCTTCCTGTTCCAACATGACTGCACACCAGTGACCAAAGCAAGGTCCATAAAGACATGGATGAGTGAGTTTGGTGTGGAGAAACTTCACAGAGTCCTGATCTCAACCTCATAGAACACCTTTGGCATGAATTAGAGCAGAGACTGCGAGCCAGGCCTTCTCATCCAACTCGTCCACTCTAATTCATCCTAAAGGTGTTCTATGGTGTTGAGGTCAGGACTCTGTGCAGGCCAGTCAAGTTCCTCCACACCAAACTTCTTTATGGACCTTGAAATTGTCCAAAATGTCTTGGTATGAAGCTGAAGCATTAAGAGTTCCTTTCACTGGAACTAAGGGGCCGAGCCCAACCCCTGAAAAACAACACCTGAACTCACTGATTTGGAGGGGTGTCTAGGGTTAGGGTTATGATACTGGAAAAACCAGTAGTCAAGATTGCTTGTAAACTAGCTAACCACATAATTCTTGCATTATGTAAGAGCTAATGCAGTAGCTAATTTTATAATAAAAACCTACAGTTTCCTTTTTCTATAATAAGCTCTCAAAATTAGTATTCTACTCTGTTTTCAGCATTCAGTAGAAATCTAAAAATAAAGTCAAAAAGAGGAGTGGATGCTCTAGCATTGTCTGGGTATTTTGGCACAGAGAAAAAATGGTCTAGTAAAAAGATGAGCATGTGTTCAGTAATCAGTAAATAAATTATATAAAAGAGCGTCATCTGTGTAGAAGTCTTGAACAGTCTTTTTACAGCAGTCTACTAAGATTATTTGTCACGCTGACATGAGATAATCCCAAAATATTGTTGTCCAAATTCTATAAAATTGTGTACAAACATGTGTTCTCCATTTCATGTTATACAATAATGTCACTTACAACAGATGAAAGAAACTATACGACTGTGTTGTGCTTACATCATCAATCTAGGCTTGAAGTCAATAAGGGTTTTTTGTTAATATAAATTTTGACATTTACATTATTTATTTATTTTTAGCTGTGCTGTGAATTTCACCTCATCATATCCCCTGTCCTCATAGCCATTGCTTTTAGATGAGCATTGTATAAACAGAATTTAATTAAAACTCTAATTGGATTTCTTTTTACTAAATCAGCCACAGGTGAACTCATCAGATTGTGTTTTTAAAGACCACAGATCTCAAAAAAGTATTTTAAGACATGCCATTTTTCGTCTGCGTCAGCAATCGGGCCCAGAAGACTTTTACAAACGCTCCCCGAGTACTAAATTACCTCCCACCTCTTCGGTTCAGTGAAATGGCAGTTTTCAGAGCTACAGATGTCTTTATTTTCCACAGCCAACATACAAGATCAGCAACTTCCTAATGACATCTTTGTTCAGAACAGCCTGCAGTAAGCTGCTCGTCTGTGATCCAAAGCCTGTTTGAGCAGGTAGTCCTATAGATTGTGCACTCACCTAGACCACAGCCAATTATCTCAACTCATCCTGATTAGCTGGGGGTCTCAGCACCATCTGTAGCACAGATCAACCGGCTCACTTCCAATTAATAGAGCCACGTAAAAAGGCTCCATAAATACAGGGCAAGACAGCTATCATCAGCAAGATTAGGCAGATGCTAATAGACCGTCTCAGAGAGGGGCTTTCTCAAGGTTCAAAACATCTTGACTAATCTGTGCGCGGGACAAGAACTGTTTGTGCTGACAAAAATACTGAGTTTGTGCTGAGTGTCACTTTTGTAAACAGGAGCAAACAAAGTGTCTGTTGCATTAGTTCTCTTATTCTTCTGAAATCTTGTGCAGAAAGCTTTTGTCTCTGAAAAACATTTTCAGAGGATGACGCTATGAGGCATGTGTGTGTGTGTGTGTGTTTTCTTTTTTAGTTGTTATTTTCATTCCCTTCGCCTCTTATCCCTGCATCTTAACTGTGGCCTGTAACCAAATAATTCAAGAGCGCTTGCTCCTCTGATAAACAGCAATTGTCTTTGGCCCAATCTCCACCCAAATGTTCCTGTGCTGTTCGTCTCTAAGCTAGATAATAGCCTGCCTGCATGATCACAGACATATTGCTTCTTGTTGTAAGCTCCACAGTGCACCCACAATTACATGCTTCACATTTCAAGTATATTCATGTTTTAAAGCTGGATAAAAAGTTCTATCCCTGTCAGAACGTCCCAGACGTTTAAAGAGATAGTATCATTCAATGTGACTAATACAAGTCACATTTATTAGATATTACTTTCTGGCATAATGAGCTTTAGCTATGATTTATTGGTTCATTAGCTACTAGATCAGTACATGTAATAAACCGTTGTATATATTGTCTAAATATAGCTAGGAATTAATATTAGTAACTGATAACTCGGTATAAATTACTGACTGATGTCATGAATAATCTTTGAACTCCAGATCTCCAGATTGTCTCCAGGATCTTGGACAGCATTTCTTTTGAGGCTATAATAAAACTTTAGAGAGTTTTATTATAAAAAAGGAACTTGCATTACATGATACAGTATTATAGTAAATATTATATCTCCTGGTGTAATTAAGCTAAGAGAAAACAAACAGTGACCTTCTGGAAAAGCCTGTGATCATGATATATCCTGATTGAGTCTGTCAGTAATTAAACTGCCACAGAAATGGATATTGATTTTCTAAGATTACAATTCACATTTCCTTTCAATTCCATTTATTTATTTAAGCAGAATAATATATATATATATATACAGTTTGTGAATATAAAGTATAAGAGTTTGTAAGTTTGTACATTTGTGTGAAAAATGTAGACCAAACTTTTAAAGGTGTTAGCAGTAAAAAAAAATTTCCCTTTTTTGAATAGGAAATATTGTGTAAATATACGTATGTCCACCATCACCTTTACAGCTCTATGACATATTCCATTATCTTTTATATCCTCAATAGCTTTTGGTTGCTATCAGCTAAACTTTGCATGAATAATGATACTGTGTATTGAAAAAAATCCCTCAGCTTTCTATGCTGACCAAAATGCAGGTTCTTCTCATATCTAGAGGAACTTAAAAGCAGTGTAAGAAGCAAAAGTCACAATGCTCGACAACAGAACACTTCAGCTCTGGGGTTATTTTTGTCTCTGCTGTCTTGCAGACATGGAAATGACCATTGTTCCTCTCAGCAGTTCACTGGTAACATAAATATCCAGGCAATACACTGAAACTTGTGGTGTCTACAGCAAAAGATAACTAAGCACTGTTTGCAGTGGCTGTTTCTTCTGCTCCCTTTCCAAAGGGCCTCTAAAGGAACAACACAAAAAGTATAGGGGAAATAATGTGCTTAATCCAGGCCTCACAGGTCCACCATCTGGCTCTGGGGACTGTGGATTGTAGTTTGATACTGGAAGTTTACACAGCTGACAGAAGCACTAAAGGCCTTGAAGTTCCCTCTTCTCCACAGTCTGTGAGGCAAATCATCTCCAACTGAACCTTGAAATAGGGTTAGACCAAAGAGGACTCAGTTTACTGAAATCCCAGAGGGTTTGAGACACTTCACACCAGAGAGAGAGAGAAGGCCCTCCTTGTTGTGGATAAATTGTGACATCCAGCTGAATAGAATAGGGCTGGGTGAAGGGTCATGGTAAGCTGTTGGATTTATAGCTTGTGGATGGCTGAGCTGCATGCCCTCAATTCCCTCTGCTGGTGAAAACTGCTTCAAAAAATGTGACCAGTTTGCAGTTTCTATTATATAACTAATTATACCTAGGTTTTATATATTTTTTAATCAAATTCTACACAGGGACAGGTACGAGAGAAGATAAAAATCACTGTGTAGCATTTTTCCTAGAGGAATAGTGGTTTCTAAGAACTGTTTACTGTAGTCCTAATTGGCAATTCCTGGGACAGAGAGAGAGAGAGAGAGAGAGAGAGAAAGAGAGAGAGAACTGTGAGAACTGTGGGTCCAAAATAGCGCTGCATTAACACTGATTTAAAAGTGTATCATCTGTATCATTAGAACAGAAGTATTGGATAACATTGTGTTCCTGTATATGATTATAATACACTTATCCCAAAATCCATTCATGTTAGAGTAATTCAAATTAAGTTTTATATATATATATATATATATATATATATATTTTTTTTTTTAATATTTAAAGTGCTTATATGACAAGGCTTGAGCTTCAACTTTACCCCTAGGTTGAACTTTAATCCAGCTACAGGTGGTATGATTTTTCTGCCATCTGTAGGTTTCCAGAACCACTCCTCCTTTTGTGAGCCTCAAGCACCTCCTCTCTGCTGCTCTATGCCTTTCCAATTCTCCTGGCTCCAAGCTACCCCCACCTCATCTCAGCAGAAAGCATGCAACGGGGGCAGAGCCTGACACCTTTGAAGCTATAAAGATATACACGCCACCGCAGGAGGAGTTTCATTTCATGGAGAACACCTGCTTGGTTCTGTTGGTTCAAACCCCCTGGCAAATAGTTGCATATTATTGCAGGTTTAATTGTCTTTACATAAATACAATGATATAATACATTCCTTTATGTCTCTCTCTCTCTCTCTCTCTCTCTCTCTCTCTCTCTCTCTTTTTACCTCTTTCTTCCTCTGTGCCCTGATCAGTCCTCACAGGAAACACTCAGTCATCCTCATATATATTTTTTTCTTCTGAGTTTTTACTACTTTGTTGGGGCTTGCTCAGTGGAAGTAACTCACTGAAGCTCCACATTAACAGCTGCTGAAGGTCCTCCCTACTCGTTATCACAAGTGCAACAACAACTCTAGATTGTTCAGCATTTGTTTTCATCTATGTAAATGTCTGCATTGGCATCACCATCAAATAAATCATATCTTTATATCCTATATCCTATAAGTGTTTTTTCAGCATTTAACAAATAATCAGCTCTGACATTCCAGTCCTATAATTTTGTTCTTCTAAACTTAAGCCTCTGTCTGTGATTTTTGACACTTAAGTGCCATGAAGTAGCATTACTCACTATGTGTTTTTTTATCAGCTCATACGCTTCTTTTGTGTAGTTAGTTCTAGACAGTTCCTTGACAACAGGAAAACATTGCCAAATGTTGTGGCCTCATTGTTGCCAGGAATACAAAAGGAAATGTTTGCAGAGGTAAACACTAAAAAACGATAAGGATTATACACTCGTGGATTATAAGGATTATACAATCTGTATAATGTTTAAAAAAAAAATTAAAAAAAGGATAAGTTTTTATAATAAGTTAATAGTTTATAATGTCTTCAAACAAGAACAAATAAATGCCAGAGAGTGTGTAGTGAGTGTAGTGAGTTAGATAGAAGTGTGTCTGGTACTGATACTATGACCCAGATATACACAGATACGGCATGTACACCTTCTTTCGCTTTCACCTAAGCATATGTACTGTATGATAAAAGACATGATTATACACATCGGGGATTATTCAGTTTTGTCTCTGGATGGGTCTAAGATCCACAAAGGACACTGTTGTGTAATGTTTGCCTGATTCTGTTAGATTTAATATTAAAGACACAACTCATCATTACATCATACATAACGTATATGGCTATATGAATTTATGAAACTGTCATTGTTTTGGTTTTAACAGAGCCGTGATCCTTTAAATCCTGACCTATCGGTGCTACACTTTCACATCATTTTCATAATTGTCCTGGATTTGGGAATTTCGGACACAGATTCGTGTCCAGCACTCCACTTTCCTAGCACAAAGAAATCTTTGCAAACCCCGGCTGGGTGATGTGTCCTAACATGCCCAAGTGTCCTTTCCATGCTAAAGCCTCTCTTTTCTCTTCTGGAGTCTCTCACACTGCATTCAGTGCTTGACATACATTCTCAATAACCATGAAGAGAAACCCAAACAGACTAAAGCTTATCTCATACAGCATACCCAATACTCTCACTCTGACGTGAGTGAAACCAAAGCCAGAAGATGTTTTTGTTTTCCCGTCTTTACAGACTTTTGCAGGTTCAAAATGAATGTATGACACTTTCACATGCTCTCTCTCTCTCTCTCTTTCTCTCTCTCTCTCTCTCTCTCTCTCACACACACACACACACACACACACACTCTAACACACACACTCTAACACACACATACACAGAGAGAGACAGTTATGGGACTGAACTCACTATGCACTCATTGTCCCAGCAGGGCCTGTAGTCTGTCTCCATACCAACCAGGTGGATCTGTCGGCTCTCGCAGGTAAGGCAGACACCTGCTGCATTATTGACTAGCCATGCAGGCCCAGAGCCACATGTAATCTGATCAAATAACAGTATCCCTCCTCTTGTCCTTTGTCTGCCTCATCCTGTGACATAAGGCAACTGAAAAGGCCTAAATTAGACACCTTTTGCTATTTTTCCATAGTTTATTGCATATGGACACAATTTTTGTTTTCAACCTGCATAACAGCTGTTCCCTATTTTCTCCCTTCCCCACCCTCAACAATGAGACATGTCACGGAGAGAAAAACATTTGCAAATTAACAAGTAGAAATCACAACAATATAAGCATGTGTGGTGCAGGATGGGCTTCATGGAAAACAACATAGCCCTCTATGCACAAGTTAGTGCTTGTCAGGACTTTTCCTCTCTGAAGCAAAGAAAAATTCTGCTAAGATTAACCCCTGCTGGTGAAATCCTGGAGCAGAAATGGCACTGAATAGAGGCTCAGGCTTTGTAATTAGCACAGAGACAAAGACAGAGACTAGAGAAAGGAGATGGAGAATAGTGAAGACTTTCAGAACTCAATGAGGAGAGCCGTGAATTACCCTGACACCAAACCCTGAACCCTGACCTCTAACTAGCAGTCCAGGTCAGCCACTTCACCTGCTAAAGCTTTACTTGAATGAAGGACATTCATGTTTTGCTTGATGTGTGTGGGTTAAGAGTTGAAAAATGTATGAGTTTCAAAAAAAGGAAAAAGAAATTAAAGTTTAAATTTACATGGACTCAATAAACAATCGCTGTCTCATGTCATTTGACCAAAATGATCTCGACATATAACTCGCTCCAACAAAGGACAAGAAGGACAATGGGGTCTTCTTTGTGAATCAACTGAGCAAATGCACCTCTTGCGCGCCCTCTGCTGGACAATAATAACAATAACAACAACAATAACAACAACAATAACAACAACAACAACAATAACAATAACAATAACAATAACAATAACAATAACAATAACAATAACAATAACAATAACAATAATAATAATAATAATATTATTATTATTATTATTATTATTATTTACATTAAGCTAACATTGTTGCTCAAGTTTTAAATAAGTTCTTAATGTTGTTGAATTTAGATCAGGAATTGTCCTAGTTATTTATTAGCGTAATAAAGCTCTTCCTCTGTGATAGAAAAATATCAGCGTGAATCAAGGGGAAGGTGTACAAGACAGTGGTGAGACTGGCCATGCTGTATGGTTTAGAGTCAGTGTCACTGAGGATGAGACAGGAGGTAGCAGAGCTGAAGATGTTGAAGTTCTCTTTGGGAGTGACACGGTTGGACAGGATTGAAATAAAATTTGAGGTTGAATTTAAAATGGAAAACAACAACACATGAACCAGCCTGCTAATGCAACGATCTACACGGATCAGCTATCTATCAAAAGAGGTCCAAGGAAGGAACAGTGGTGAACCAGAGACAGGGTCACGGGCGGTCAAGGCTCATTGATACACGTGGGGAGCGAAGGCTGGCCCGTGTGATCCGATCCAACAGACGAGCTACTGTTGCTCAAATTGCTGAAGAAGTTAATGCTGGTTCTGATAGAAAAGGGTCAGAATACAAAGTGCAGGACGGGTCAGGGCTGTTTCAGCAGCAAAAGGAGGACCAACACAATATTAGGCAGGTGGTCATAATGTTACGCCTGATCGGTGTATAGTCAGGTAATAGATCTGGTAGTGTTTGCTTTTTGCCAATTTCTGCAAGGAGTTTATAATTTATATGTTTGTTTAAGATATTTGTATTACAGCTAGATGGCTCTTGTACTCTAAATAACAGAAATAATGGTACAGGTACAAAATGTCTGCTAAAGGTACAAAACATTTACCCCTGATGGTTCCAAGCCAGTGGCAAGTGCAAATGCCTCAAATCCTCCCACTCCTTCCATGTCAGATGATTGCCTTGCACACACACACACACACACACACACACACGTTACTATCAGATCATGTATAGCTTTCTTAGTACCTAAAAGGATATTCCTGTTGTTATAAAGCAATAGAAAAGAGATAGAAATCTAAAGTACAGATCCAGTGAACTGCTTTGTTGCATATCATTGTGTTTTAAGGATTATATAAATGGTGATTAGGGTTGAAAATGGGTTTTTGAAGCTGATATTAAACAACCATGGCCTGTTTCAAATAGTAAAGCCAGTGCTTTCTATTACATACTGCACCTTAGGAGGTTTGTGTACACTAGATGAAATGATGGACACGATGTGCGTCTTCGGCTCTTCTGCTAATGATTATGTGGGGCATTAGACTCAGTGACTGATAAAGCGAGTGATCTGCAGCTCATCAAGCTCATTTGTGTCTTCTTACAGAGAGAATTTATGCATTATCTTAAGGCGATGGTAAAATACATGATGAGCATAGAAGGAGAAATGCGGTGTAATTTTCACAGAACTGAGACACCTGCAAACAAAAACCATCCAAGTGCTTCCAAGTGGACTGGTGATGTTCAAGACAGGTAAGATGTGGACATTTGCTTTACGTACACTAGTGAAGGATTATTGTAATATTGGTAAAGCTGTATATATACTTGCTACAGTCATTTTTAATACTATTAAAAATTATACTAATTATACTAATAATTATACTAATAATATTTTAAGACACCAGCTAAGCTTCTCAAGATGTCTGTGAGAATGCTCAGCATTGTTTGGTGTCTGAATCTATCTATCTATCTATCTATCTATCTATCTATCTATCTATCTATCTATCTATCTATCTATCTATCTATCTATCTATCTATCTATCTATCTATCTATCTATCTATCTATCTATACTCTGATATTCACAGAAGTATATTAAATAAGTCTTGAAAAGCTTATAGCTTTTCAAGCCTTAAGCATTATAAATGTGTTATATATATATATATATATTACACACACACGTTATTATGTATGTATGTGCATGTGTGTAGATTTTTTTCTTGAGGTGGATTATCTAATGCTTGATCCTCTTAGTGTGAGATGAGATGATGTGTACATGCTTGGTGACTGCAGTGTCCTTGTCTGCAATATTCACACACTGTAGCTACGTTCTGGCTATTAAAGCTTTGCTGAAGCCCAACACAATAATGTCATATTTTAATAGAGCATTCAGTAACAGAACATCAACAGGAGTAACTCTGGTCTCTACAAAAATTATTATCCATGCACAGGCTTTTGATATAATTATTACAATGGCCAGAAGAGGGCGAACTTGGTCCTTTACAATCAGGGGTGTCTTTCAAAAAAATTCAGATTAAACTACATGAAAATACCTGAGGGTCGGTCACCAAAGGTATTTATATCCAAATTAAACTGTGAAGGATTTACAGCACCTTTTTAAATATGTGGACTTCTCCATTTAAGGCAACAAAATTATTTGGACAAACATTAGTCAAAAATTGCATTAAACTCCAGGCTCAGTGATTGAAATCATAGCCACTTATTAGCTCTAGTAATTTTTTGCATCCCGTTTGCTCTAGGTGTTTCTGCAGGATATCTTCTGGATGATTCTTATGATATTACATTATTGTGTTGCCCAACATTCTCTTGACATACAAGGCATTTTGATGAAACACACACTATAATTACACGGCACTCGGTGAAATATAATTCTTGATTTTTCTTTGATGTCGACCTTTCTCACTATCAACTGTGTCCTTTCTGTCTGTATGACATGACTAAATATCACACAGCCACCTGTATTTAGCTACCTGTATTAACACAATGCTGCCACCAGCAGACGAAAGGAAACTTTAACATGGCCCTGTGGACAAATTCAACCTTCAAACCCTCTTCTGCCATGAATACTTCGACAGGCAACCGTACACACACACACACACACACACACACAATTAACTACAAATTCATGCAAAGAAAATAACTATTCATTGGTCATGTTTATGTGTGAGCTTAATTTAAATTGAAAAAGTGTTGTTCATTTTCCAGAAATCAGTAATCGGTCTTACTTTGTGTGTGTGTGTGTGTGTGTATGTGTGTGTGTGTGTGTGTACAGTTGCCTGCCGAAGCTCATGCAAGCTTATGCAGAATAATCAGGTGTAAAATCAGGAACCCACTCTAACAAATGACATCTGTCTCACTCTCGCTTTGATTTTGCTATAACCCATCTGTCACTACTTCTCAAACCCTAAAGTCTCCAAGCCATTTTTTTCAGGGCCATGACATCCTAAAATAGGTTTATGTTCTATAACCATTTATGAAAATCTCCATCCATTAAAGTCAGATGCTTGGAAGAGCTCGGTGCATTAAGCCTGATTATAGTGTGCCAGGCGGAGGAAATGGGCTCTATGTGTTGAGCTTGTCAGCAAACGATTTTTATCCCTTGTTTGCCTTCTATCTTGTCAGTTAGACTCATTGGGCTGAGAGAAAATGCTGTGAGTGATAGTTGCTTTAGATGTGATAGAGGTACCGAGCGGTTCTGTAACGACATCGGCTCTTCGGCATGCGTGGGACTGGCATGAGTGCATGAAAGACTCATGGAGAGAGGAGCAAGAAAATCAAGTGGATCTATTAAAAGGGCCTCAATCAGTCGCACCAGCTCTGGCTCCCAGAAGGTAAGACTTTGCTGCTCGAGTCATAAACATGTTCATCTGAAGTTGATTTGGTGGTGAGTCAGTATTTAACAGATGCCAGTGATAGGGGCTGGCCAGATCCAGAAAGTTTAGGGGTATGTTCACAATTTAAACCGGACAATGAGGGGATGAGCACTGGAATTTATTTCAATGTTTAAAGAAAGCTGGATTGCTTGGGGAAATCTGAATTGCTTTATTTTTTTCACCTCCTAAACAAATTAGAGTAAGATATACAAGCAACAATGCAATTTGCATGACCCTCGGCAAGCCGAGGGTTGTTTTTTTATTTATTTTTTTATTACAAGCAGTGAATTCCTTTTCTCTTTACCCCTTTTTCACCAAGTGCCTTCAAGGTGAATGATAGAATTCAATTCTTCTTCCATCTAACCCTTCAAGTGGCTTTAATTATATTTTAGCTTGACTATTATTCCCAAAATTAACAATATATGAAGAATGTTTTGTTTCATTATAAAGTATTTTTATAATTTATATACATATACTATTCATATCAGATGAAAGCAATATACTGAGAAAATCTAGAATTATGGAAAATCTGAATCTATTCCTGAGACTGGATTCTGAGCCTTTAAGTATTTTTTTGGTCTTGTGTTTGTCTTGTGTCTAAAAACACTGAAATTCAAACATGGCTTTATTTTGATTACAGCCATGTGAAATAAGGACCATTCCAGTTCTCTATATGACTGGGAAGAAATGGTTGAGGCTAAAACTGTGAGAAAAAAGCATCTGTTTTGTGCCTCTAGTGTATGAGGAGTAATGTTGGATAGATCATGTGATCCATTATCACACTGCTGCTCAACAGCAAAAGGAGGAATAAATTTGCAGGAAAGTTGCACTTTGGTGCTTGTTTGTCTGTTCAAACCTTTAACTTGACCTTCTTAACCCAATCGGAAACCTCCAAACCATTCTCAATACCAGCACAAAGAGGCTGTCTGATCCATCCCCATCGCTAATCTTCTATAATGGCTGAGTATGAGCACATGCAGCTGGGCCAGATTAAGCTTTTTACTTTCTCATGTCTGGCCCCGAAACATACCACCTTCCACACTGCTATATATGGTGTTACACTAGACTTATCATGTAGTTTGCAGTGTTCTAACACAGTGATTTTATATTCCTTAGGTGAATTGTTTAAGGAATATTCATAGATATGTAAAAAGAATGTAGATATTTATAAGAGCGCATTCAGAGTGTTGTGTGTGTTAACAATAAACGCAGATTAACTCTAATCTCTGAGTGAATTTAATTCCCATCCCTGTACATCAGATTTAAGAAGACACTAAATCACATCTAAACTCTAAGAACAAAAATAAAAACCTAGCTGACATGAAAATGCATCTTATGACTCCGAGGCTAAACAGTTGCATGTTGCGCTCATGTGACGAGGGATAACTGGATTTGAAGCTGCAGATACAATGAGTCTTTTTAGAGATAGATAGAGAGACACATTTCAGCGAGTTAAAGCAAATGAAATTAACCTTGCCTTGTGCACCACACACTCGGTGGAAGCGATGTGACTTCAGGCATCCAAGACGAGTGAGAAATGAGAAACACTCAGGCACCTCTCGCTGTTTATATATACTGTATAAGTACATAATACGTATGAATAATATAAACATTTATGTATGTATGAACAATCAGTAGTGAATCTTTCACGACTGAATGTTCAGTATATGTAAATACACACTTGTCAGTTGGTGCTGGTTTAAGGTCAATAAAGTGTGTACACAGACTTGTATTTATTTCTTTAAAAAATAAAACTTTCCCCTATTAACCTCTTATCACCAATCTATTCTATTTGAATTAAACTTTATACACTTTATATCGTATTCTCTCATAGGACTATGCAGTGGAATTTTAAGATTAAGATTAAAGCAATGTATAGCATTAAGATATTTTATTAGAAAAAACTAAAATCATCACACCATGGGAGTTATCCTCAGAAAGAAACCCAAAGCAACTAACTTAAAGAAATAATATTATTTCTTACTGAATTACAAAGCTGAATGTGAGGGAAGATCGTAATCCATTCCTTTATTTTTTCTAACTTTTCAAAAAAAAAAAATCTTTAGAGGCATTCATAATCAGTTTTCAGAAATGGTAGAGCCATTGTTAATCGTGTATAAATGATCTTTTGTTTTGAGCAACAGCTTCTACTTATGGCTTATGAAATAACTCAATACTGTTGATTGTTGCCAGTTTTGTTATAGGCCTTATTAATTTGTTTGCCACAACAAATCGCTCCCCCCCGTCCCCCTTTAGAAGGTATTCCTCCTCCTTCCTCAGAGGTCTTGTGTATTTTCTCAGAAAACAAACCAGGCCATGAGTTCTGGAAGGATTTTGGGTTTTAATTGATGCTCCTAATGAGGGTAAGTAAGCTGAAGTAAGTGCGTCACTATAGCTGAACACCAGCACAAACTTGTGGCCTTTATTTTTGCTCAGACATAATTGACAGCTTTTGACCACAGCACTAACACAGTGCTGTCCACATGCTTGCTAGTGTCCCCTGACTGTCATCAGACACCGCAGTAAAAAACCCACCTCCATTTCACAATAAATGGCAGTATTTTTAATGTCTGGACAATAAAACACCCCACCTTAACAAAATACATAGAATAGATATCCACTTGTGGAAACCACTGAAACCATTAACAATTCTGCATAGGTCAGCTCACAAAACACAGCATGCTAATGAAGGGAATGGACATGGGCTGGACATGTAGGGTACATGTGGAGCGATTAAGATATTTATAATGCAGCAACCATGCAGAGCTTTTTTAAAGTGCATGAGGAAATATACTTCATCTGTCACTCAAGAAAAATATTTTGCTCTTCATGTAGATTACATTAACTCTAAAACTTTACTCCATCCTCTTATTATGTGTTCTAACTCTAACTTATGTATACATATATATATATATATATATATACATATATATATATATATATATATATATATATATATATATATATATATATATATATATATATATATATATATATATATATATATATATATTTTACCTCTATATGTCCATTGCTCTGTAGTATAGAAATAAAGGACAAAGTCAGCTCCAGTGCACACGGCATTATACAAACCTTATTCTTCCGAAAAATAATTCCATCAGTGTTTTAATAAAGTTTGCACACAAATCCATCTAACATGTCACTCCATAGGTGTTCCACAGGCCATAGCACATCTATTTTCACATTTATTCATCATACACATCTATTTTCAGATCATTTGACTCCGTACAGTGTGTGTATATACTGTATGTTGTTATTCAGAGATGATTTATTATATATTATGTATTAAGACTCTGTCTGTTTTACTCCATCATAACACGCTTGATAGAAAAGTTCTTAACTGCAATTAGCAACAGATGACCTTATCTCCAGCTGGAGTCCAGTCATTCCTTAACAAGGGGATTTTTCTCGTATTAGGATGTCTGGCCCAATTCTCTCAATTATGCAAATTGGTGTTGAAGTGAAAGTAGTCTGGTGACAACTCAGAAAACTCCTCTCTCCGTCGTGTCCATAGCTATGTCTTTTGAATTTTTCCTTCCCTTTTTTTGTTTTGCTGAAATATCAACTCTCCTTTAGCTGTTACCCCATCACAGACTCTGGCTTTGAGCTGCTTGGCTAAGATGAAAATCCAGAAAAAGAAGTCTCAGGAATTGGAAGATTAAGGCAGGGAGGAGGGGGTGAGGCTATCAAAGCAGATTTGCTGCTCTCCTTGTTCTAGCAAGGGATGAAAATACCCTCTAGGCATAGAGAGAGGGGTCATGGGACTCCCAAAAGGATTACCTTGAACTGGAATCATGAGACTTTCTGGGAACAAAGAGCCTGCTCACATGCTCATCATATGAACAGCCCCTCATAAAGTGGTGAAGTTTCATGTCCAGTAGGATTCAGTGGGCGCTGACACACTGAGAAAGAGAGAGCTGCCCTGACCAGAGGAGCAGGAAAGAGGACACTGATGCTGAAAGCTGAGAGGCTTGATTTCTTCCCCCTCTCTCCCTTTAACATAATAAGCTACACAGGTAGGATTTGTTTTCAGTTGCTGAAACTGGGGAAACCTTTCCCTAGGAAAGCTGTGAGCAAATGGAGGGAATATGGACTAGAATTTGTGCCTACATGTAAACCAATATCTTGAATGTGTTTGTTTGTCTGTAGATGTAGGTGTTTATGGTAATGTAAGAAAGCATGGAGTTTAACATAATTGAACTGCACTTCACAGATTATTTATTTAAGTTGGCATCAACCAGCTGGTTGAAATTTCGTCCTAAACTCAAATAAATCAAATGAATAATAGATTTTTTGGTAAATTGCTTCATTGGAAATACTAGAAAACCATTCTCAGTAGAAAAAAACAAGTGCTGGTGAATTATACATGAATCTTTAAACCTTTAAAAATGCTAAAAAGTTTAGTCTAGACTTCTTTCTTGGTCTATGGATGATGACTTTGTACAAAAGAATAGCAGGGGGTAAGTCGTAGTCACATGGGTTTATAACTAGCTCTTTCTTACTCACTTTGTCCATTTCTCTCCATTTAAACATCCAGGGAAGATTTGCTTCAAAGGCTTTCATCCTAATTAGGACTGAACTGACAGGAAAGGCCTGGGCAAAAGGGAGGTTATTTTCATCGAGGTTACTGGAGCACAATCAAAAAACTGGCTTTGCCGGATCTGACGTCCACTTTAAAAAGAGCTACATTTGTTTTACTGGATTTTCTTTTCTTTTCATTTAGAAATGGAAAAGAGGGCAATGACAATGTGCAGAACAGATCTGAGGTCTAATTTGCTATGCACTAATAATTTCAGGTCAAACCAAATACAGCCTGAATGTAGTTAGCAGCTCCTGCTGTCTTTCTTTCCCACATTCAGAATTTTAATTCTTTATTTTTCTTAATTGATATGATCTAATGACTTTTTATTTGTATAGATTTATAGTCTGACTTTTTTTTACGTACATCTGAGAAAATTTCAGTCATTATAAATAAATGAATTTAATCTCTTACAATTGTTTAGCATAGTTAATATGTATCACAATAGGGTATTATCATGTTCTTTACTACTCCTACTTCATTTAGGATTATATCATTTTAAATTAATATAGAAACTTGATACTAAAATTTATGAATTTATTTATTCATTCTTCTTTTGCAGGGGCTGAAAGCTTGGATTGAGAGAACATTTCAGAAAAGAGAATGCATTCACATCATTCCATCTAAGGATCCAACACGGTAAACCTATTTGCCTAAATAACGCACCAGTCTGAAAAGATCCTTTAAGATTTCAGCGCTGTTGAAATGATAAACAATATCACAGATGTGAAAAAATAATACGGAGTGTTCCCGAAAGACGCAACAGAAGTGTAGTTGAAATTCATCTAATTAAAAAAGAAAGTGAATGAGTCACGCTGCACACGAATTCGACAGGGATTCAGTCTGTTAGAACATTTTGGTTGACTTTATGGAAGTATAAGAGGCTTCTGAAATTCTCATTATACATTAAGGGAATATAGGACAACTGACCACTATGCAGCTGTGTGTGACGGGGTAAAAGGGGCTATAGACTGCTCTACTAACCACCCATGTCCAGGAAAGTGGAGGGCTGCCAGAGCAAAAGACTATTGTGCACACGGAAACATTTATTAATGAGAGCTGTTTACACCCAAATGGCCTACATTTCTGCTACATAAAAGCAAAGTTAAAACTATTCTTTAGATAGCAACGATAATCAACAATTGAAGAGGAGGGAAATTCCCCATAATACAGTTTTTAAACTTTACATACGCACAATGTAAAACTCTTTACTAATATGTCTTTTTCTGCTAAGGTGTGCCTGTGGTCATTTGGTGACCCAACATGGCGCCATCCAAACGGAAAAAAGGGAGGACTTGTTAGTCCCGGTGAACCCCCCTCAGGAGAAGTGGACTGTACTCAAACACACACAGGCTTCCTCCACTGATGCTTATGGCACCATTGAGTTTCAAGGAGGAGGATTTGTCAACAAGGCCATGGTACGGATATTTAATCACACTTCTTAAAATATGTTTACGTGTAACATCAGGTGATTGTCTGATGAACAAAGAGTGACCTATTCCTGAATTTAAAGTGTCCATTGATGAAAATCTTTCTTTCAGTACATCAGAGTATCTTATGATACCAAACCTGACAGCTTGTTGCACCTAATGGTAAAAGACTGGCATCTAGAGCTACCCACACTCCTCATATCAGTTCATGGAGGCCTCCAGAATTTTGACCTGCAGCCCAGACTCAAGCAGGTCTTTGGTAAAGGTCTGATTAAAGCTGCAGTGACAACAGGAGCATGGATCTTCACTGCAGGAATTAACACAGGTGGGCATATTTACCAGTCAGGACTAACACGCTTTGCTCTACATATGATCACTTTACATAATTTTCTGTATTAACGGTCAGGTGTGATCCGCCATGTTGGAGATGCGCTGAAAGACCATTGCTCTAAATCCAGAGGGAAAGTCTGTGCCATTGGGATCGCACCATGGGGAATCCTGGAGAGCAAGGAGGATCTCATAGGAAGAGATGTGAGTACAGTGAGCACAGTTTATAGATTTGTATTCTTACTCTTACTGGATGCTAAGTTCTATTTGCTCCTGTTTGGGTTTCTATTTTCAGGTGACCAGACCTTACCAGACAATGTCCAACCCTCTGAGCAAGCTGGCCGTTCTCAACAGCAGCCACTCTCATTTCATCCTGTGTGATAATGGCACATGTGGGAAGTATGGGGCAGAGGTCAAGCTGCGTAGACAGCTGGAGAAGCACATCTCTCTGCAGAAGATTAACACCCGTAAGCATGTACAACAGGAAGTGCTGTCATACTGTGCCATTTGCTTCTAATGCACCACTGAGATTATCAACTGAAATGTCTGTAGCTAGATTTCGAGCTGGTGTCAGCAGTGAGAGAGGTTGATGGCAGATATTGGATCTCAAATCATGTTCTATGGACTGAAAGGCTCTTGTCTGTGACCTGTGGGTTTCCCTTTGTCATCCTATGCCTGGGATTTGGAATAAGGCAGGGACAGCAAAGGGATGCTCAGCTGTCATCACTCACATCACATGCTAACCAGGTCAAGGCACAGTATAATGCACTATTCCCATGGAGTAATTAGACCTTGAATGGGTTTTTACATTACTAATGAATAAATAATGTACTTTTGTCTCATCCCAGCATCCTCAAAATCTTAATCGTAAAATGCCTTTTTTTTTGCTGTGTCTGAGGTTTAGGTCAGGGTGTGCCACTAGTATGCCTGATCGTGGAAGGAGGCCCAAACATGATCACTGTGGTGCTGGAAAGCTTGTGTGAGGAACCTCCAGTGCCTGTAGTAGTGTGTGATGGCAGTGGCAGAGCTTCAGATATCCTCTCATTTGCCCACAAACACTCGGAGAATGAAGGGTAAGAGAAGTGTTTAATCAATGCAGTAAGAGCTGTAAATCATTAGCCAGCAGACTAAAACATGCATATATTATTTCAAGGACAATAAGCGATGATGCCAGAGACCAACTACTGGTCAGCATTCAGAAGACCTTTAACTACAACAAGACTCAGTCGCAGCAGATCTTCCTTATGATCATGGAGTGCATGAAGAGAAGGGAGCTGGTGAGTACATGTATGAAACTAAAGCAATCAGCAAGTCCAAAATGGGATATTTTATAGTTTAAATTGTATAAAATGCATTTGTATGTTGAAGAAGATAAAATATTATACAGGTATATTTTTAGGTACTCTACACTGTAAAATCACCATCTAAGGTACAACAGTGATAGTTAAAAACCAGTAAAGTTCCTTAATGATGGACAATTATGTTTGTTTAACTAAAAAAACATATGACATCAATAGATAACGGTAGGGACAAGCATTTTTTGTCTTTCTAAGAATATACAATAAGTATAGATATTCTGTACAACTTAAAAACACTAATAGTTGAGGTTCTGGGGAAACTTTATGAGTAGTTCAGATGGGAATTTATTGGCGGTCAGCTAGCAAGATGTTAAAGCTTCATTTCTTAACTTCTTTGTAATCAAAGAGCAGAATATTGATTCATGAACTGTTCAAATATAACTTAATCTTAAAAATCTTTGTTGTGTTTGTGATGAGATTTATTTGTATTTCATGCAGCTTTTCATGAATAAACACTGCCCTGATTTTCACTGTCCTGCATCTTCATTTGTGTATCTTCCATGCTATCATGTGTGTAAAAAGAAACACTCCATCTCCATGTGATCATTTGTGAATAAAGTCGACTTCCCTAAGTCTTTTTCTTCCTAAATGGTGTGTGCGCATTATATTAACACTATTCATGTCTACAATTCATATAAAGCTCAGATCCTCGGACAGCTCATTGAGCAAGAATGAGCAGGTTCATCTAATTCCCTAAACCGAGCCATAAATAACTTTCATATCTATTGTATTCATGTATTTATTATATACACTGACATACATTCACTAAAACCTTAACAGTGTCTGTGGAAGGGGCGTTGCACAGAAGTTTCATATGAATTTTATATGAATTTTTAATGTTATGGTGTAGAGATATGTATAAGACTACATTTCTACACGCTTCTGCATTTTAAAGACATAAACATAAATAAGTGCATTCCACTGTGGCTTCATGACGTTCACTGCCACCGGTTGTTTATCACTACTCAGTCCCATATCAGCTCACAGAGGGCGATCCAGAGGACTTTGCAGAGCTCCAGATGCTCCAACTTGTTAAAATCTCCCAGACAAACGTAGCATCCTCCGTCCAAAGAAGGCCAGTGATTCAGATACACCACTCACTAATCTGCTGAGGCTTTTGCCAATAAACATGAGCTTCTGTGCTCCAAGCTCTCAGCTCCAGAATCAAGTTTCATCTCCATGAGTTCTTTATAAGAATTGGTAACTCCCTGATGTATTATTTGGCACAGTTATTGCCTTATTTATTTGTTTATGTCCTAAATACTGTAGCAAACAATGCACTGAAGATGGAAATGTAATTTATACCCTGTGTGACGATGAATCAAGATTTACATTAACTGCATAAATAAAACAGAAAAAATAGTGATGTCCTGTATCAGTTTTGTTTTAAGAATAGTCAATAAGTATATGCAAAAGACAATAGTCAATATTTTTTTAATTACTGAATGATTTGTAATACTGACCAGTACTCATTTGTGCTGTGGATAGTCAATGGCAACAGCTTTTACACTCCTGCAGCAGATTTGGTAGAAGATTAGTGATGTGAAAAGTCATTTCTAATATCTTTCAGGACATATGATGAGTGCAGCACCACACTTCCCCCATGTTCATTCATTTTGTTCCTTAACAAAACATGGAAGTGAAGCTCCATCTCCCAATAATCCTTCCACATCCATTTACTCTAACATTTTAGTTCCATACAAGGTGGTTATATTCATTACGTGCCTAAAAATCACAATATACAGTATGTCCAGTTATGGCTGTTCATGCCATTCATATCCAGACCTCTTCACTAGCATCATGTATTAGAAGCATTAAGTAATAGGAATTTTAATACAATTTTTAAATACAAGAACCTTGGAATAAAATAAACAAAAGAACACAGTGCTATTGTTTGTCCATAATCCTGAATACAGATTGTGGAGTTCACCTTCAGGTTTGCCACCAGTTTAATATTATAAGCACTAAGGTTTAAGTCCAGTGGACAGGCTTTGGCTTTAAAATACTTAAATATATGATCAACTGCATAAAAACATACTCATTTCTGACTTGATTTAGGTGTAATTTACATACTTATATAGGCATGTGGAGATTTTTGTTTCATTGCCTTTACATTAATCTCTTATTTATACTCATATCTGAATGTAAACATGATGTCAGAAAGATCCGTAAGCATGGAATAAGGTGTAAATATTTTCACAAATATCTTTTTTTAACTAATTATATATAGATGTAATGTATATACGATGTATATACGACTTCCTGGGTACTTGTTACTCAATATATCTTATAATCGTTTTGGAATAAAATAAAACAAAAATAAATGACCTGAATTATTATTAGGATGAGGGTTAATAGAGCACACTAGAACGCTGGACTCTGGCATGGTGCCACATATTCATACCAGCTTAATCACACTTAACATTTCTGCACATGTGACCAGCTCTCCGAGGCAATGGTATTTGATACAAGCCTCCTAAAACAAGGAAAGCTCTATTCTGCTGTTAAGTACAGAGCATTAGTCAGGCATCATATGTATGAGACCCTGAGAGGAAGCCTTTTTGCTTAGTCTCATGAAATAGCTGTATTGGGCTGAGCTGTATTTGAGAGAAATAGATTTGTTTCATTTTAATCATTCATTCATTCACTCAACTCACTTTGGTCACTTTTTTCTTCTTTCAATGAGCCTGGACATGATCTTTTACTTTATTGATCCATACTCCTATTACAGATAACAGTCTTTCGAATGTGTTCAGAGGGACAGCAGGACATTGAGATGGCCATTTTAACAGCTTTATTGAAAGGTAATCTCCAGATACTGTCCAGATCTTAGAATTAGACACAATGGGTCAATCATAAATCACCTATGTGTGTGTTCTCTGCTCTCTTAGGCACGAATGCCTCAGCCTCAGACCAGCTGAGCTTGGCTCTTGCCTGGAATCGGGTGGATATAGCACGCAACCAAATCTTTGTTTACGGACACAACCTGCCAGTTAGCCACATACATGACTATTCTGCCATGTTAAAAAATAAATGCATTTATAGTGCTGTAAATAAGTGGTTTTTAAACACTTCTTTGGTTTTATAGCCAGCAAGTGCTGTAGCTAGTGCCACATCCAGTCTGAAAGGCAAGAGCCCTCCTGCAGCATCACAGGGCACAGCTAAGGGCAGAGGAAAGAGGAGCAAAGGGGGGAAGCCCAGTGGAGATGTTCAAGAGGATCTGGACCCTAGAAAGCTAGAATTACTCAACTGGGTAAAAATAATGGACCATGCTATACTGTACTATAACTTATCATTATGTTCATATAATAAATGAAGACAATTAGAATTGTACAATAACAGCTAATAATAAATGTTTACACAGCCATGCTTTACAGAAACTCACATGTGACATTGTTACTCTTTGCCCTCCTCAGGTATACTCACTGGAGCAGGCAATGATGGACGCACTGGTGCTGGACCGAGTAGATTTTGTTAAGCTGTTGATTGAAAATGGGGTCAACATTCACCATTTCCTCACCATCCCACGGCTAGAGGAATTATATAACACGGTAAGCACCACTGAAAAAGCTTCACAAGAATCTATGAAATTGACATTTTTAATCCTCAGAAAAAACAACTGCCAACAACTGTGGTCACCTGCCATGACCACACAGGCTTATTTATCTCTGTTTTGTTTACATGTATTTGCTTGCATCTTTTTGACAATTTTATCTCTTTAGAAACTTGGACCTGTTAACACACTGAACGCTGTAGTCCGAGATGTTAAAAAGGTAAGTTCTTAATTTTGGTCACGCAGAGAATAAAAAGAGGATGCATTCATACACCGATCAGCCATAACATTGTGAGCAGTGAGAGGTGAAGTAAATAAGACTGATGATCTCCTCATCATGGCACCTGTTAGTGGGTGGGATATATTAGGCAACAAGTGAACATTTTGTCCTCAAAGTTGATGTGTTAGAAGCAGGAAAAATGGACAAGCGTAAGGATTTGAGATGCGAGGTGGGACCTCCAGACTTAAAGGATCTGTTGCTAACATCTTGGTGCCAGATACCACAGCACACCTTCAGGGATCTAGTGGAGTCCATGCCTCGACGGGTCAGAGCTGTTTCGTCAGCAAAAGGGGAACAAACACAATATTAGGCAGGTGGTCATAATGTTATGCCTGAGTAGAGACTGTACTAATTTGAAAATTTGCATACTGGAAAGAGTCGACAATAGTGGCATTTATTTATAAAAGAAAGGATTTCTAATTAGAATTCTAAATCTTGAATCTTACTCATTCATGTGTCTAAGATCAGCTTTAATATTATTTAATAAGACAAACTAACACGATGCAGTGGTTTGGTGAAAATTGAATTCAGTATCTTTCCACTTACATTAAATTTATTTTGTGGCTTCTTTAGTGTGTAAATGTATACCGAAGTCATCACACTTTCCTTTTCTTAGCTACCTGTTTGTGTTGTTTTGTCCAATTTTATTTTGTGAATAAAATGACCTTCTTCACACAAGTCCTCTCTGATATTTTAGGGCAACCTTCCTCCTGACTATCAAATTACATTAATTGACATTGGCCTGGTGATGGAGTACCTTATGGGAGGAGCCTATCGCTGTAAATACACAAGAAAAACCTTCCGTTCTCTCTACAACAACCTTTATGGACTTAAAAGGGTGAGTGGGAACATCAGATGTTTGTATTTACAGCCTGAACACACGAGCGTCTAACAAGAGCCTTTATTCTTTTATTTACAGCCAAAGGCTCTAAAACTTCTTGGGATGGAGGTATGATTAATATTTTGCTGTTTGCTGTTGATTATGCTCTTCTGTGCTGAACATGCAGCAGTTTATTATCATCGATTTATCAATGGCACTCTTAGGATGATGAACCAAATCTGAAAGGAAAGAAGAAAAAGAAGAAGAAAGAGGAGGAGGTGGACATTGACGTGGACGACCCTGAGGTCAGCCGTTTCCAGTATCCGTTCCACGAGCTGATAGTCTGGGCCGTGCTGACGAGGAGGCAGAAGATGGCTCTGTTCCTGTGGCAGAGGGGAGAGGAGGCCATGGCTAAGGCCTTGGTGGCCTGTAAGCTTTATAAAGCCATGGCCCATGAATCCTCTGTCAGTGAGCTGGTGGATGACATATTTCAGGATCTAGATAACAACTCCAAGTGAGTTCAGTGCATGTGGCAAAAAGACTAAGACTGAGAAAAGTAGTAAGTACTATATGATTTATATAGGCTTCTTGGCGTTGGTCAGGGCCCCCTAATTCCCCAGGGCCTAAGCGACTGCTTACCTCGCTTATTGGTTAAGTCCGCCCCTGTGTATAATGTATACATAATATGTTTTTAAAAATCCTGCTAAAACCTGGGGGTTATGATGTTACTGAACTTTTTTTTACACTTTTGGTTTTGCAAGATTATTACATCTTGTATTTAACACTGGATGCCCTACAGAAGCCATAGGGATGATTTACATTTCCATGCCTTGTTTTACAGCAGGAGCATGTTATTCATATATAAATGTTGTGGAACAATAACACTGAAGAAACTTTTCATCATACACTCACACTCAATTAAACATCATATTCAGCAGGATATTTCACTTTCAGGGAGTTTGGAACTTTGGCCTACGAGCTTCTGGACCAGGCGTACAAACATGATGAACAGGTGGCTATGAAGCTGCTGACCTACGAGCTTAAGAACTGGAGCAACTCCACCTGTCTGAAACTAGCTGTAGCAGCCAAGCACAGAGACTTCATTGCCCACACTTGCAGTCAGATGCTGCTTACTGACATGTGGATGGGCTGTCTGAGAGTTGGCAAAAACCCTGGACTTAAGGTGAATATTTGCATAATAACATAGCTCTTTGGAATCATATTCCACTTTAAAGGTACCTTGGTTTATCTATCGCTTAAATGTGGAAGACTAAGTGTCATTATAGAATAGTTCAGGTACTAGGCAGTTTCTGATTCACAAAAACAAAAAATGCGTCTCTTCAGGTGATTGCAGGCATCATCTTTCCTCCTTCAATCCTGCTCCTGGGTTTCCGTGTGGGTGATGAAACCTTCCAAGGCTCTGATGACAGCACAGGTGCCAAGGACAAGGAAGATGACAACAAGTCCAGCAGGATATCCAGGGTAAATGATCCATCTAAAATGCTCTAATTAGTAAGATGTCTATGTGTGTGGTGGTGGAGGAAATTAATGTCATTACTTGTATCTGTTTAGTGCTCCAAATGTTCATATCTGTATATATATATATGTACCACTATGTTCCCAGAAAAAAAGCCAGCACTGTCAGGATGGTCTATGATTTCTGCCTCTGACAGCTCCTCAACCTCAGCTACATCAGTATCTGAGTTCATTATTAAGATGGCACAGGACGTTAATTTTATATTGAATTAAGTTTTGTTTAATCTTTATCTCCAGGCTTCACATCCATCTGCATGAAAGTAAAAACCTCCCACTTGCTCATTGTTGCATCTCATGGGATCCTTTCAAGTTTTCTAAAACATTATTATTTCCATCAGCATTTTATTTTAGAACACCTTACACCGATCAGGCATAACAGTTATGACCACCTGCCTAATATTGTGTTGGTCCTCCTTTTGCTGCCAAAACAGCCCTGACCCGTCCTGCACTGTATATTCTTGACTGTGACACCTTTCTATCAGAACCAGCATTAACACACATCTTTCTGCATTATCACTCCAAATTACAAAAATTATCGTCTCTCCCCAACAACATGACCATGTTCTTCCAGGATGCTGCCGCAGATTCACACTCAAAAAAAGGTGATGAAGAAGGCGGCAGTAAGAAACTGAGACATGTCCCCATTGGAAGAAAGATCTATGAGTTCTACAATGCTCCATTCACCAAGTTTTGGTTCACTACAGTAAGCATTAGTAAATAAAAAAGTAAATTAGTAAATAAAAAATTCAGTAAAAAGAAAGTTGATTAAAAAAAAGTACTGTCATTTAGCAGTAATAGTAATTTCATATTAATATAATATTACTAATCTTGCATTCTTTTCTATCTCTAATATAAAATGTTTCGGGGCAGATCTCATACCTCGTGTATCTCATGCTGTACAATTATATTGTCCTGGTGAAGATGGAACGCTGGCCATCAATCCAAGAGTGGTTGGTCATTTCCTACATACTGACACTTGGCCTAGAGAAAGTGAGACAGGTGAGGTTTAAATTCTCTTTAGCACAAGTGTGCTACTTTTACAGAAAGATCTCGTGAATTTCATCTGTAATGTACACATTTTTAGAAACTTCACATTATGGATTCATCTTTTTTGTTGTTATTATTATTATTATTATTATTATTATTATTATTATTATTATTATTATTATTATTATTATTATTATTATTTTACATGTAATGGACTTTGTTCTCATGTTCTCATGATGATTTCACGTGTTTACCTGAATGAGCAATGTCAGGGCATTAACCTGGTCACCTTTTCATGGTTTTTATCATAAATATTATTCACCAGTGAAATGTATGTGATTTCTCCATTTATTAGCTTGAGAATCTCTTCCTTTAAGAGCTCTCTGGGAGTTTTTTGTTAAGTGTGTATTGTAAAGCACTAAATGTAACATGGAAAAAAATCACTCAAAAACAGTTATCATGTAGAATCTCCTCTATAAAGGGGAATGGACAAGAGGGTTAGTGCTGCTATTTATAGGGTGTCCTTTTGATCATGCACTTTATTTATGTATTTCAGTGACAGAGTATTATGAGTACTAGATTCAGATTAGAGCTGAATTTCATCAGATTTGTTCAACCAGCATGTGCAGAAATGTTACGGTGAACTAGAAATAATTGGTGCTAAAATAACCATGACATAATCTGGGTTTTAAAGCAGATAAATTGGTATATTTCTTCTTGACTGTTTTAACTGAGAATGATCAGAAACTAGAAAGCCGTGTAATACTCTCCTCTCCTATGTTGTAGGGTACAGTCTGGGCAGTCTGTCTCGTGTTAAAATGTTGTAAGAGACCATTTAAAAATGAAAAAGGAATGTAAATTGAGGGAATATAAAACAGCAGTGCTCTTGTTTGTGTTAGATTCTTATGTCAGAGCCTGGTAAGCTCAAGCAGAAGATTAACGTGTGGTTGGAGGAGTACTGGAACATCACAGACCTGGTGGCCATCTCTACATTCCTGCTTGGTCTCCTCCTCCGACTACAACCTGAACCTTACATGGGCTATGGCCGGGTTATATACTGTGTGGACATCATCTTCTGGTACATCCGCGTGTTGGATATTTTTGGGGTCAACAAATACCTTGGACCCTATGTCATGATGATTGGCAAGATGGTAAGTAACAGCAAATAAAGAAAGCAAAATTTTATGTATTTTTGGTTTTGTGAAGACATTTAGATTTATCATCATCAATGTCTAATTCTTTAGATCATTTAAGAAGCTAAATAATAATAATAATAATAATAATAATAATAATAATAATAATAATGTTGATTTTTTCCATCAGATGATCGACATGTTGTACTTTGTGGTGATCATGTTGGTGGTCCTTATGAGTTTTGGGGTTGCACGACAGGCCATCCTCCACCCAGACGAAGAACCCACATGGAGACTGGCCCGAAACATTTTCTACATGCCCTACTGGATGATCTATGGAGAGGTGTTTGCGGACTCAATAGACCGTAAGACCAGAATTGATAGTAAGATCCTTTTTCCTGCCTCCAGGGTAGATATTCAGTCTTATCAGTGCTTTCCTCTATCTTACTGAGTCAGTCAGATTTGACATAGAGTAGTCCTTACTAAATGTTTATCCTAAAATTTGTCCTCTTTAAATTGTAAATAAAAGATGGAGCTTTTGTTAAAAACAATTTTAAGAAATTTTCAGTACTTTGGGTTGGAGGTTTGCATAAGTATGTTCTGCTGTGATCTACATGATGGTATGAGCTGCAGATATATTGGTTAATGACTGTTACTTGTCAGAATATCACTATCACTAAAGTTTACACCATCCAACTCTTCTCATACATCTCTTCTTTCTCTCATGTATGATGTCTTCAATTTATTTAACTCCATTCAGAATAAGGATAGCTTTAGAGCATCTTAGGTAATTTCCTTGCTGCAGATAGATAGATAGATAGATAGATAGATAGATAGATAGATAGATAGATAGATAGATAGATAGATAGATAGATAGATAGATAGATAGATAGATAGATAGATAGATAGATAGATGTACTCTACTTCTGTATCCCACAATATTCCCCTCCTACTCATAGTATGCATGTGTTATGGAAACTAATGATGTTGTCATTGATTAAAACGCATTACTTTACTTCCTAACAAGTTTGGACCCAAGTGTGAGTTGCGTTCAAATTTATTCAGATTTATGGCAGAGTTTCAGTGATATCGAACTCCTGCCACAAGTAGTCTGTGGTTCAGACCATGGCGCTCTTTCTGGTCCACATCACTGCTTTTACAATATCAGTTTTTCATGTGAACAATGTGATCAGAATGAAAACCCCCTCAAACGATGCAACAATGAAGATGCAGAAACACTTTATATATATATCCCATGTTTATATCAGGTATTTTTTTTTAAATTTCCATGTAACTGAGAGTAAACATTTCTTTTCTTCCCCCACTTCCACCCCCAACTTCTCGACGAATGTTCTCCTCTGGAATGTTCTGCAGTTTATGCCATGGAAATAAACCGTATGTATATGCTACACTCCATTTTTAAAATGGTTTCAAAATGTAAATAAAGTCAGCACGGCTATTCTGGACTGAGTTTTTGAGGTTTCCTCTCAGCCCCCTGTGGAGATAATATGTATGATGAGGATGGAAAGAAACTCCCTCCCTGCATTCCCGGCGCCTGGCTCACTCCAGCCATCATGGCCTGCTATCTGCTAGTAGCTAACATCCTTCTCGTCAACTTGCTTATCGCTGTTTTCAAGTAAGTGTAAAATAAAGCAATAGAGAAAATATGTATATTTGTAAATATGACTAAATGGAATTTAACTGTATTGAACTAATCTTGGAAACAGTATGGGTGTCCAAAGTGGACAGAATTATAAATTATTCACCATGTTTTTTTTTTTCATCCCTAACAGCAACACTTTCTTTGAGGTGAAGTCCATTTCTAACCAGGTGTGGAAGTTCCAGCGGTATCAGCTGATCATGACTTTCCATGACCGGCCAGTGCTTCCTCCTCCCCTCATCATCTTCAGCCACATGTACATTCTCATCAAACAAATCTGCTGCCGCTGTAGCAGGAAAAAAGAAGGCGAGCTGGATGAAAAGGACAAAGGACTGAGTGAGTTCTCATAAATGAATCATATTTTCATTTTTGTGACCAGAAAGAAATGAACTGTTTCTAAGACTCTTGTGCTTTCAGCGTCAGTCAAGTGTGATGCAATAAAGGCAATGATCATCCTTTCTCGCTGAAGACTGTTACAGAGTACACTACTGCATTCGTTTGCTAAATGGAAAAGCTCCTAAAACTGCTCAAGGATAATACTTTGGAGGAATTTTCATACAGTTATTGCACTGATTTTAGGATAAACTATCCTTAACATACAAAATAAGGTTTTCAGGTAGGTGTCTCTCTGACTTATCACAGCATCTCTTCTTTCCTGTAAGAGCTTATCCTGAATACCGAGGAGCTGAGATGCCTGTATGAGTTTGAGGAGGAGTGTGTGGAAGAGTACTTCAGAGAGAAAGAAGATGAGCAGCAGTCCTCAAATGACGAAAGGATAAGGGTGACATCTGAAAGGTAATCAAATCTGTAAAGTATTTCAATCATCCAAGGTAACTGATGGTCTAAAAGTGGTATGTTTTGTGAAACTGCACCTTAATCTTGAAACTATAAAGGTTTAGATGATAGAGACATGGTGCTGAAATGCTTTTTAAACGGTTTGATTTCATGACAGGGTGGAAAACATGTCCATGCACCTGGAGGAAGTCAATGAGAAAGAGAACAACATCAAAGCCTCTTTGCAGACGGTGGATCTAAGGCTGGCCCAGTTGGAGGACATCTATTCTCGCATTATGACAGCCTTGGAGAAACTGGCAGGGATTGACCAGAGTGAACTGAAGAGGACAAACTCACGGGTTTCCTCTGTTAGTGGCTTCTCGTCTCTCCTCCGCACGGGCAGTGTTAACAGCAACGATGGATACAGTCTTCACTGTTACAGTATGGATGACTGTCCAAGTACCGAGGAGAAGGACGCGCCCAAGTCAAGCCAACTGACAGTGGCACATGTGAAGAGGACATCTAACTCCACAACTCACAATCCAAATGATTATGGGCTGAATTCTGAGATGGACATTCCAGCAGTAAGGATCTGTCCAAACTCACGTGGAAACACTTGGATCCCTGTTTGTGAAAAGGCAGCTGTTTCTATGGATCAGTGTGGAGAAGCCAAAACAGCATGTGAAGCTTCACCATATTTAGTTCAAAGGTCTAGGAGCACCAGCTTGTTTAGTCCAACTGCCAGAGAAGGTTTAATACAGAGAGCCAAAGAGCCTAATTTTCTTCAAAAAGGGATTGCCAGATCCTCAACCACGCGTCGGTGGAGTGCTGGCTCTGAGTATAAAGTGCAACCTAATCTCCAGCCACCTCCAGACATCCACATTATCAAAGCCACAGAGACGAATGAAGCCCCTAAATCTGAGGATCAGCTGAACATTCACAGCACAGAGATGAGAACTGAAGAAGAAGAAGAAGAAGAAGAAGAAGAAGAAGAAGAAGAAGAAGAAGAAGATGGTCATATAGGAAGACCTGATATTAAACAAGAGAACAGAAAAAAGAATGGTTCAGAGGAAAGTCTACATATGGAAGGTAATACAGAAAAAAGAGACAAAGAACCAACAGAGACAGATGAAATGTGGAGAAACTCAGTTGAAGATGGAAGGATGAACATGCATGAAGATATTCCTGACTCTTTTCATCTTCTGGTACCTGAAGAGAGAACCTTTCCACCTGGAAGATCGAAGAGCTGGAACACAAAATGTCGCAAAGCTTTAAGGGAAAGTGCAGACAAGCCCCGAGGCTTTAGCAGTGAGAGTAGCCTTTCACATGGAAGTTCCTTCAAGAAGTCTACAGAAAAATTTGGGAAAGGGTCAGGGAAGGAGGAGTGAAATAAAAAAGATAGATCTAAGGTCATGTGATGAGACTGATAATTAGGAGTAAGCATGATTAGAGGTGTAAATAAACTAAAGCTTCTGTAGCCTGGTCATAGTTATCCTGGTGCAAAGTAGAAATACACCCCCGGATGAGGTGGTTGGAATTCCATCACAGGGCATTAAGAACTTTGTACATCAATAACTTTATTGATGATTAAAACACTTACAAAGGTAAGAGAAATTTAGTGTTTTGTTTTTAGATCCTAAACGTGTGATCAATAACTTCAAGTATACCGTTCTGTATATTGTACACCGGTCAGCCATAACATTGTGAGCAGTGACCGGTGAAGTGAATAAGACTGATGATCTCCTCATCATGGCACCTGTTAGTGGGTGGGATATATTAGGCAGCAAGTCAACATTTTGTCCTCAAAGTTGATGTTAGAAGCAGGAAAAATGGACAAGCGTAAGGATTTGAGAGAGTTTGACCAAAAGGGCCAAATTGTGATGGCTAGACCACTGGATCAGAGCCTCTCCAAAACTGCAGCTCTTGTGGGGTGTTCCCGGTCTGCAGTGGTCAGTATCTATCAAAAGTGGTCCAAGGAAGGAACAGTGGTGAACCGGCGACAGGGTCATGGGCGGTCAAGGCTCACTGATGCACGTGGGGAGCGAAGGCTGACCTGTGTGATCCGATCCAACAGATGAGCTACTGTTACTCAAATTGCTGAAGAAGTTAATGCTGGTTCTGATAGAAAGGGGGTCAGAATACACAGTGCAGGATGGGTCAGGGCTGTTTCAGCAACAAAAGGGGGACCAACACAATATTAGGCTGGTGGTCATAACGTTATGCCTGATCAGTGTATGTATAACTACATAATGATATAGTAAATTAGTATTTATATATAACAAGTAATAAATAATATTCTTGCCTTACAGTTGACTTAAATGTTGTTTATATAGTGTTTGACAACCACGGATTTGTTAAGACATGCATGATATTTATTATTATTAATATGTTGTTGTTGTAATGGAAAGCTGTTCTTATTGTCCCTTAAAATGTAAAGTTATGGAACTACATGATTCATGTAAAATTGTGCAACATTTCATGACATACAGTTTCAAAAGCACGACAGCGCCCTCTAGTGTGCGGTGAGTGTAGTACAGGAACAGAGTTCTAGTTGTATGTTAGATCAGGGAACAAACAGCACACATGAACCATAATACTATGCAATTTTACTTTAGTTATGTGTGGTACAAAAAGTTTCACAATTAATAAAAAAAAAAAAAAAATCACACTAGAAATTAGAGGTTATACTGTTTTTGTTTTACACAATCAATCATTTGCCTACCAGGATGAGCAGGCTGTTTTTCTGAACTGACAGATGGCAGTACACTGTGAACAATCACAACAAAAAAATAACTCAAATCAAACCAAAAAGGGAAAGCTACAGATACGCATGGACTACAATGACACTAGTCACAACGGTCTGAACATCAAGGCTGGAATAATGAAGCTACATTTGCTTGTATTTGTTAAGAAGCGCTAAAGCAGAGTCACTACTGCAGTTTCTGGAAAAAAACCCCCACTGAATCGTGTACAGATATTTCCAAGGTCTCTCAGAACTCTTGGGCTGGAAAGAGGAAACAAATATCTTAGCAAAGAACTTTTTATTGCTGACTCGTTATATCAGACTATTTTTGAAACTTTCCTTCTTCTGAAACGTGAAAAGTGCAACAGAAACACTTTGATTTATCACCTTCAAATTTCAACTACATTAAGAGCATTGGCACCAGTGAAATAAATGCTACTTATGCAACATAACTGGGTACAGAATACATAAATATTCACCCGAACACAAACAGACACACAACACACACACACACACACACTATTTTTATAATTGTATTTTCCTTCAAAGAGCTACTAGTAATAGATATCACAGAGTTATGGAGTGTGTAAACCAAAGGTACTGTGGGCTTTTTTGACAAACAGCAATAAGAAGAGGTGATATTTTGTTAATATACATAGCAGCAAGAATGCCAACATGTAAAAATTAATAATTCATTACACATACAACACTAAAAGCATGCATTAGTGGTTTTCCTATACATTCATATACAGATATTTGAAACCATTCATCAAAAGTCAATCCTGAACATGCAACCAGTTTAAGATGAATTAATTAACCAGAGAGAGATGTAAATAATCCTACCATGCATGACCAGGACACAGTTTAGTGATTTTGCTGCTCTCACACACTGACCCCTAGGTTGATAAGCTCAATTAGGTGTCTTTTTCAAAAAAAAAAAGAAGACAGGACCACAGCAGTGACCCCTGGCCTTACATGTGCGCTATAAACCTCATGTCTCCGTTTTGACCGGCTGCAGCTTTACAGACACATGGACAGACTGTAGATGTGTACTTTTACCCATCATGCTCTTCAGCTGTCATGTTCTATATTTGAGCCTCCACAATGTGAGGAGTGCAGGATCTCTGTCAGTGCTATACATAGTTATGTGCCTGTGAGACAAACCAAGAGACATTTTCCAATATATATATATATATAATATGCTCGAATTCCACCTGCACTTAAATCTTTAAAAGGTGCACTTTAATTATATACAATTAGCTAATCATACTACAGATTTTTAGAGATAATCATCTGCTCATATACAATGTGTAACGGCAGTATAACACTTGTTATGCTTATAAAAGCTTTATAAAATAGGAACAAAGGCTCTATAAAAGGAATAATTCAAGCTTTGATATTATAAAAAAAAAAAAAAGATGTGCCGTGATTATCACAAAAAGAAACTATAAGATATTTCTGAAACAAGGTACTTCGAACTCCTCGGTATCCTTTTTTGCCAACTCGCCCGCTGGTCTGTCTGAACAGGAGTCTCCCCGTTCATTAAGAACATGAGTGCACACCTCTCACTAGAGGCTCAGATGACCCTTCATACCAGCTGATTCTACAGCTAGACAGATCAAGTCCTTAGATGCATTCCACTCGCTGGAGTCTGTTATAGGAGCGTGCACCTGAATAAGCTGTGCTTCTTGGAACGCTTCTCTGTGATCTTTATCGGTGGCCCTCCTTCAGAATTACTGCCGTCATTCTAGGAAATGAGACGAAGACAAGGGATCACTCGATAAGATTGGCAACTCAGTAAATTCACATAGTTTTATTCGTGTGATATTCTGTAGTTCGGGGCATGGCTCACCATTTTCCTGTTGAGTCTGGCCATAATGTCTCTCGCTAGGGTGAAAAAGGCGTCTTCCACATTTACGCTAGTTTTTGCGCTGGTTTCTAGAAACTTGATTCCATAATCTATCGCCAACTAGGAGACAACATAAAGAACAACACAATAAGCATTTCAAAGTTTTGGGACACCCCTCCAAATCATTGAGTTCAGGTGTTGTTTTTCAGGGGTTGGACTCGGCCCCTTAGTTCCAGTGAAAGGAACTCTTAATGCTTCAGCTTTAGACATTTTGGGGATGACCCCTTCCTGTTCCAACATGACTGCACACCAGTGCACAAAGCAAGGTCCATAAAGACATGGATGAGTGAGTTTGGTGTGGAGTTCACTGGAAATAAGGGGCCGAGCCCAACCCCTGAAAAACAACACCTGAACTCAATGATTTGGAGGGGTGTCCCAAAACCTATAGCGTACATATATCTTGGAAAAAAAGATTAAATTACACAAATAAATGTGCCTTTGTGTTAGGAAAGGAACTGATCCAACATGTATCATCATTATCAGTGGCAAATTTCCTCTTGAAACACTGGATCACTGTTAAATTCAGTAAAATGGTTTATTGTCAGTTTCTTGTGTGAATCCATGACATTTTATATACATCAGATTGGGCTATTTCTTTTTTACTCTTTTAAAGGGAGAGGATTTAAAAGAATGCTGAACTTTAATCGCCATTATGAAGGGTTTTGTCTTTGGGAAACAAATAAATAGTTTTATTGCCAGCTGTGATGGTTTATTTTCACTTTCCATTTTTAGTTAATGTTGAATTTGCAAGAAATGTGCAAGAAGGGAAGTAGCTTGTTAAACAGAATGATAGGATGTGGTTTAAGAGCCTGTATTGTCTGTCCTGGTTGCTGATTGGTCACTATGGACCAATCACAGTGAAGTATTCAAATGAAATTCTTGTGTAATAGTCTCTTATTGCAAATGCCATATGAAATACAGAGAGTTTTTTTAGGGGTACAGAAAGACTTGGTACAGAGTTAACATTTTCTTTGATTTTATGCAACTCCTTGTTTACAGACAAAAGCCAATTTTCACAACATGGGTCTCCAAGTACGCAACCATAATGATATAAAAACAATAAATAAAAAAAAACAGTTTACAGAGCGTCAACTATGTTATTATTAAGATAGAGTTAGTATCGGATCATATATTATCCAGTAATCAGAGCTCTAATATTGGTATTAAAAATAAAATAAATGGGATATGTGTGAATAAGACACTATGTCAATGTTATTTATTCATTATAGCCTGTTTCAATATAGAAGAATAGAAAATAACAACAAGTCTGGAACTCTTATGGTACCTTCTCTCCTCTCTCCTTAGACACCTGTCTCTTGTCATTCATGTCACATTTATTTCCGAGGATCATCCGCTCGACATCTGATGAAGCGTGCTAGAGAGAGCAGGTAGCACAACACACTCAACTCTGAGACCGTGAAAATAATACGAGACACTAAAGTGTACTGACTGTAATATAACTGTACAATACAAATATACACATACCATCAGAGGATTTAGTGACAGAATTCAGCATTAATTAAGAATCATGGTCATTATTTATGAGAAAAAAAATGTGATAAAAATAGTATATGTAAATGATGTGAGTTTCATCGTTTGTACACATCGTGTCGCTGACTCACTTTAGATCATGACGGCTTGCAAAACTCACCTCCTCTATGTTCCGGATCCAGTTCTTGATGTTTTCAAAGGACTTTTCACTAGTGATATCATACACTAACATAATGCCCTAGGGGGAGGGAGAGAGACAGAGGGAGAGAGAGAAATAGAACAGATTAACCTTTACCACATTTACCGATATGAATTTTAACAGAGTGAGGAGAATAAGGACATGAACTCACCATGGCTCCTCTGTAGTATGCAGTAGTAATGGTCCTAAACCTCTCCTGTCCTGCAGTGTCCCTGTAACCAGAACATAGCACATATATTTCAAATCACCTCACCATGGACCAGACTTAGAGGTCATCATTGAGTCCTTTTCTCATGCATGACCTGAATTGTCTCAGTTGGTTTCGAGAGAGGGTCCACCCTTCCCAATTACACCACTTCCAATCTACACATCCTGTAAACAGAGCAGGAGCACTTCTCCCAGCACTATTGTGTGCATATCCTTCACATTAGTCACTGAATGTCTGGGCCAAACTTACACACACTGTGACCCTCAACAGGAAGACCAGCCTGTTTCCTGAAATCATTTCCCTTGCACTTAGAAATCTACTGGAGGTTTGTGACACCATCATACACATCATACACACAGAGTCTTTTTAATTAACAAGTAAATTGCTAATTTTGTTGACTGATGATAGTTTTATAATATAGCTTACCTGTAGTGTAAAATCATATGCTGCATATTTTTTGTCTTATTAACCAAAAAAAGATGGGCTGGTGAGGAAATGATCTCTAACACAAGTGAGAACAGAGGCCGATTTGTTTTGTATCTATGTAAATCTAGAACTATAAATAGTAGGCAAACTATACTGACCACATCGTCATTTATAAATAAGATTTTAATGTGGATTTTCCTGCTACAGCATGACCCGTCATATCTTTATCCTTTACACAACCGAATGATCCCTCTGATACACTGTTGGTATTAATTAAAGAATCACATCATACTTATTTTTTATTCAATTATAGTTATTTTTAATGTAGTGGAACATCAGTGTGACAAGTTAGTTCCTCTCAACACCCACATTATAGCAGCTATAAACAGTCTTTTCCTCAGCTGCCTCTCTTTATTCCCTTGAGGTTAATAGGACAAAAAAAAATTCAGCGAATGAAAAAAAGTCCTCTGTGATGATCTTAGCTGAACCTCTGACTGCTACAACAGGCTAATACTGGAGATTCCTATTCCTTCACCAAACACTGGGCTCATAGCAAAGAAAGGTTCAACTCTCACCTCGGAGTTGGTACAGGTTTGAACAACCAGGTGAAAGGGTTTACATAAGCCACAATACTGCATTATATCCTAAGCAATAATTCTCCATAATTTACATTTAACAAATATAGTGGGAAATTGACATCCCCATATTCATTATTTTGATGCTTTTTAATTATAATCAAGTTTTAAAATTGTTTTTTGGGCAATATCATCTACCCCTGGCAAAAATTACTGTCAAAGCTGGAAGATTATCTTCCAGTCACTAGAGAGTCTGTTAATCAGTGACCGCTTACTTTCGGTTATACGGGACATTTGACTGACTTTGATCGCCTTTGACTTTAATTGAAATTGATTGCAAAGGGACAACTTCTTGTAGAGTGTCTTAGAAAAGTACGTTTACAGACATGAAGCTGCAGTTTTTTCTTACACTGACCTTATTTTGCTCCAGGATGTTCAGTGTTTGTCCAAAAAGTTTTCCTGTCAAAAACCATTGTATGGAAGTGTGCATCAACCTATATCCTGAAGCTTGTGGTCATCACAGTGTAAAAGGGACGAAGACTACCATATTTTACAAAAAGACAATAACGTCTACAGTAAGTTCCTATGGTCCTGCACTTGGATCGGATGTGATTGGGTCTGGTTAATAAAACTTTACACATAAAAGCTCAGTGCTTACCATATCTGGAGTTTGATTTTCTTTCCATTTAACTCAATAGTCCTGATTTTGAAGTCAATTCCTGAAATGAGAATAAAAGACTGTATGTTAAAGACTACACGGAGCGATCAACATACAATACGCTCTCTGTGTCCAACCCTGTTCACTTTTACAGTTGTACTGAAATATTTATGTGTGACCTTAACAAAGATCAATGCAAAGCCCTCTGAAGATAAACCAAACACAAACTATCTAATGGATTCTAAAGGAAGCTTCATGGAATGTCTTATCTACAGGATGAATATCAGCACCAATGCACTGTTTGCTCAGAGTAACTGAAGAGCAGCTCTATTTTCCACTTCCTGTCGACTTTTTTTCCCCCGAAGTCGAACAAACAACAACAGACAAATATACAATATGCAAACATATAAACGCAGGTGCTTTCTGTGTACGAAACAGCGCGCATTTCCAGTGTGGTAATAAAGCTGCTTTCATAAACAGTTTAGTCAGGAGGCACAGCCATTTCCTGAGGTGCAAGCGTTTACTAGAACACCGTTTTAATTACTCATCTGAGGAATGGGAAAATCCAGAACGTTTGGATGCGAGTCTATGATAAAATCTTAATTTCCAACCATGAAGATTTCCTTAACAAACAGCTCATAGAAACTTTCTGTTGTAGGAGAAGAGAAGGTAGTTACTTGACCCCGTTTTAAACCACAGTTTCCTGAAAACATCAGACATGAAACCCCGACCCTGTCTAAATCCCTTACAGCTCTCTGCTAAATTCAGCTTCATCACAAGCGACAGACTTATTATAGCCCTCTGAACATGTCCCTCATATAACTGGAGGAAAGTGCAATATGAGAAAGGCAATTAGTGTATTTATTTATTTATTATTTTAAAATAACAAATACAAATGCTAAGACTTAACATTGCCAGCATAAACAAACAGACTGTTAAAAAAAGGAGAAGTTGATTGAGAACAAAACTCTGACAAAAGAGACACCCAGAGGAAGTAGCTTACTAGGTTATGTCCTTTCAGCTAAATACACTGGACATGCACATGAGTCTTGCTGTTTGTTTACTACTATGAAAGGTTTGAAGCAACTAACTGAATAAACTAGCTGAAAGAAATGCATCCAGATGAAGCAGTGAACATTCCCTGGTTAAATTCATGAATGTGTCTGCTGGAAAATATTACTGTTTCTTAAATAATAATAATTTCAGACATGTATCCCACAATTGGGTTTTGAATAACGTGAACAAGATAAGAAAATTATAAACAGACCAAGTGAGTCAGAGGAAGCACTGGTGGATATCTCCTGTGCTCTGGAGGGAGTTAGCAGGGAAGCCTGCAGTGTGGCCAAAGCTGGGGTCAACCACCTCCTGGCACATGGAAGTAGCTGCCCATCACGCCTCTGCCTACTGCATTGTCTGTACAATGAAGGCGTGAACAAGCTGAATGTCACAAGGCCCAGAGGTGGCTTTAAACAGTGTGGTCTGTGTTCAAGGACAGGCCCGATTCTGTGGGACAGAAGGCCTTTCCCAACACAACAGGCCTTGGAATGACCAGTGCATTACCATGAAATGTGCAGTCTATTGTTGTTAACTCTGACCTACGAGCATAATACGTGGTATTGTACTTACATTCTTAAGACAAGAAAACACATAGTTAAGTATCAATAATAAAAGGTTATAAAAAGGGAATAAATTTAACAATACAAATCTAGGACATATAAAGAAACATCGGGCATTCATATATATACACGTGTCAACAGATGCACAAAGGGTATGTAATGAGATTCTTACTCAAAAAAAGTTTGAGTAGTTTAGTTAGATTAGTTAAGCAGTTTATCTTGGATCGGAAAAAGCCAGATAATATTGACGTGACTTAATCAGATGGAAACCTTCTACACAGTACTGATTCAGGTTCAGTGCAAATGAAGTAAACTGAACGTGTCTCAAAACCCTAAAGATCACGCAGTAGCAGGTATCAGGTCTAAAAACTCAACCTGGTTGTGTATTAAACCTGATTATCCTAACTAGTATTTTAGGTTTGAATGCCCGGCTGTTGACCTGTCTGGACACTGCACAGTGCTACAGATGCACTAAAATGTTGGGATCATTGTGAAATGCTGGAACTTGATACTCAGTAATTGTTCCAACTGTCTGCTAACCACAGACTGAATTAAACCCATTAGACTGGCAGGTAAAGAACACAACCAGCATCTTACTTGTAGTTTATAAAGCATGCGACATAACTGCTGCCAGAAGAACTAACGGAGCTCCTTTTAAGGAGGCTTCATCGTTTGCACATGTGCATCATTTGGATTCTTTCAATGAATTTCCATAGTTTACATTCCCTGCTCAAGATGTTTCAGAAGATGACAGCATGCCTGCTTTTTCCAAAAAATTAGCCGAATCTAGAGGCCTTTGTAACATTACAATAAACCAGCTTCCTGTTTCCTCTTAGTAACCAGAGCGGTTCTTCTCATCATGCACTCTAATGATCTGTAGATAAGAATAAACGTTACAGTATAACAAACCGAGCTCATATGTTGCATTTAACAGAGAAACGCCCTGAGTCAGAAGCTAAGCGAGTCCAGTCGTGCACCTCCCACCCGTTACGACCCGGCGAACTGACCGATGGTGGAGATGAAGGTGGTGTTGAACGCGTCCTCGCTGAAGCGGAACAGAAGACACGTCTTTCCAACTCCGCTGTCTCCTATGAGCAAGAGCTTGAAGAGGTAATCGTAGGTTTTAGCCATTTGCCACGCCGGAGATCCTATTGTGAACGTCTGATCACAGTGTGCGTCTTGGCCATACCACTGACACTAATTCATACAGGACAGGATGAGAGGGCGGGGCTTCGCCATCTGACGTCAATGGCCGTCTATGACGCGCGGAGAGTCGCTGTAGACATTTCAGAGTCGACTCTGATTCTGACTCCACATGAATCAATGGGGAATCATTACATAAGGTTTCGAGAATGTACTATCTAAGTCGCAGCATTCCTGGGAATTTTAAAACATTTGAAAATGAAAAAAGGTTTAGATACTGTCTTGTAACTGCAGTTGCACCATATGGAGAACATTCCTGTATGATTTTCTTTCATGGTCTCATAAAAATATTATAAGTGTAAACCAAAGCTAACGTTACAGGAATGTTTCCCGAACTTGGAAAACTAGGAAAACAAATGGGAACTTCAAAAAAAAGAATCTTTCTCAAAATCGTATAAAACTGTGCCATGTTAATGAAGTGGGCCTACGTAAAAGATCTGTGATTGTTAATTAAGTAATGACCAACAATCAACACTGTACTGGATATCCACATGGCTGTGATTCATATTTTATTACAAGAGTTCTATAAACAAGAAATTAATATAGAGTTTCTGCCGTGTCATGACATGGAAATGGAAATGTCCGACACAATATGGCCAAATATTTTGGTTATGTTTTTCTGTCTGTGAAGATGGGTTAAAAAGAACAAGCAGCTGGATACGGCATGGCTTGTTACCATGGCAACACGCACATTGACTGAATGACTGACTGACCGACCGATTGAGGGACTGACTGACCGACTGACTGAGGGACTGACTGACTGATTGACCGATTGACTGACTGATCGACTGAGGGACTGACTGACTGACCGACAGAGGGACTGACTGACTGACTGATTGACCGATTGACTGACTGATCGACTGAGGGACTGACTGACTGACCGACAGAGGGACTGACTGACTGACTGAGGGACAGTAGTAAATATAATAAAAATGGAAACAAACTATTGCTAAACTTCTCACCGTTGTTTTACTGAATATCAGCAACTGGAAAGTTTCTTGGTTGTCCAATCAAACCACATTATGAATAATATTGATTGACATTTATTAATTTAATCATTCCCTATAAAATGTCATTAAATAGTTTCTACTGATGTATGTGTCCATTTGATTCATATCATGATTTATTTAGTTTTTTTAAACAACACAGACAGCAAACTTTATTGTGAGAACTTTAACCCATTGTGTTGTTCCCTCTCTGTCTGTACCATAAGGTCTGTACACAATTCGAGCTGAATCAGTCTGTATAGAATTGAATACAAGGCTTTCATGGTCAGTCTGAGAATCAGAGAATAGAAGATATACGACTATTCGTTTTATATTTCATTAATAATCGGACACAGTATTTAAACTATAATTCCATTAGATCATGTACATTTTGCATGTTTTATGTATCTGGTGTCAAACAAAGCCTTCGAAAACGTGGAATATTTATGTTATAATATTGTATATGTAAGGAATAGACTACAGTGTTATAAACAGTGTGTGTGATTACGCCTTTCATGAAAGAGGAGCGAATAGACTACGGGGGCGTGTGTATAAATAAGCAACTTTTTAAAATAAGTGTCAGAAATATTTATAAAGCTAACTGTTGTTTTTTTAAGAACTATGTTCAGTTGTATGTTTCTGTTGTTGCTGTGAGGACTGATTATTATTTTTTTTCACGTGGAACTGTGTGTTTGAGGAAGTGAGTGAGTGTTGAGGTTGCCAGTTGTTAGGAAAAGCATCCATCTCATCGGGTGAAATGTTTGTACAGTATTATCAATAGTCCATAAATATAGTTCAGTATAAGGTCATGATTACACCTGATCATTTCTTGGATCTTGAATATAATATGTGTGGGCAAGGATAATCATTTTGACTCACAATCCAGGGGATATCCTCTTCGTTGCAGTTTTGGGGTGAGGGATTTGACTCCCATGTTTCTCCCCGTGCTTTGGGGGTTTCGTACCCCAGGACAGTTGTAAGCAATCTCTAAATTGTCTGTAATTGTGGAAATTGGTGTTTGAGTGTGCAATTGTTGTCTGTGATGGGTTTGTTACCCCATCCATGGTGTTCCTCACCATGTGCCACAAGTCCTCTGGCAGAGGCTGAAGGTTCCCTGAAAACCTGAGTAGGACAAGCAGTACAGAAAATGGATGGACAAGCCACTTCACAAGAGTCCATATATGCATTTTAGGCAAACAAGTTAAACAATTTGGACCAGTTAGACCATTTGTGAACCAAACCCCTTCTTAAACCATTACACCATAATGCACATGGCCCAAGTTGATACCTTTTTGGCATTACGAATGTCCTTCAAGCTCACAATGTTGAGATGTGGAAACCTCCCTATAACTCAAATCACAGCTTTACAGAAATCTAAGACTTATAATAAACATTGTGTTATTTAACAAAGAAAATATACATATGTTGCTATGGTGATGCTTTTTTGTTCGGAAATTTATTTATTTTTATTATTATTTATGTTTATTAAACTTTAATAGAAGGAGTCTTCTGGATCAGGCCAGAAAGATATCCAGAGTGTCTTTGGGACAATCCCCACTGGGGATTCTTTCCAGTACATCCTGTAATGTTTATTGCTTACTTATCATACTGTTCTGAGAAACAGACCCATAAAATAATATTCGACCTCGGAATGGATAGCAATTGTCCTTTATGTAGATGTGGTTAGTCATCGTGGCATGCCTAGACATGTCCTCTCGTTGAATACAATAGAAAGTCTCGCTCACGGGGATTTATGAAAAGTGTTTGGCAACCAGTGTGCTGCTTCAGTTCAGAAATCAAACACCGTGTTGTGTACGTCGGAGAAAAACACTTGCTCGTGAAAATGCCTGTAAGTATCCAGGGTTTTTTGTAATACGTAAACATCTGGTATTGACAGCTTCATCATCAATAACGTATTGCTGTATTTCATTATAATAATCGATGACCAGTGTGATGTATTGATGTTTAGGAAACTTTTGCTCTGGGTTCACATGGCGTCTTTAAGAAGAGCTTTGTGGGCCTGCTGCTTTTCTTTTCCACATGCTCCATGCTGATAGACTTTATAATATGTTTATTTTGTTTACATGTGAAACAGTTAAGTATTTATAACATTTAAGCATTTCTCTGCCAAACCTACAAGTACTTAATTCACCGTGTGTATATAAACAATATAAACCTGTAAATGATATGTGTGCGTTTTTTTTTTTTATTAAACTAAAATCAGATTTAATTTTAGTGGTTTATCGAGATAAAACTACTTGGAAATACATTTCTGTAATGTTACTTTCATTTAACTCTTTCAATTCCATGCGTTTGTCAAATGTGACGTCATTAGCAGGTGAAGCAAGTATTAGAACTCTTGTCTTGTGACGTTTCATTTGAGCCCACTTTAACCTGTGACGGATCATTTTGATCGAGATCCTATTGTTTACCATTATGATTGGTGTGGTTTGTGTGTAACAGCTGGCTAAAGACCTGCTGAACCCGACTCTTGACTTCGAGAGAAGGCAACATAAGAAGAAGAGACTGGTGCAGAGTCCAAACTCTTATTTCATGGATGTGAAATGCCCAGGTATGCTGCCTCCTAGACACACCCTCACAGGGCAGGGCATTGTGTATTTCATATTTAACATTATTTTAATGCATTAAACACACTTGCTAAACTTGAATTTGATTTGGAACATCAATTAAGGAACCTTTAACTGGCATAATATTTAATTAAGCATGTGCATTGTGCTGTGACGATACAAAAACAAAGCAAATTAACAAACACAGACACTAAAGTAGAACTGGATGAGTCAGGACACTACAGATTGTGAATGCTCAGTTTGGTAGCGTGCAATAAAGATCTTAACCCTTATGTTTTGTTGCGAGTTCCTCAAATCAAGGTCGGGTTTATTCAAACAAAGAATATTAAAGTTATGTATGCGTGCTAATTTTCTCATCTATCTGCAGGTTGCTATAAAATCACAACAGTGTTCAGCCATGCTCAGACAGTAGTGTTGTGTGTTGGGTGTTCCACAGTGCTCTGCCAGCCCACAGGAGGAAAGGCTAGGCTGACCGAGGGTGAGTGTTTCAGTTACACACTAAAGTCAGTCATTAAAACTATCATTTAAAATACATGAAAACATTATTAGGCTACTTAGATCAGTTTGATGCTGTATTACCACACATGATCCCAAAGTGCACTAATTGCGATATAGTAATATACACTATATTGCCAAAAGTTTTGGGACACCCCCTCCAACATCAGTGCCTGACCTCACAAATGCGCTTCTAGAGGAATGGTCAAAAATTCCCATAAACTTTCCTTGTGGAAAGCCTTCCCAAAAGAGTCGAAGCTGTTATAGCTGCCAAGGGCGGGACAACTCCATATTACATTCATGTGCATGTAAAGGCAGATGTCCCAGTTTTGGCCTGGCTCGCAGTCTCCGCTCTAATTCATTTCAGAGCATGAAATTGTCTAAAATGTCTTGGTATGAAGCTGAAGCATTAAGAGTTCCTTTCACTGGAACTAAGGGGCCGAGCCCAACCCCTGAACTCAATGATTTGGAGGGGTGTCCCAAAACTTTTGGCAATATAGTGTGGCTCAAACCTATCGTTTACTTTTTCTATTTCAACAGGTTGTTCTTTCCGAAGGAAGCACTAATGAAAATAATTAAACTGGATCTTTTGGAAAAAAAAGTTCCTTATCGTTTCATTGATTGCAATGAGTGGAATGTCACTACAGTGATTATTATGTGGAAGATTATTTCTACTGTCACTTTTCTGAATAAAGTCTGAGCAGTGCATCTGTTTTAGAGTCTTTTTTTTAATCCAAACTGAACTTGCAGCCATTATCTTCTGATTGTCTTTTTTATTTATGAGCTTTACGACTGCTAGCTGGATTTGCAAAATACAGAATTTTAAAAACTTCTTTATACATTTATATACCACACAGAACTGTTAAAATCTCTGACACCTAAAAAATCACGATGGTTTATTTATTGCACACCATTTTAATAACATTTAATAATAACAGTTAATGTACACGGGCCTGTATGTTAGATGGGATGGATGGATTTGAGCCTAATATTAAAAATAAAAATGAGTTGTTTACCAAAGAAACATTCTGATATTTTTTTTTTATTTGGGGGACTTACTGAAGGAGACTCCATGCTCATCCACATTGTTTACTGCAGTCTTGCTAAACCTTTTTGCACAGTACACATACACAAAACTACCCCACCCTCATAATACACTACACTGGATAATTAAGGAATATACACCAACCAGGCATAACATTATGACCACCTGCCTAATATTGTGTCGGTCCCCCCTTTGCTGCCAAAACAGCCCTGACCCGCCCTGCACTGTGTATTCTGACCCCTTTCTATCAGAACCAGTATTAACTTCTTCAGCAATTTGAGCAACAGTAGCTCGTCTGTTGGATCGGATCACACGGACCAGCCTTCGCTCCCCACGTGCATCAATGAGCCTTGGCCTGTGACCCTGTCCCATGACCCTGTCTCCGGTTCACCACTGTTCTTTCCTTGAACCACTTTTGATAGATACTGACCACTGCAGACCAGGAACACCCCACAAGAGCTGCAGTTTTGGAGATGCTCTGATCCAGTGGTCTAGCCATCACAATTTGGCCCTTTTGCTCAAACTCGCTCAATTCCTTACGTTTGTCCATTTTTCCTGCTTCTAACATCAACTTTGAGGACAAAATGTTCACTTGCTGCCTAATATATCCCACCCACTAACAGGTGCCATGATGAGGAGATCATCAGTCTTATTCACTTCACCTGGCACTGGTCATAATGTTATGCCTGGTTAGTGTATAAACTTCCCTTCTTTTTTTTTTTATAAATGCTAACCATGCTAATTGTTTATGAATGCTATTAATATTTTGGGCCCATCTCTAAAGCTAGCAAGGGACTAACAGACCAAAAAAGTTACATAGAATTAAAGGCTGTTTTATTTCAGAAAACACGTTTTCCATTGATACACAAGTGAAAAGTGAGGGGTGTTACCTTCATAGAAAGCATACAGATACCCTTCTTCAGTATTGAGCTTTGTAAGAGGGACAAAAAAACAAATTACAGTTACAGATAAATGATAGAGTTCATAAAAGTAAACAGAATGCACACAGAAACACATTCAAAGCAACACAGTTTCCACCATGTTGGCTTGCATGATATATTACCCTTCAAGTCTGTACCTGTCCTTTTCATTTACTTTCTTCAACAGGCTGCAACAGAAGGGAAATCTCTGGGTTCAGTGTATTGATCAAATCAAATCAAATCTTGTTCACAAAGACAAAGTTAACGATTCTGGTATCAAATTTACACAGAAGAAGGAGCTGCATCAAAAGATGCACTAAATAGAAGTTTTACTGAGTCTGACACTGTACTCCATGGCTTCTGGGTCCCTCATCTTCTTCATATGTTTCTCTGTTGTACTTCCTCTGGGATTCATAGTCTACCTCCGAGAGATCCACCTCTTCCATATCATCGGTCAGCATGACCTCATCTCGCTTGGGAAGCAGTGCCTCCAGCTTGGAAAACATGTTCTCTGGAAGCCAGTAATTTTCTGGAAACTCAACCTGGAAGAGTAAAAAGCAGAACGTTGCACGAAAAAATTCCTGATCTAAGCAAGAAAACTAACGTAGATACCTTCAAGAAAAGCTGAACTCATGAACTCACCTCAAACTGAACCATGAGCAGTCCTTTCTCGTACGGATCTCTGTACAAAGGCATGCCCTCATTCTGAATGCACTTCAAGTCATTATGTTTTATTACTTTACCTTTAAAGAAGAAGAGAACTTGTGTTATTATATCATCTATAAGTTATCAGATTTAGCCCTTGAAACCAAAGTGATGTATACCTGGAGGTGAGCTGATGACAAGTGTTCTGTTGTCTAGTGTCTGTATAGTTTTCTTGAACCCACAGAGAGCCTCCACTAGCTTTATCTGCATTTTCATAATCAGGTTGTCTTCTTGCCTCTGAAATACAGGGTGCTCCTTTTGGTCCAGGACAATGATGACGTCACCAGGATCCAACCCTGGTTCCTGATCACCCTCTCCATGGAATGTGATTTTTTGGCCATCTTTCATACCTAGGGTATTAAAAAATGAATGAAAGGAAGAAAAAATTATTACTACAGTTTTACTTTTCCAAGGGAAAAGTTTTAGGAATTCCATGTCTGTCTCTGGCACAATTACCTTTGTCAATGTGGACCTCAAGAATCTTCTTTTTGCGCTCCACTTTGTGTCCATTGCAGTTCTTGCATCTGTCCTTGGCACTGAACCTCTCACCTTGTCCCTGGCACTCTGAGCACATACTCTGAATCTGCTGAATCATACCTGGGCCGATCTGTTGTACCTGGATTTGAACTCCTCTGCCTTTGCAATTTGTGCATTTCTCAAGAGTTCCTTTCTTTCCTCCATAACCTGGGGATCATAAATGAAAGACCTTGTTTGCTCACCATGTTTTAGCAAAAAAATGGCCATTTTGCTCTGCTTTTAGTCACCAGAACACTAACACCAACTAGCACAAAAAGCTAATTTTTGATATAGCTACTGCATTTAGCTTTATCTGCTCACAGACAATTGCTGAACATCCGTTTGCACTTACATGCAACCTTGATATTGTGTCAGAGCTTACCATCACATTTCTCACAAATCACATTCTTCTGGAGACCAAGTTTCCTTGTGGAACCACTGTACATTTCTTCAAGTGTGACACCAAGTTGGTGGACCACGTTTTTCCCTAATGTAATTACAATACGGTAAATTAGCTTCAGAAACATTCAAACAATTTAATCACTTTGCAAACATTCCCACTAAGCCTATTAATGATGACAAGGATATTTGATTTTGGTTGATCATAATGGTAATGCCATAAGTGTGTAATAATTACTGCATATTTTAAAACATACTCAGAAATAACTGGGCTATTTAATTCATCTATCTACATTTAGCACAATTCTTTCTTCACCTTTAGCTTTGTGAGCATGAGGCACTGTGGGAATAATTTACCTTTCCTTTCTCTCTGTGTTCTTCCTCCACCACCAAAGAACATGTTGAAGATGTCCATAGGAGAGGAGAAACCTCCTCCACCCATGCCTCCTTCTTTGATGGCCTGTTCACCTCCTTGGTCATACAGGTCTCGCTTTTTGGGATCTGACAGGACTTCATAGGCTTGTGAAATGAGTTTGAACTGTAAGGCAAATCAGTACATGTATACACAATTAGAAAAACGAGGTCTGAGGTCCACAAAGTGACCTGGCCTTCTTTGTTCAGGAATACCAGACTTAAGGAGGAGGTCAGCTGGTTTTCCAGCAGGTACATGGTGGGAGAAAGGAAACTTATTCATTACAGTTCTGTACTGTATTACTATTGTGAATGAATAGACACTTGTTTTTTAAGTAAGGAAGTTAGAAGGATTTCTTACTTTATTTAGAAAACAAAACAAAAAAAGCAGCAGCTTGAATAAATTCTGTCAGCTCTGTCAGGTTATTCAAGCTGCTTTTTATTTGTTTGTTTAAGAAATCCTTCTAACTTCTTTACTGACAATAAGTGGAATTTAAGAAATAAAAATGAAGATGTCTATTCATTCAGATAGTAATACAATACTGCCTGTGGTCGACCAGCTGGTATCTGGTCAGACTACGGTATTATCAGGCCAGTAAACTCAAACACTTTCATTTAAAAAAAAATATGGTTCGAACCCAAATTGTTGAATAAAAACTAAGTTATTTCTTGAGTATGTAGTAGAATTGCACTACCCAAGTACTGTATTGGTGCTCGTCAGGTTAGCTTAGCTCAAACGGCGGCAGCGCTCGTGACAGTTCCAGAAAGTTCTAGACGCTTCTGTCTCTGTCAGCTGCTCCTGCAGCAGGATGCCACGCGCTGATGAAAATAGACACAGACATTTGACACAGCAACTTACTTTTTCGCCTTCGTTCGGGTTTTTGTCCGGGTGGAATTTCAAGGCCAGTTTTCGATACGCTTTTTTGATTTCATCCGCAGAAGCTTTCGGACTCACTCCGAGAATATCGTAGTAGCCGGTCTCTCGAACCATTTTTGGCAAACCTACAGAACGGAATAGAGCTTAGCTTCAGACGCTGAGGTACATCAACGACCAGATATCGGTTCTCGAGCTATAGGTACATGACACTATTCTGATCAGCAAAAACACAGCCAAGATTATATATAAATTTATATATATATATATATATATTTATATATATAGGTCATTTGTTTATGGCTTAGCTGACTGTATCAGGTGTATGTTTAACGATGATAAATGTTTCCGAAACAGTCTGCCATATACAAGTCATAATACACCATATTGTCATAATGTTATGAAAAATAAACCGACAAACTACTTACAGTAATTGGTTCCGAAATAAATTGCCTTGCTCCCTGTATTATTATAGCGTGCCGGTTGAATGGAGTTGCTATGTCTGAATGAAGATGGCCGCTGTGCCTTTATACACACACACACACACACACACACACACTCTCTCACACACACACACACACACACACACACACACACGGAGGAGCCGCAGAACTTTCTGGAGCTTTGAAGAACAGGGAATTTCTACAGACCGCCTCTCAGTCCAGAAACCCCGAGCTACTGTTAGAGGGAGCTGGCGAGCCTGTGGAACTCCACCAGTCTGTCCATAATAACCATAGCACTTGTGAAGTAATGTCATGTTTAGGAAGACCCAAATACCCCAGTTTAGTTTATTTAACTTGTAGTGTCTCAGTGTCAAATAATTATTCATTATTTAATAATTATTTTAAGGTTCTGTCGAAACCAATGGATATTATCTACAGTAAAAAAAATATTAGAATTAGAATATTATATGTATACTATATAGCCAAAAGTTTTGGGACACCCCTCCAAATCATTGAGTTCAGGTGTTTTTCAGGGGTTGGGCTCGGCCCCTTAGTTCCAGTGAAAGGAACTCTTAATGCTTCAGCTTCATACCAAGACATTTTGGACAATTTCATGCTCCCAACTTTGTGTGAAAAGTTTTGGGATGACCCCTTCCTGTTCCAACATGACTGCACACCAGCGACCAAAGCAAGGTCCATAAAGACATGGATGAGTGAGTTTGGTGTGGAGGAACTTGACTGGCCTGCACAGAGTCCTGACCTCAACCCCACAGAACACCTTTGGGGTGAATTAGAGTGGAGACTGTGAGCCAGGCCTTCTCGTCCAACATCAGTGCCTGACCTCACAAATGCGCTTCTAGAGGAACGGTCAAAAATTCCCATAAACACACTCCTAAACCTTGTGGAAAGCCTTCCCAGAAGAGTTGAAGCTGCAAAGTGCAGGACAACTACATATTACATTCATGTGCATGTTACAACAGATGTCCCAAAACTTTTGGCCTGGCTCACAGTCTCCGCTCTAATTCATCCCAAAGGTGTTCCCACTCCTCTTTGTGATGGGCTGCAAAATGCAACCTAGTCACTGAAACTATTCATTTCCCTCTTTTGGAAAGAGCAATGCGTTAATTGAAAAAAATGTGTGAAATGTGAGAGAAGACATGAGTATGATGAGGAGATAACTCTTTATAGACGCTATAATATAAGTGATAACAGGCACTTGTTTTGCAAACATTTCACAACATTGAGTATATTTATTGACTGATAAAAAATTTTATAATTAAGTAAAATGCAATTTCTGGAAAGTACTATGGTATAAAAGTAATAAATCACTTCAGTTAGTTTGGGGCCACATTACACCACCCCATTAATTCCCCCAGTATAACAAAACACTGTCATATTTCATAATAGTATATTTTATTTCAGTTACACTCAGTTTGGTACACCTAGGTTATGGTATCACTTTGAAGGTGTATAATTACTTACTAGCATATCCGTTGCTATGCACAAATGGTCAGCCCATTTGCCTGCCCTTCCTGCCCTGTGAAGCCTCTCCTGGAAACACTGTGTGTGAGGCACAAATACACCCTGGACGGAAGAGTTAATCCACATATGTGTTTTTAGGAGAAGCTGGAGGAAATACACAAGGACATGGGGTTTTCTATTAACATATTTGCCTGTAGGTTGTATTTAATGTTTGTCTTTGTATATTTTTGTATATTGTATGCATTGTTTAAACAGGACTCTTTACATGTTACATAAGTGCATATGGAAAATACAAAATACAATTACTATATAGTCTGCTATCTATATCCAATATGAACCAACCCAAAACCTTTTATTTCTTTAATTTTGTTTTTGTTTGAGCAGGGTTATCTGAAATAGTCCTTCACAGGCATAGAAATAATAGAACAAGCCTGCATGGTTGACTATGAAACTGAAACAGAAATAGGATAAATACAGGAATATATACAGATACATTGGAACATACAAAATAAATGGTAATATGTTGGCAATTAATACGTGTTTAACATTTCTTTATTTAACATTTGCATGAAATTCAATTTGCATGAATCTACAGATCAGACTGTAGAAATGGGCCCCTTATTAACATGCGCACAGCAGCTTCCAACAAAATGTGGCTTTCTTTGTAAAACAACCTGTTAAAGCCAAGCATAAGTTTTCTCAGAACCTAATACTGAACTACATAATTCAGTAAACACTGCCCATGCACATCACTGGTTGAGTTACATGAATCAGCATTTGTGCCAGAGTTTGTTTTTCTCTATTTTCTCTGTAACTCTCCATTAGTGTCAGTGACGCTCTCCCAGGGGGTTGAGTAAGAGAGGGGGAGGATCATCCTTTCCCCATTATGCCCTGAACAGGAAGGTAGCTGACCAGCACATACCAGCACAGCAGCCAGGATGTTCAGCAGTGGAACATCTCAACAACCATCTTGCAACAAAAATCAACACGGAGTCCAGAAGGAACACAGGTATGCAGAGATACTGATTATTTATACACAGTGTTATAGTTGAAAATAATTAAATAATTTTAATAGCACTGATGCACTGCCATTCAAAGGTTTTTGGATGCAAGCCAATTTTTACTATAATATATTAGAGATAAACTGTGCATGCAAGTTGTGTAAGGAAATCTTGTCACAGTTTTTTTTGCTACATGCTAATAGAATGGAAAAAATAAATAGTGCATTTGTTTGGAGAACTAATGGAGTATTTCTATTTGCTTGTGGTCCCTCAGGGGTAGCGTATTGGTCACTGGTACATCACACCATGTCCTGCAGCCATTTCTTTCAACCAATGGCTGCCTGTCATGCAGTGACATCCTGTCAGTAATCAGTTAATAAATAAAAGTAAGCTCCATTAACTCCTCAAGAAAACCACGTATGAAGGTCCAGAATGAAAGGAAGTAGAACATGCTTTGAATCAAAATGAGTAATGAAAATCAGCAGTGCCAGACTCAGTGGTCATCCATAAAAGACAAAGCTACAAGTCAAAGCTTTTCTGGAAGGAGTTTAATTTAGAAGCAGTTCAGTGTCTCTTTATGGGAAAGGCTGTTTTATACAAAACATAAAACAGTAATGTAAAATGTGTTATGTGTGCTCTGCATGCTAACAAAGCTGTCAGGACTTTGGCACTTGATAAATAAAGCCTGACATTGTGTGAGATTACAATGCTGAGTTCATGCCATGTGACACTCCAGTGCTCCATCATACTATTTGCTCTCACAGGTTAGTGTCCTCTCTGTTTTTCAGCTCAGAGCAATCACCTCTGGGGCTCATGACAGACTCCAAAAGAAATGGAGGAGAACAGGCTACAGGTAATGAAACAGTCCAAGAAACCAGCTGGGGTTGGTGCAGCCATTATGAGTTATGTTATGCTGCTTTTGATGTGGTTTATTTCCACCAGCATAACAGTAAACTCTGCAAAAAATGACATTTAGCAAGATATCCTGAATCTGGTCAAATTTATTGGAATTGTATCAAATCTAACATTATTAAGCCTATTTCTAGATATATTTTTTCATTGTCTGTACCGCTTGTCTGATCTATCATCGGGTCACGGGGAGCCTGTGCCTATCTCAGGCATCATCGGGCATCGTTATTAATTATTGTCATGGTTTGTGGTGTATTAAAAAAACAAACTTTTTTTATTATTTAGAAAACAGTATAACATGTCTAATAGTTTATTGTGCCCTATTTTAGCCCAGAAAAATTGTGTGGAAGAGATTTTAGCAGGGGAAATTCTGGCTCCAGCCCGGTGCCATTGGACCACAGAGGCCAGTGGATCAGTGCAACTGAGAATAGATGACCTCTGTCCACAGGAGCCAATCACAGTGCATCAAATGTTTATGACCTCAGTTCAGAAATATGGCAATTTCTTTGCCCTGGCAACTAAAAGAAAAGGCAAATGGGAAAAGATTACGTTCTCTGAATACTACCAGAACTGTCGGATGGCCGCTAAGAGCTTTCTGAAGGTGATCTGCATGATAAATTTTCATCATACATTGCGTTATGTGTTTTTATCAACATCACTGACAATTCTAGGTGAATTTGAATCTTGAATTCAGCTGATAATACGATTGGATGTTTATTTCATGTATTCTTGGGGCTAGTTGGGACTGGAACGTTTCCACAGTGTGGCCATTTTGGGATTCAATTCGGCAGAGTGGTTCATTTCTGCCATAGGAGCTGTCTTTGCAGGGTGAGAGACACAAATGATCCTAGAAATGACTTCATAGACATCTATATATTTATTTAATGACGGCGCGTAATTTCATCAGGGGTATAATGACGGGGATCTATACCACAAATTCTCCTGAAGCCTGTCATTATGTGGCCCATGACTCAAGAGCAAATATTATTGTAGTGGAAAATCAAAAGCAGCTGGATAAAGTCTTGCAGGTAATATGATTATATTATCCTTTACACACTGTAAACCCATATAAGCGTTTTACACTAATTTCTGATTTTGTTTACAGATTAAAGATAAACTGCCACATCTGAAAGCCATTGTGCAATATTCTGAACCCATAGTGGAGAAACTGCCCAATCTGTATTCGGTAAATTAAAGGATAAAACCTTCATGTATGTATATGGTGATCATACCTGAAATAAATTCTGAGTATGTTTTTGGGCAGTGGGAGGAGTTCATGAGTCTGGGCCAGGAGATTCCAGACAAAATCCTTGATGATATCATCAGTAGTCAGAAAGCCAACCAATGCTGTGTGCTTATCTACACTTCAGGGACCACTGGCATGCCGAAAGGAGTGATGCTCAGCCATGACAATGTAGGTGTACATGAATGGCTAAGGCTTTACTCAGAAGAGTAACCAGAGCAAAGTATCACAGTTATGGATGACTTGTGCTTCCTCCATATTTGATTATTAAATACTACTTTTTAGAGCTCATAGGTATGTTGTGTCTACTAAATGCTGCTTGGGCCATTAGGTAAAGGAAAAGGACAGAATTTATGTGCTTCAGAATCTTCCACCATATTTCAGAAAATAATACAGAAATTTTTGTTGATTAACATTTTGGATGTTCATAACACACAGTATAAGGCTCTGATTTACTATTTAGTAATATATTACAGACTACTATCTAAAATCTTTATATGGTTGGGTGAAGGACATTTTCGCTGTGCTAACTAGTGAACTGTAAGCTCAAAAATCTTCTAAGTGTAAACTTGTCATACACTGGAACACTAAATGAATGTTTGGATATATCAGAGGTGAGAACCAAATTTACAGTAGTAATAAGTCGTCATGATTTTCATGAGACATCATTTTAAAAAATGTTTGCATTTTATTTTGTCTTGAAATGGCAGAAATGCGTTTCATACCTGCCCTTTGGTGGTATTTATCTGTACAATGATTTCTTCCTGAAATCACTTTGAGGCTGTGCTAAATCACTCTGCTGATGTAAATTGTTCTATTTACATTTATACCACCCTGAACTGAAGGTAAAAACTCTCTCAAGGCAAACACAGTAAAAAGGACAAGCTGCTCATTTGAAGGACGTTACTAAATTGGCTTGAATTATTTTTGAGAGTGTCAAGTTTTCACTTAATGTTTTTGCTCATGCTGTAGTAAATCAGGGCCTCAGTGTAATCTCACTTATGTGTATTCCTGTAGATAAATAAGTTTTTGTATTGTGGACTTTGGTAGATTACTTGGACAGCTCACCATGTGAGCAGGGCTGGAGACATGCAGCCTGCTGAGATAAAACAGGAATCCATAGTGAGCTACCTCCCCCTCAGCCATATTGCTGCTCAGATGTATGACCTGTGGACAGGGATTCAGTGGGGCGAGTTAGTCTATTTTGCACAGCCTGATGCTTTGAAGGTACACAAAAACAGAATGTATTATAAACATGATTATTATATAATACACTACTAAACATACCCTCTTTACTTGTAATGGTTTTCATACTTTCTCTTATTGTGCAAGGTAACACGAAATTTAACATTAACATTTTCTGGTATATGATGTGTTTTTTACTCCAGGGCAGCTTGATTGAGACTTTGAAAGAGACCAACCCTTCATCCCATATGGGAGTCCCTCGTGTTTGGGAAAAAATAATGGAGAAAATACAAGAGGCAGTCTCACACTGTGCATACATAAAAAAGAAACTGCTGACCTGGGCCATGTCTGTTGGTTTGGCAGCTAATCAGAGGTTCATAGTGAGATAAGGATTCAAAATTAGTATTAAAATTTGGTTGTATGGTATTTACAATAAATCATTTTTCTTTCCATTGCTATGTTTTATAACAGGGATGAGGAGAAATCGCTTCTATTCTCCCTAGCAGATATGCTGGTCCTAGAAAAACTCCGTGTCGGGCTGGGCTTCTCTCATTGTGAGAAGTTCTTCTCGGGTGCAGCTCCTCTTGGAAACGATACAATCCAATTCTTCCTTGGCCTCAATATTAGGTTATATGAAGCTTATGGCATGAGTGAAACCAGTGGACCTCATTTTATGTCTGGTCCAAAAGTTCACAAGAGGTCAAGGTGAGTTTTATTAGGTAAACATGAATTATCCTTCCAGTATAGTTAATAGAATTTTATCAGATGGCTCACTTTTAATGTGCAGTTGTGGCAAGGTGGTTCCTGGCTGCAGATATAAACTAGTGAACGTTGACACTGATGGTACTGGGGAGGTATGCTTTTGGGGTCGGAACGTCTTCATGGGTTATCTCAACATGGAGGATAAAACCAAGGAAATCTTGGATGAGGATGGCTGGCTGCATTCTGGAGACTTGGGCAAAACAGATGAAGATGATTTCCTGTACATTACCGGAAGAATAAAAGGTAAATAGGTCATGATTTACTAGCCACCTAAAGGCACTTTTGTACTTATGGATATTCAACAGTTTCATGTTAGACAATGTAAAGGTGCATGTCTTTCTGTTTAGAGTTGATCATAACTGCTGGTGGAGAGAATATCCCCCCAGTTCTTATAGAGGATGCTGTGAAAAAGGAGCTGCCCATCATCAGTAATGCCATGCTAATTGGGGACAAGAGGAAGTTTCTCTCAATGCTGCTCACACTTAAGGTAGAAAAATAATTGTCAGAAAGAAACTGAAGCTAATGATTGAAGATTTCAAGTATTTACATTTCTGGCATTTAGCAGATGCCCTTATCCAGAGAAACTTAGAATCTAATTTTTATACAACTGAGCAATTGAGGGTTAAGGGCCTTGCTCAGGGGTCCAGCAGTGGTGGCTCGGTGGACCCGGGATTCAAACTCACAACCTTCCAATCAGCAGTCCAACACCTTCACCACTAAGCTACCAATTTTACCTCCCAAACAGTGTGCCACCAATGCTGAAACCATGGAGCCCACTGAGGACCTGAGCTCTGATACTGTGGAATACTTTCAACAACATGGCATCCAGGCAACAAAGGTTTCCGACGTAACTGGAGGGAAAGACCAAGCAGTGAACCAGGTCATTCAGGAGGGCATTGACAGGGTCAATGCAAAGGCTAACTCCAATGCCCAGCGTATTCAGAAATGGACAATTGTAGGAAAAGACTTCTCAGTCTCTGGAGGAGAGCTGGGTGAGTATGGTCTTCAAGATGGTTTGTTTTAATTCAGCAGCACAAGCAACTAATCATTTGTCATTTTTAGGTCCAACAATGAAACTACGACGACCGTTTGTCCTGAAAATGTACCAGAATGAAATTGAAAATTTCTACAGACAATGAGAAAATAACTCCAGCTAACCAAACCAGACTAAACCAGGGGTATCATTGGCATTCTACCTCACTGATCACACCCAGTTCATCAGCTAGTTACCAAAACCTAAGCTGAATTTGGTCTGTTAGAAAAGGGAAAAGACAGGTGCCTACACTTATTTACTGTGACCAGAGTCTAACACCCAAAGAAACATCAACACCTTGAAACAGAAATCTCATCTTTAAGAAATCAGGTGATGGTGGATATACTTATATTATTATGGGGAGGAATAATGCTCCAATCAATCAGAATGTAAATTACATCAAGACAAAAGTCTATGTTGTGGGTTATGTCCTATTCCTGGACATATCCACATGTGATAAAATAGTTGTCCTTCATAGAAGACCATGTGCAGAGTAATACTGGCTATGAGAATTAATTCCATTCACATCTCAGTGGGAACAAATCATATCTGTATTGGGGAGTCAGGAACAGCTGTTTAAATCCTGATGAATCATGATGAGCTTTGAGGCTATAGCTTGCTCAGGCTTGGAAATCATGCATCTGAGATCATGGTCTAATATACTACATAATCACTTAATTTTATCCTACTTAACTATCCCATTTTTTTAAATCTAGAAAATAAAAGTACAGCAAAACTTACATTCAAAATATCAGCAACTTTAATGTACTTAATGTCTTAAATTGACCAAGTTTACACCATTAAACCAGTGACAAAGTGGTTATGTTAAAACATGAGGGACCAGAGAACCAGAGAACCAGAGAACATCTCTAGTTAATAAATAAAGAATCTTCGGTTATGCATTTCATTTGACAGAAAGAAAGAAAAAGAAAACATTTTGCACATTGATACCACTGACGAATTTGAACAGTTCTCTTTGTTTTGGAGGCGAAATAAACAAAATATAAACTTCGAAGTTAAGGTTAAGTTTTTTTTTGTCTTAGATATACATGTACGTTTATAGCATAATTGTGTGCAAATACAGATAGAATGATATGAAGGCAAATTTTTTTGTGTGCCTTTCGGAGGCAGAAACCGGACCACAGATAACCGGTCACATAATAGTGTTCCGTGTCTCAGTTCACGTCCTGTACTCGTCGGCAAATCTCAGCTGTGAACTCTGAACACTTGGAATTTCCACCAAGATCCTTGGTCAAAACCTATAAATAATAATAAAGCATAAATACTTGAAGGGAGATACTAGAGAACGATAAAGGTTTTTATTTTGCAATTAATGTTTGCATGAAAAGGATGCCATTTTGTCATTACGATCTATTTTTTATCACAAAAAATTCAGTGATCATTTCTCAAACAGCTCATATACTGTACCTTCTTGTCTCGGATGGTGTCATAGCAGGCGGTCTCGATTTTCTTGGCATGATCATGCAGTCCCATGTGCTTCAACATCATCACTGCACTCAGAAGCAGAGCAGTAGGGTTGGCCAGGTCCTTACCAGCAATGTCTGGTGCAGTTCCATGTACCTGTCATGTTATAGAAAATATGCACCGTGACCAAGAAAAGAAGAACGGGTGGGCATACCGTGTAACTAATCAGAAAGACAGAAACTCTCACATACCGATTCAAATATGGCAACACCATTAGCACCAATGTTGCCACTAGGAGTCACTCCTAGACCTCCAATCAATCCGGCACAAAGATCACTGAAATAAATAATCGCATTATTACTCAATGCTGGCCAGCAAACATAGCTATCTAGAGTAAGGAGAGAATTGTTTAGCAAATTAGATTATTAGACCTTACCTCAATATATCACCATACAGGTTGGGCATAACAAGCACATCAAATTGAGTGGGATCCTGCACCATCTAAAAAAAAAGAAGAAAAACACAGGATGCGAGAATTGAAGTCAAATTTACAAAAACAGTTTTAAAAAGAGCAATGCAAAAAGAAATCCACATAATATACACCAATCAGGCATAACATTATGACCAGTGCCAGGTGAAGTGAATAAGACTGAGTATCTCCTCATCATGGCACCTGTTAGTGGGTGGGATATATTAGGCAGCAAGTGAACATTTTGTCCTCAAAGTTGATGTTAGAAGCAGGAAAAATGGACAAGCGTAAGGATTTGAGCGAGTTTGACCAAAAGGGCCAAATTGTGATGGCTAGACCACTGGATCAGAGCATCTCCAAAACTGCAGCTCTTGTGGGGTGTTCCCGGTCTGCAGTGGTCAGTATCTATCAAAAGTGGTCCAAGGAAGGAACAGTGGTGAACCGGTGACAGGGTCATGGGCGGTCAAGACTCATTGATGCACATGGAAAGTGAAGACTGGCCCATGTGATCCGGTCCAACAGACGAGCTACTGTTGCTCAAATCGCTGAAGAAGTTAATGCTGGTTCTGATAGACAGGTGTCAGAATACACAGTGCAGGACGGGTCAGGGCTGTTGCAGCAGCAAAAGGGGTAACAACACTATATTAGGCAGGTGGTCATAATGTTATGCCTGGTCAGTGTATGTTTACTTTATAACTGGTACAAAAATAAAAGCTCGCTCTGCAGTCCAATTTGTGTGAGATGCTGAATATAAATCAATTAATTATATAATAATCAAGATGTTTACATGTTGATCAACAGCTTTTACAATTTATGCTATTTTTATGTTACTTGATAAATATTATTCAAATAACCTGTCTATATAATTATGAACACTAAATACTCAAAATAAGAAAAACAGGTTAAATAAACACATACATTCAGACACACTGTATCCAGGTACATTTCAGTGAATTTGACATCCTTGTAGTTTTCAGCCACTTCTCTGCACTTCCTCAGAAACAGGCCGTCGGACATGCGCCTGTGGAACAGACAATGAGCAAACATTAAACAATGAAGCTAAAACATTTACAGGTATTATTAAATATCAGGTGCCAGGCGCGTTTCTTACGTCCACACAGTTGTAAAAAAATGAAAATCTTTTTTTTTTCCCGAACATAAATTTCAAAATGAGTTTCTTCTGAAACACTCGATTCAAGACTCACATGATGTTGGCCTTGTGAACAGCGGTTACACTGGTTCTCTGGTTATTCCTAGCATACTCAAAGGCGTACTCAGCTATGCGTCGGCTGGCATCTTCTGTGATCAGCTTTATGCTCTGCACAACCCCATCTACAATCTACCACAAAGCAACAGATACACATTAATCACAGCTAATGAGATCACTAGCCAATACACTGAGCATAGATCAACAGTTTTCTAGAAATTTCTGGAACAGTGGGTCAATTCTAAAAGTAGGACATGAACTGGAAAGCAGAGACGAAAGCTGTCTGACTCGATGAAAATGTATTACACCCATCTAGAGGGGTGTAAAAAATGTGTGTTCACCGAAATCCAGCTAGCACTGTGCAGAAAGATAGAAAGAGTACAGAAAGAATAGACAGATAGCACAAGTGTAGTGACGTGTGAAGAGGTTTAATAAAACCGCTGGTTCTAGAGTGAACTGTACTTATGGGTCTGTGTGATGTATGAGCTACTTACAGTATAAAGGGGGCTGTTATGAACTACAGATATTTCTTTATTAAAAATGATCTTTACCTTTCATAACAATGAACAGAAAAAGAAAAAGAAAACAAATAAAGCAAATAAAAAAATACAAAATAACAGTGCCAGGAAAATACAAATAAAATCAAAACTACTACTAATAATTACAGTAATATAAAAATAGTATAAATAAACATTTCAAGTCAGTCAAATAATAAAAATGGTGAGAAATAAAAATAAAACAAATAATAATATAAAGCGCCACCTTTTTATCTGCCTCCATGTCAATTTTAAGCATTTAAAAATGTAGAATTATGCTGTAACATTAAGATTTAAAAACTAGTAATGAAATCAGCTGGTGGCGTAAATATTCTTGCTGCATTCTGCTCAGGTCGTAGTTTATTGTACATTCAATACACAAGAGATTATAAATAAATGAACAATGTCTAATGCAAAAGTCAAAAATCTGTGAGTTTAAGCACAGAAATGTACAATTCCATACCACGTGTTCAATTCCACTGTACTCTCCCTCAGTGTTTTCTCTGATGGTAACCAGGTCGACGTCTGTGTAAGGAGTCTTATAGCCCTCAATGGACACACAGGGACGCACGTTTGCGTACAGGTCAAATGTCTTTCTAAGCAGCAGATTCATAGAAGGATGGCCAGCAGCGATAGGGGTCTTCAGAGGTCCTAAACATCAGCAATCAGACTGTAAATAATAACACAAAAACAGTGCAAATTCAGAGGTGCTCGTTAACGCGTGTGGCTGTACCCTTTAGTCCGATTTTGCTTCTGTCCATTGACTCTTTGGCTTCAGGAGGAATCATCCATTTCCCTCCAGGTCCTTTGATAGCAGTCACGTTCTTCTCCTCCCATTGAATGGGAACCTGCAGGTTTAAAAATAAAATAAGTTGTCCACATGCTGAAGGGAGTAATTATTTTAAGTCCCAATTTAACTGTGGTAACATGGTAAATTCTGAAAATCGGCTTAATGCATTTCTGTTTGTCTCTTACTTTAGCTGCTTCGAATATTTTCACTACAGCTGTGGAGATCTCAGGTCCAATTCCATCTCCTGGAATTAGTGTTACAGTTTGCAGCTGGAAAGTAAAAAAACAGGTTAAAAATAAACAGGACTGCAATCTTTTAAGCATGACATCTTAAGAGTAGGACTAAAAATATGAAGCTTTGCATAAAATCCAATTATGAAAACCCTAGTGTACGTCTGTGGACTGATGCACTATATTGCCAAAGGTTTTGGGACATCTGTCTTTACATGCACATGAACTTTAATGACGTCCCATTCTTAATCCGTAGGGTATTAATATGGAGTTGTCCCGCCCTTTGCAGCTATAACAGCTTCAACTCTCCTGGGAAGGCTTTCCACCAGGTTTAGGAGTGTGTTTATGGAAATTTTTGACCATTCCTTTAGAAGCACATTGGCTCGCAGTCTCCGCTCTAATTCATTCCAAAGGTTGAGGTCAGGACTCTGTGCAGGCCAGTCAAGTTCATCCACACCAAACTCACTCATCCATGTCTTTATGGACCTTTCTTTGGTCACTGGTGTGCAGTCATGTTGGAACAGGAAGGGGTCATCCCCAAACTGTTCCCACAAAGCATGAAACAACCCCACCCCCTCCGCCAAACTTTACACTTGGCACAATGCAGTCAGGTAAGAACCGTTCTTCTGGCAACTGCCAAACCCAGACTTGTCCATTAGATTGCCAAACAGAGAAGCATGATTGGTCACTCCAGAGAACATGTCTCCACTGCTCTAGGGTCCAGTGGCAGCATGTTTTACACCACTGCATACCATGTTTTGCATTGCACTTGTGGTGATGTAAGGCTTGGAGGCAGCTGCTCAGTTATGAAAACCCGTTCCATGAAGCTCTCTACACACTGTTCTTGAGCTAATCTGAAGGCCTGGTGAAGTTTGGAGGTCAGTAGCTATTGATTCTGTAGTAAGTTTGAAACTTCTGTGCACTGTGCACCTCAGCATGCGCTGACCCCGCTCTGTGATTTTACATGGACTGCCACTTTGTGGCTGAGTTTCTGTTTTTCCCAACTGCTTCCACTTTGTTATAATAGCACTAACAGTTTGGACAGGTGGAAACCTATCACGGTACCACGCTTAAATTCACTGGGCTCCTGAGAGCGAGCCATTCTTTCACAAATGTTTGTAGAAGCAGTCTGTATTTTATACTGGATTTTATACACCTGTGGCCATGGAAATGATTGGAACACCTGAATTCAATGATTTGGAGGGGTGTCCTGAAACATTTGGCAATATAGTGCATGTTAATAGCGCAACCAGAAATTTTTATTTTTTCCATGGTTTGGGAATTCACAGCTGGTTCACCTAGATAAAGCTGACAATGCATAAGTGAGTGCTACCTAAAACAAATGCTCTACGTGTCCACACACTTTTGCCTTTATCGAGTTGCCGTTTTCTGCTGAGTGAATTAGCGTCACATTTGGTCTGACTCTAGTTTTTAATGATCCATCACTGGTTTGGTAACCATTTCCATATCACGATCATAAATTATATAAAATCGTACGCTGTCTGTGTGAAGCTACAGTTTCCATGACAACACACTCCGAACAACCTGTGTGAATTTGCTGGGCAACTGCAATAACGTCTGTTACCTCAAAAAACCTTCCTGAGATTTAATGACATATCTCAGCAAAATAAATTCAACAGAGATCTTAAGTGATAATGAGATTCGAGAAAGAACCCAAAAATGTTTTTACTTACTCCTCTGGAAAAAGTCCTGGGCTGCGTTTGGCTTGTTAGTGCTCCCAAGACACGGGACACCTGAGGAGGAAAAGAACAAGGAACAAAAACTCAATACATTAATCAAGCCAACAGCTTCAGAGGAAAGTCACACATGCGCAGGATTGTTGTCTAACTAAAACAAAGTGATTACAAACCTATTAAGGAATGTTTATAAGACACGGGCGTGTCTGGTAATGCACACTGGAGGTGTTTAGACAGGATAAGAGTACTGGCATGTCTGGATACACCAGTGCTTATTTATCTGAAGCTACAATAACAAGCAAGTGACGTTTTTAACCTTCCAAACACACACCCCAGTCTCAACCGATTACAGGTAGAAGGCTTTTCACTAGAATCTTGCCTGGAAGTGGTCAGTAATTCTAGTTACTCATGGCACCTGTTAGTGGGTGGGATATATTAGGCAGCAAGTGAACATTTTGTCCTCAAAGTTGATGTTAGAAGCAGGAAAAATGGACAAGCGTAAGGATTTGAGCGAGTTTGACCAAAAGGGCTAAATTGTGATGGCTAGACCACTGGATCAGAGCCTCTCCAAAACTGCAGCTCTTGTGGGGTGTTCCCGGTCTGCAGTGGTCAGTATCTATCAAAAGTATCCTTTAAGGACTTAAAGGATCTGCTGCTAACATCTTGGTGCCAGATACCACAACACACCTTCAGGGATCTAATGGAGTTCATGCCTCGGGTCAGAGCAGCAAGGCAGCAAAAGGGGGACCGACACAATATTAGTGAAGACAGGCAGTCATAATGTTATGACTGGTCGGTGTATATGTTTCTTATAATTCTGTTTAAGGAGATTAATATGATCGCGAATAATAGATTCACCTTTTTTTAACATATGTGTTTAATCAGTACATAAGACCAGTGTAGAGTACATATAAAATGTTAGCTGAACACTCAAGAATTTCACTCACCTGTCACTATATTAGGAACTACTAATTGAAGTAAATTAATTGAAGCTCTTGACCTGTATGACCTCTGATTTCATGCACTGCCCTTCTGCCACGTGACAGCATAAATGACCAGGTGTTTGTGAAGACGTGACCAGAAATGTAATGACTTCTTAAATGTTTGTTAAGCTCAGGAAAAACTTACCACAATATTAATGATGTACAAAAACCTCAGGGTTAATAACAGTAATAAAAGAAATCGCCTCAGTGGGGTGTTACTTAAGACTTTCAGCAAAACATATATATATAAAACCATTAAAAAAACTGTCATTGGGTTACAACATTATGCTTCAACTGGTTATGATCTTTCCAACTTAGTTTGAAGCGCATTCATCCAAATGAAGCTGCCCCCTGACCAGCTTACTGTCCATCGCACACACACACACGAAGCGAGCTAATCCCTGCGCTAATGCTAATGCTCTTACTTCCTGCGCTTTTCTCTGCCCACTGGTCCACTCACTGCATCTCTCGAGCACTTCTGCACTTTAACAGAACTATTCTCAGAAAATCTGAAACTCTGAGCACAAGCACGCGCCAGCGAGTAAGTAGTAATTAGCATCTTTGCTAATTCTGACAGGATCTTACAGAGAAATGTGAGCTAACTTTTCAGCTAGCCGCCAAGACGAAGTAAGAAGGGTAAAACATTTCACAGCTTATCATGAAGAGGTATAGTACAATTTTCTACCGTTTTCACCACAGGGTCATGTTTACTGAAAGGTCAGATTAAATTAATCGAGGCCTTAATCTAATTTAAAACTAAAACCCTATAATCAGTGTCACAGGAATGAAGGGCACGCGCACGCAGGGGCCTCTGCTCTGGCATCCCAGAGACATGAAACTCAGCACTCTATCACATCTATATTCATTTATTCCATTAAAAAATAAAAACAAAGTCTCAGTAGTTAGACACTGGTTTCTCCACCACACTAATTCACGCTTCCTCGGTGTTATATAATGCACTTCTTACCGTTGACCTCAATGCATTCCCAGCCATCTTCCTCAAGCAGCTGCTGGCGCCGGAGAGTTCACTGCAGAGAGCCTGTCTGTGGAGAGAGACCCACGGGTTGCCATATCGTGCATATATATACCTTCCTTAAAACACCTATTTGCATCGTAATGCAATTGTTAAACGCATGTAACAACAATAACAACAACAACAATAATAATATTAATAATAGTAATGATTATAATATCGAATTATCGTATATCCTTCGATATTCACACTGTTTTTCTCCTGACATGAATAACTTCCGGTCAGTTTTCAAAAATATAAAATTTTCCTTTACAGCATAAAAGTAAAGTACGGACCCGCCAAAATATGCATTATAATACAGAAATTCCGTTTGTAGAGTTACAGCATTGAAGTAGGGGTTATACGTAACCTGGCAACCCTGTAAGCAGCATAGACGCGGAGAGATATCAGACCTTCAGGACTCATACCCCCTGCTGGACTGGAGGTCACCATGATATCAGGTTATTTACTCATAGTGTTGTGTATAATAATAATAATAATAATAATAATAATAATAATAATAATAATAATAATAATAATGCGTTTTGCTAGAATTTGGTGAATTCAGGTAAAGTGGGACAGTTACACATAAGCAGCATTTATTTTCAGGCTTGAAAGTGAAAGTATATTACTGATAGTTTTAATTGGAAATGCTTGTTTCATAAAACGAATTCATGTGACCTCATATAACGGTCCAGCAGTGGTCAGGATCAAACAGGAAGCTGACCCCAAAAGTAGAAGGAATATGCTTTGAGTAGTTTTTTTCCATTAAGTTGTTTTTCATGAACAGTTCTCGTGAATAAATTATTTCCTGTATTTATATTGTATACAGATATGTAATCATTGTAATGTTAGTTCATATGATGTACAGATTTAAATGTACAGGTTTAAAATTTGGTTAGGAGTTTGAAAACTATGGATATTTTATTTAAACCTTGTTGTTGTTATTGCATTAAACTCTAAACTAAATGTCACTCAGGCACGTCTTAATACGCAGACAGTTTTACAGAGTCTACTGAGTTTATGGAATATTAGAATAAAGTCAGTGACCAATTTAGTGTCCCAGTATATCTGAATTAATGGTATTATAAGGACACAAAAAGGTCAGTGTGACAGGTTTGAGAATAAGAGCCAGACTAAAGCAGCCACAAGATGGTGATGTAAAACCACAACTACTCACATGAAATTCCTTGACACTGAAAAGATTAAAACCTTCCTAATCCTAATGTGATCTGGTCAAACTGGGGAAAATACCAGTGTCCTCATTGCTTAAGGTTTAATGAAGTTGTCCAGCCTACACATCTAAACTCATAAAAGTAATGAAAGTAATGGTTTAACTGACCGAGTTCAATGGGCAAGACTGTAATAAGATTCAGTATAGAATTAGAACAAGAGAATTCATGCATTGTCCTTTATCACTCTACTCATAATGGGGGCTAGCTTTACATCTCACATGTTTATCTGTGCACTATTTATAGCTTTATTTATTATATACACTATATTGCCAAAAGTTTTGGGACATCTGCCTTTCCATGCACATGAATGTAATATGGAGTTGTCCCGCCCTTTGCAGCTATAACAGCTTCAACTCTTCTGGGAAGGCTTTCCACAAGGTTTAGGAGTGTGTTTATGGGAATTTTTGACCATTCCTCTAGAAGCACATTTGTGAGGTCAGGCACTGATGTTGGACGAGAAGGTCTGGCTCACAGTCTCCGCTCTAATTCATCCCAAAGGTGTTCTATGGGGTTGAGGTCAGGACTCTGTGCAGGCCAGTCAAGTTCATCCACACCAAACTCACTCATCCATGTCTTTATGGACCTTGCTTTGGTCACTGGTGTGCAGTCATGTTGGAACAGGAAGGGGTCATCCCCAAACTGTTCCCACAAAGTTGGGAGCATGAAATTGTCCAAAATGTCTTGGTATGAAGCTGAAGCATTAAGAGTTCCTTTCACTGGAACTAAGGGGCCGAGTCCAAACCCTGAAAAACAACACCTGAATGCAATGATTTGGAGGGGTGTCCCAAAACCTTTGGCAACATAGTGTATACATTTAATGTGACTGATTCTGTGCAGCTTGCGAAACAAGTGGTTTTAAAGAACAGTTTTGTTTTTTTTTGTTTCTTTGTTTTTTTACTGTAGTGGGGCACTGTCTAACATGAAATACAAAAATACTGGCACTCACATTCATACACTGATTCATTTCTTTTCATTCATTCATTTTTTTTTCTTTTCTTTCTTTCATTCACAATTTAGAGTACCCAATCCAGCTATTACATGTCTTTGGGAAGGACTGTACATGAACACATGGAGAACATGTAAATAAGCTGTACAAAGAGAGTAAGGTGGGCTCGGGTTTGAGACACGGACCCTGGAGTGATAATGTGGCTGTTCCACGGTGCCATTCATGATAGGTAAACACTATGGATAAAAAAAGGATAACATGACATGGTTATAGTAAGAATGTGTTTTATCTATTTTAAATGCATTACAAACCATGTTCAGAGTCAGAAAAATGCAGACAAAATGTACAAAGTGAACAATGCTTAAAGTAGATCAAAAGAAGAAGTGTATCATAGGAAAAAACAAGGAGAGTCAATAAATACAAGTATAACTGCATCACAACACACTTTTCTGTCTGAAAGATCAAACTATTGAAAGCAACAACATACTCTATACAGCTGTGTGACAATCTCACTTCGAACATCCTGAGTCTATCAGCATGAGGTCAGCAACGGAGTTACAGTAAAGCCTGCCTCTCTAAGCACTAAGGACTGTCCAGGAGTTCTGGCACCGGTGATGTGTCAAGCAGGTGGATCTTTTAAACAACAAATAGAAAAAGGTGAGCGGTAAAACATTTGGGAAAATAATAATAATATTTGACAATGTGCGCTTCTTTCAAACAGAATACTGCTTTGGTGGGTTTTTGAGGCCTAGTGTCCTCTCAGTTTGTGAGATGGCATGAGCGGCTCTCCTGTTTAGCAGTCTGCATTCGTGAATAACATCTGTCGAGCGAGAAGATGATGGAAAATAAAGCAAAAAGCATTAATAACATAACAGCCTTAACAGAATAATAATAGAATAATATTAGGTATTACCATTAAATTGTTTGTAGGCTTCCTCAACAATGGCGTTATTTGATCTCTTTATCTCCCAAAATCCATCCTCTACCCATGGCTTACAGTCTGGCACTTCTGGCAACTGGCCATTTTTATACATGCCTGCTACAAAAGATAAAATATTGATATCAGAGCAGCTGGAATGACCCTGTATTATTGAACACCACAATGACTAAGATTACTACAGGCGTGGAAGTTCCACTTGTAGACCTCTTGTCCTTTTTCCGTATCAAAAATGTTTACACATTTGGTATTGCATGCTGGAAAAAAAGTGAAGTTACACCATCACAACAGAAACCTTTGGAAATTTTATAAAACTAATATCATGGAAAAATATAAATAAACTAACAATAATCTAGTTTAGACAGATAGAAATACCTTTTATTGTGTCATCGATGTCTTTACATAGCTGGTACAGATCACTTCCACGCCCGACCACACGTTCCCCTACGGCAACGCAAAACCGTTATTTGCATGCTCATTCTGCTGGATGCTCACCTACTGTTCAGTTTGCTGGTATTATTATGGTTCCCAGTGCTAAAGTTTCCTTACCATCAAAAACCTTGATGTTCGGGAACAGTTCAAGCACCGTGTTTCTATAAGACGGGTTCTTGCAAACTGGAATACATGGGTGAAGGTTAAATTGTAAGCAAAAAAAAATACGAATCCAGATTAAAGCTGGATGCTCATTACCAGTAGACTGAAAAACTAACCTGGATTAGTGTAGTTGTAGGTGTTATCCTTCAGCCTTATACTCTCCAACTTCCGTAAAGGTTTCAAAGCCTGGAGGCTATCGATGCTGCATGTTATGAAATACAAGAAGAAGCTGAATCAAAATAAAGGTCACACAGGGTAAAATTGGGTCAAATGGTCACAAAGCGAAGTACCTGGATATAATATTGCCGGCCAAATTCAGACTCTGTAGACTTTCACAACTAGAGATGGGTTCTCCAAAATGACAACACATGATAATACAGATTAGATCCACTACCTGCTATGACTACTTAAGACTAATCATTAGATTCACTCACCTATGTTGGAAATCCTGTTAGCAGACAGATTAAGCACAAGCAGAAGTCGGAGAGATGCCAGAGGTGTGAGATTTGTAATATTATTCCCAGAGAGGTCCAGCCTTTCCAGGTTTATACATTCTCCAATGCATCCGAGATCATATATTCCTAAACCACAAAACACACACACACACCAAAGTGTTCTGATACAACAACCATGAACTACATATATGTCATATTAACAACAACAACAGCAGGATGAAACCGACCTAGGCTCCTTAGTTTGAGAAATAAAATGGACTCCAAATCAAATTCTCCAGTCCGGGATTTCAGGAGCCCATTGGTGATCTTCGCACACTCTGTTTCTGCAAAATAAAGAAAATTTGTAAGATCCATATCGTGCATGAGTGGAGTGTCTGTGTTCTGTGGTTTATTTCTGGGTTGTCCAGTTTCCCCCTTATAAAAAATAGGTTAATAGAGGGACTGGCTACTGTAGACTGCAGGGAGAGGTTTAGGGATAGACTCTGGGATGTATCCTCCAGGCCCACCATGACCCTTACTCGGTTAAAGATGTCACTGAATATGAATGATTGTGTATGATGAATGAATGAATGAATGTGTATGATGATAAATGTGTAAGATGAATGAATGAATGAATGAATGTGTATGATGAATGAATGAATGAATGAATGTTTATGATCAATGAATGAATGAATGTGTATAAGCAATGCAAAGGAACTAGTTTATATAAAATAACTGTGTTAAGGCACTGCACAACAATAATAGCCTTTAACGCGGTCAGATTAATTATCCGCGGAAGGAAACCTGTTGGAAATGATGTATTTATTAGAGTAAAGGCGTGTGTGCATATCGCTCTCCTCATTTTAATCCTAAAACACCATCAGTATCAGTAACATTCATACTGCAGCGAACACACAGTTATTTCCACACCACTGAGCTATCGCGCTAAATAAATAATCACCTAGCTGCCTAGCGTACACGCTTAACTGGTCAGTTTAAAGGCTGGTGACCTTCTTACCATGCTCTTTGTCCCTTTTTGCTTCCATGTCCAGATTTATGTGGTCATTAAAGGACAAAGCTCTTAGATGTATTTTGTCCTAGGTGCTAAGTGCTACACTTCACCTGAGGAGGATTCACAGTACGGCTGCGCGGCACGCTTCTTCGTGTACTTTATCATTTTATTAAATAATAATAATAATCTGTAAATAAATTACTCGGAGAGGTTAATAATATTAATAATACTAATAATGAACCTGATTTTTTTTTTTTTTTGCATCACCCGGAAGTTCCTGTCCTGTTTTTTTTCTGTGTACGCTGCTTGGTTGCTATGGAGATAAATCCCGTATATATCCCGTATAGTGTTACAGGTGCAGGGAGGAATAGTGCACACTGCTTATAACAGTGGTGTAACACGCGGAAATATTTTAGTGTTATTTAATGATATTTTAGGTAAGTTTGTGATTCCAGTTATTTTTAGGAGGGGTTAACATACACGTGACGTCATCAGAATTCGGAGGGGGGGGGTTTGCGATTCCACTCACTGTGAAGCTCGCCGTGCGCGTGACGTCACGCTTTTCACGTTCTCCTCATTGTGCCACCAAGCTGGCACCGCTGGGCCCTTGAGCAGGGGCACTGCATCATGGCTGACCCTGCGCTCTGACCCCAACCCCCAAGGATGGAATATGTGAAGAATGATCTTCACTGCAGTAATATAAACGTGACAAATAAAGACAACTTAACATAATATTTTTCTAAAAATATATGCACTATGTTCTCCTTTAACATCTTACACCAGTTTGGCTGTGGATAAATACCAGTTTCACATAAACAGTTAGCAAATTAGCATGTGAGATTTTAAATAAATTACGGCGGAAAATAATTAGACGAACAAACAAACAAATACATAAGGGAACAAATCCTCATAATGTACAGTAATAAAAGTTTTAGGCACTGTAAAGCAATGCCACAAAGAAATGCTGTGAATAAACAATGAAATAAAATAATATAAATTTTATCAGTGAACAGTAATAAACTAAAGAAAATCAATATTTGGCGTGACAATCCTTTAATTTCTACAAACACATCAGTAGTCTCAGGTACACTTTGTGTAGTTATATGAGGTCTAAAACATCTTGGAGAAAACTTCTTTTGTCTGGAGAAGAGTGTATTAAATGATCAGTTGCTGTCTTTACTGGTATACACTTCTTTTTATGAGAAATAGCATGTTTTGTTCGAAAAGTAATGTTTTGAGTCTATAAATATTTGTATAATATAAATATAATATAATATTTATACAAATATAAATATTTCTTAATATTTGTATTAAAAATGGGGTTTTCACAGTAGTGTTCTATCTATCTATCTATCTATCTATCTATCTATCTATCTATCTATCTATCTATCTATCTATCTATCTATCTATCTATCTATCTATCGTTAATTTCCTTCATGACCAGGTGACAGTCGCCCCCTAGCGTCAGTCGAGAGTAAATGTCCAGCTCTGTCCGGTGCTGTAGCTCTCCGCTGAGGCTTGGCAGTGTGAGCAGCTGTGGACAGCAGTGGGTGCTGAAACGGGAGTGAATGTGAGTAATCCTACAGGCTATTCTCCTATTCATGAACCTCTACACTCGAGTAGGGGAGGATCGCGGATCAGCTTGCACTCAAGTATTTATGGAGAGTGCTATTGGCATTACAAACATCCATAAGTAAGCCGGAGGTCTGCAATTCTATGCGCGGTCACGCTTTTCTCCGTCTGGCCACACCGTATACATGCCATAAATGCCTAGGAAAGCCAGGACTCCTCCAACTCCGAATGTGATGCATCTGTACGACAGGAAAATCACTCGGCTAAGATGGGTAATAAGCAGACGATATTTACTGATGAACAGCTAGACGCCTACCAGGTAAGAGACCTGCTCTCGGTGTATTTAGCTCTTCCCATCAGTAATCAAGCTTAAAGACAGACCTCGTAACCTACAGAGCTGCTGACATCTGCAAAAATCAGGGCAATCATACAGCAAGTTTGCTCGTGTTTCAGAGCTTATACAGGCTGTTAATGGAAATATAAACTAATCACAGTGCGATAGAAAACTAAAATCCCTCTTATTTCTTAGTGTTGTTAGGATAATTGTCTACAGGCTGCTGTACTACTGTAAATACTACTGCAGGATTATGAGCTGCTTTAAAATGGAGAAACTTCACATTTCCAACAGGCACCTTAACAAATTGTTCTTTTAATTTTGGAATGGAGCTTTATCTTTGTCTTGAAAATTAAATATAAAAAACAATAGCTAGTTAAATATATATAAATAAATATATATAGAGAGAATGCATAGAGAATGCATATTATATATATATATATATATAGAGAGAGAGAGAGAGAGAGAGAGTGAGAGAGAGAGAGAGAGAGAGAGAGAGAGAGAGAGAATGCATATTAATATTTGCCAACATAATGAGAGTTTTTGTCTCTCACCCTTTAATGTAAACTTCCACACAGTTTGGCTCAGCACATGATTACACCCATTTTCTCAACAATAAGTAGATTGGAAAGCAAAATAAAAAAATGTGAGGGATTATACTGAGTATTTTTTGCAGAACAGGATGCTCCTATAAGCTTTGTCCAATGCATAAGTCTCACTGCCATCATCTTCATTTCATCTAAAGCATCTAGTAAACTGAAAGAAATGTTAAAGCGTATTGCTTTGGTATGTGAGATATCCAGGAAAATTACGTACCGAAAACTAGGATAAAATATGAATCTAGTGCTCACTATAACATTTTTTAACCAGCGTAAATGTAGCCATTTTTTGTGCTTCAACCCTTATCCAGAACAGACTACAATCACATGTAGCCTCCCCTTGAGGGTTTTTCATCTGTGGGCTTTACATGTGGGTTAGCTCTTTTGTTTTGTTCATTTATCTTGTTAATCCTTGAGAAATAGAAATGTAGATATCCCAAACCACATAGACTAGGTTAAATAGGTGGTGTACTATTGTGACTATGCATTATACTTCTAAAAAGGTTCTTCAGTGGTGCTGTGAATGATTAAAAATGCTTTATTAAACAACAACAACAACAAAACCCTCCTTTTATGGACCTTATGGTTTCCACCAATGACCAAACCCCAAGAACCCTTGAGGACACTAGATGAACGTTAATCTCTTTTCTTTTCAGAGTGCATTGTAGTTTGCCATTTAATATGGTAACATAAAGTCACCATAATTTTAGTGACCTATATAGTTTTTCTTCTCCTTCTATGAACCTGGAGGAAATCCAGTTAATAATTAATACTGAGCTAATCTACGAGGATTGTCTTTCACCTTCTACAGTCATCCTGGTAACTTCTGCAAACTTATCACCACTGGTTCCTGGAATAATAACGGTTCAAAGAGGCCAATTAAGTCGATGGAGGGAGGAGATGATCCAGCTGATTTTACCCATGAGTATGCAAAAAATATCTGAATGACATCACTGATTACTGGAAGACATCTGCTATTCGAAGTTCTTTAAACACACACACAGAAAATAAGACACCTTTTGAAAGTTTCTCTTCATTTATCTTAACCTACTTTTAACTAAAACGCTGTCTAGAGCCAGAAATGAACACGCACATTGTCCATGCTCTGTAATTAAAACCAGCTAGTTCTTGGACTAGTAGAGCATGACCATTTGGCTGAAAGAAAGCTTCTCTGATTAGGCCAGTCATACTCACATCACCACCAGTCACTCCAGCATGACACGGGTTCACACCACTACAATGTTTTGGGATATTCTAAATTTTTTTGTTCCATATTTAGAAAGCAGATATTAAAATATCTTTTATGCATGAGCAATTTCCTTGATTTTCTATAACTGTTATCTGCAGGTTCATATTAATGTGCTCGTTCTTCCTATCTGTTATAAGTTTCCTATAACAGCAGACACCTCGTTTTAGTTTATTCCTTAAATAACGTACAGAATTAGATTACTATACACTTAACGTACCTATATAAAGGTATGAGATTTATTAAGATACAAAGCCCTACAGAGGCCAAGGCAACCCTTTTAGATTATAAGATATGCCGTTGGCCGAGAAGCCATTTTCATCTCTCAGCATGTAATCATTACTAGATATGCGGTCTGTGTTTTGGTAATAATTTACACAGGACATCTACCCAGTGTGCTAATAATTCTTGTCTTTCTGGCCTTGCCTCACATCACACAGACCCAAGTCCCAATATTTCACATCAATGAGCAATTAACAATATTTAAAGGCTAATGCCATAAATCTTTAAAGCACTCTCACAAGCATCTCCAGTGATTTCTGGCATGGTTTTTTTAGCACAAGCCAAGTATGCAGGCAAACACATGAGTAAACACTGTAAAGGAGATATCAGTCATTAACTAATAAAACAATAAATCAGTGCATACTATTTGGGCGAATCACAGGCAGTGTTATATTGAGCCACAGGGCTGGTAAAAGCAATGCTGTGTGCTGTCTTAGGGATATTAACAGATATAACCATACAGAGATCTGCTGGGTTTCATGTGACAGGGATGTGATCGATGGCAGTTCTCAGACACAACATTATCAGCTGAGAGAAACGTTAAAGCTTACTGTTTAGGGACGATGTGCTCAAAGGTAGAGAAGCTCAGAGAAGTGATCATTTGTGCGTCGTATGCTTGATAATTAACATAAATGACATATTAGTTCAAGGTCATGTTCAGGACATTTGAGTCTTGTAACCTGTTCCATTTTTATAAGATTTGTTTTCTTTCTGTCTTTGCAGGACTGCACGTTTTTTACCCGCAAGGAAATCCTTCGGTAAGTTATGTGAAATTACAAATTAGGGATATTGTATTGTAAATCTGATATACAAATATCCTTACTATAACATTTGTCTTTTATTTTATCCTACCACGTTGTCTATTCATGAACACTGAACTATACAGGTGGGATATATTCACATGTAACTTCTACTGGTTTGTTTCAGACATTGACACAGAAATTATAGGGCCTTACCTGACCAGAGGTTTTTCTAGATCAGATTTACTGTAAGACTCTGCTACAAGTCAGCTTTTGTATTCCTGTTTCATGTGTGTGATGTTAGGATGTGTGTGTGTGTTGCTAAAGGCAGCTTTAAACAGGCGCAAACATATTACTGTGATCTTTAAAACCCTGTATACAATGTTAACACGTTATTCAACTATCTTGATGACCAACTGGACGACAATCACACTGGATAGCTTGCTTTTTTGTTTATATCGTGTATATACACCGATTAGCCATAACATTGTGAGCAAGTGACCGGTGAAGTGAATAAGACTGAGTATCTCCTCATCATGGCACCTGCTAGTGGGTGGGATATATTAGGCAGCAAGTCAACATTTTGTCCTCAAAGTTGATGTTAGAAGCAGGAAAACCGGACAAGCGTAAGGATTTGAGCGAGTTTGACCAAAAGGGCCAAATTGTGATGGCTAGACCACTGGATCAGAGCATCTCCAAAACTGCAGCTCTTGTGGGGTGTTCCCGGTCTGCAGTGGTCAGTATCTATCAGAAGTCCTGTAAGTTGTGAGGTGAGGCCCATGAGGTCTTAAAGGATCTGCTGCTAACATCTTGGTGCCAGATCCCACAGCACACCTTCAGGGATCTATTGGAGTCCATGCCTCGATGGGTCAGGGCTGTTTTGGCAGCAAAAGGGGGACCAACACTGTATTGTTGCATGGTTGAATTCCTGATTAATTTTCTATAACAAGAACTTTGTTAATATTAAATGGATAAAAAGTGACATTATATTTATTAAATAAAATTAAAGTATTGTTCTGGTATAAGAGGAATAACACGTGAGGGTGTGCTGTTTTTGGAAAATAACAGTTCCGTTGTTTATTTTCCTATAGCAACATAATCTGTTTTGATTTATCCCTTATTTAATGACCTTCTATCTCTTCATCAACTCTTCATCACTTCCGTATGTTAACATCAGTCTTGGCTCTATAGTTCTCACTTGTGGAAGCTTGTTCACTCAGCAGTAATGGTGAAGTGCTTAAAAAACTGCAGTGCTACACTTATACCACACACACACACACACACACACACACACATACTTATCTGTATTGAGAATGATTTGCCACCCAAATATGATCATGTTAGTGGTAATGGCTTTCCACTGATGGATGAGATAGAGGACAGTGTGTTTACATTTGTTTATGTGGGAGATGCTTTTATCCAAAGTCACTTACAATTGAGCTGAACAGCTGAGCGATGAGAGCCTTGTTCACTGGCCCAGAAGTGGTTCTATGGAGTTCAAGAGGAACCATCCCATAAGCGGTTCAGATATTTAACTTGTAAATGATCCATGTCAGTAGTTTTTGACTTACAGTGTAAAAGTGCACCAGCAATTTGGGTTCATTTAATCTGAGGTGTTCAGCCAGATCTTCAGGTCAAGTTCAGTAAAAATATTTCTTTTTGACATTAGAAGAGTAATAATTAGTGAGTTCAATATGTCATGTGGTTTATAGCTCTGCTTAAAACACAGCAGTTGTTCCACTTTCCTGAATTCAGATCATATTTAAACAATATCTATATTGTGTATGTCCTCAGGTTTATACAATAAAAGTACACTGCAATATAGCTGTTCACAATGGATAGTCAAAAGGCCTGGTCAGTTCAATTTCTAAATTAACCAAAGTGTTAAAGAAAGATTCATAATTCTTCATAATCCAGAAAACATGGCGACACTGCTGTCGGCACTGCTGTCTCAGAACACGCACTTTTTGTTTTAGACTGGGAATAACTGTGTCCTAGTAAAGGGGGACAGAGAGATTACAACCAGGCCAAGCCAAAATTTATAACTGCTCTCTGGAAGAGTGTGATTATTTTTTCTTTTTTCTTTTTTTCATGTGTCTCTATCAAAATCTCCCCCTCAGAAGACCTAGCAGCAGGCAGCAAAGCGTGTAATTGGTTGAACGACTAATATGATATCGCCTCGGTTACAAGCCCTGCAAATACACAAACTTTCACCGGTATCTCTCTGTGCCTCTTTTAGGTTTTGCTGAGTGTGTGTAACTCAGGTACGGCTGAGACATTACCACCTCAGGTGACTGTGGGTTTGATGTTGAGAACTGTCCTCGCTCAATCAGCAAAAATATCATTAGTCAGGTCCTCAGTTCCTTTGTGGTGTAACGGTATTACTATTAGCTGTGGAGGTTTGGAGTATCATATACATTGCTTTAACCTATAAGGAGATAACCTATCTATCTATCTATCTATCTATCTATCTATCTATCTATCTATCTATCTATCTATCTATCTATCTATCTATCTATCTATCTATCTATCTATCTATCTATCTATCTATCTATCCAATATCTCATGTGTTCATTTGGGTTGAGATCTGGAAACTATGAAAAGCCATAGCATATGACTGACATGATTTTCAACGTCATCACACCATTCTGTGAACGTCTGGATTCATTATATCGATTTTATTCTTCTCTATAATCAGCAATTTTTTAAAGCACACACTTTCTGAGGGAACAAAAACCTTCTGGTATTTCAGGTTCCTTGATTGTTTGATTGTAATGTAGATATTGTTAACTTTGCCTTTTTACCTTCTTACCTTTGCTCTCTTATTGACCCGACAATATTTTTTGCCAGAGTTATTGACCCGACCGTATTTTACAGCATCCTTAAACAGGACGTTCATTAGCTACAACCTCTGAGAGTTATAACCTCTGGCGTTTTAGTTAGTTGTCAACAAACATGATATTGACACCATCTGAGACATGTTTTGAAATATTAAGCATGTTTTTAGCATTAAGTCTGCACATAATTCACTTATATTCACTATATGGATCCCCATTGCCCCTTCTGTATCAAATTAGCTGGTTCAGCAGGAGTGTGTGTTACTAGAAGCTTCTTTGGATATGATACTGAGAAGAGCAGCACTGCTTTCGCTGAAACCCTTCACCCCTTGCAGTGGTGTTCTCACCTAGGCAAGGATCACTTTGCAAGCCTCGCACCTGACCTGGAACCCAATCTTCTGTTTATGGGCCGACATCCAATCGACCGACTCCCCACCCCCCACACCAGGTCTTTAGTCACCTATAAAAATATCTCTGCCATCCTCGTTCATTTATGGCTGACCAGCAAAGACAGGACTCCAAGATATAACAGTTCCAGTTTCTGATCCTGTCTATTCTAGATGCAACAAGAAAGACATTCAACAAATCGCTCCCGTTATTTTCTAATGTAATTGACATATGGCTCTCAGATTTCAGGATGTGCTGTTAATCGGGGCTGTTGAAAGATCAGGTTACTACTCAAAGAAATTAAAAGCAGATAGTGGGGGATGAGGTAGAGTATAGGTTTACAGTCAAATAAACCAATTACAGAGCTCGAACTGTGGCGCTTTGCCTCGTCTGAGCTGCTGTCTGGACATAAACTAAAATGGTCATCTTTTATCACTTCATGGTAGTGAACAGTGTCATAATCATTATTACTTGGTTGGAATTCAATTCTTATAGTCATACAGTTAGAGATAAACTCTACAATTACAACTCAAAAACAGAAAACAATCCTATTTTGCAAGAAATTAAATGACAAATTCACTTCTTTTAATGTTCTACTCACATAAATGTTCAAGACCTGGTTCTACATATTTACATTCAATTTTATAATTCAGCCTTCTTCGTCACCACATTTGATTCCTATCATCACTTCTAGTGAGGGTATCATGAAGCTGCCCTGTGAGCCAAACATTCATACATACACTGAACCGCTCGCTATACCACGCTACGCTGCCACACTACCCTGCCACACACACACACACACACACGATTTTGCAAGGAGTGCACACGCAGTAGCAGTTACAGGGCCTTTAATTGGAACTGTGATGGACATTTATATGGAGCTTGTCTGTAATGCAGACTTTAAAAATCCCAGGCACAGACAAACAGATCAGCAAAGCTGAAGCCCCTGGACCACTGCAGATGCCGATAATGGATTTGTTTATTATTGGATGTTTTTTTTAAAGCTTCGTTCATCATTTGTAGATCATGCAAATCATATATCAAAAATATAACTCTCATTATTTGTACTTATATAATGCCAAAGGTATTGTTCCCAATTTTACACACACAGTATAATAAAAATGTAAAACCTTCCTTAAAATTCTGTACTCAAAAAAACCTACTTGGGTCATGGTGATGCTAAAGGGCCATTTAAGTAATGTGTGAAGCACTTTATTTATGACACATCCTGTTTAATAAAATAAACTAAAATAGTCCTTACTCAATAACCCGTAACAGCACACACACACACACACACACATCTGCAGCACTGCATAAAATATATCCATTAGTTATATTAACACAAACATAAACATACATCATTACATACATTTCTCAGTGAGGTCTGCTCCTGCCAAGGGGATAAAGCTCTTGCCAAAATGAGAATTTCTCTAAGTGAAGAATGGATGTGCTGTTAGAATTAGTAGTAAGGATGCTGTGTGATATACTAGCTAAGTGCTTGCTAGTGAAAGAAAAACCTAGTGTTTATATCCTAGGGATGAGGGGTAATGAGATGTTTAATATATTAGCTTCTAATGGCTACTAAAGCCTTGGCTTATTCTTCAGCAATAAGCCATTACCAGCTTTTATCTCCTGTCTTCAGAGTGCTGCATCACCTGCTGCTTTCCGTACTTCCTGCATGGAGCTGTTTACAAGGAGTATTGTCATACACCAAGCCACTGGGGGAGAGCATGCAGCTCCAGCTTTCATATTTGACAAACAGCTGCTTTTAAGCTCAGTATATCTCATAGGCTCCATAATAATAGGTGACGGGAACGTGTTCCACCACACTGAAACCTGATTCTCTTGTGTATTGTTGTGCAGTAGCGGTTTTTGTGAAGCTAATCAAAAACATATAAGGGAATGTCAGAATCCCTAGGAAAGTTCATTTTCCTGTAGGTTTTACTATTCGTTATGGTGGGTTTTTATCTCCCTAGCTCTTACGCAAGAAAAGACACGGCTTATTTGATTCATTTGGGTGAATCATTCCTCTACAGTGACACTGAGATTAGGTTTGATAACAGGGCCAGTGGAGCACAGGAAACAAAATGGACAATCACCTCCCAACCTAATGGAGTCCTGTACTTTATGACCTTCATAAAACACACACTTCTTCCCGTCCGGCCGACACGCTAACACAGTGGTGACACTATTATGCAGGGTTAGGAAACGGTTATCACCAATCATTACAGGTTGTCATTTTCAGTGACCTGATTTGGGTCCAAATGTTATCTTTAAAGCCACAGTCTCTCTCTCTCTCTCTCTCTCTCTCTCTCTCGCTCTCTCTCTCTCTCTCTCTCTCTCTCTCTCTTTCTTATCTTAATCCTAACATGACTGGAATTTTGTATTATATATGATAGTATCATTTATCCATTTATATTTAAAGAAAAACTGTAAATACACCAGGTTATCTTCTTCTTCTTTCGGCTTTTCCCTTCAGGGGTGGCCACAACATCATCTCTCTCCACCTATCCCTATCTTCTGCATCCTCAACACTTACACCCACTAGCTTCATATCCTCATTTATTACATCCATATACCTCCTCTTTGGCCTTCCTCTTTTCCTCCTGCCTGGCAGCTCCATGTCCAACATTCTCCTACCAATATACTCACTCTCCCTCCTCTGAACATGTCCAAACCATCTTAATCTGTCCTCCCTAACTTTGTCCTCCAAACATCCAACATGAGCTGTCCCTCTGATGTACTCATTCCTAATCCTGTCCAACGGTGTCACTCCCAAAGAGAACCTCAACATCTTCAGCTCTGCTACCTCCAGCTCTGACTCCTGTCTCTTCCTCAGTGACACTGCCTCTAAACCATACAGCATGGCCGGTCTCACAACTGTCCTGTACACACCAGGTTATCAATTTCAGTAATTATTTTACAGGGTCAGAGGTCATGGCACTGAATTTATGTTATTTTCAAGTTAGCCAAATGATTGTGATGAGCTTTATTCACATGTAACTTCTACTGGTTTGTTTCAGACATTGACACAGAAATTATAGGGCCTTACCTGACCAGAGGTTTTTCTAGATCAGATTTACTGTAAGACTCTGCTACAAGTCAGCTTTTGTATTCCTGTTTCATGTGTGTGATGTTAGGATGTGTGTGTGTGTGTGCTTGCGCTCATAGCAATCCACAATTGATTTTTATGTAACGTCTTTGTATTATTTTTCCCATCTCATTAAAGTTGGAGTCTCTCTCTCCTTCGCTAGTTGCCATGCTCAGACTGAGTCATCAGTCCACAGCTCTCTGGAAGTGCTCCAAGTCTCTGTATGTGAGCAAATGGACAAAATAGCCTTGTGAAATCTGCCTCTTTTGCTAATCATATTATTACATTCCCCCTCGGACAGTAAAATATTACATTAAGTTTGGGTCATTAATAATTGAATTTCTCAAATGTATGAGAAGTGCATTTTTCACAGCTGTCCATGAGAAATCTGCTACTAAATCTAAACCATAGCCGATTCTGTATATACAGCATCAGATCGATCATTTGTATAGATGTCCGCTATATGGCTATGGATTGTGCCATTCCTGAGCACATTACTGCTGAAAGAAAACAATTATCTGCATATAATGATTAGAAAGCTGCTGCAATTGATTCTGTTGATTAACATTTAGGACATGTTCCTGTAATATTCTACTGGTCAAGAAGCAATGCCCCTGTGTTAACCTGATGTTCAGATCACTTATGATAAATGATTACTGGTCCAGGCTTAGCGTTAGGCAGAAAGTGTAATATATGTGGAAACCATGAACTTAGTGGTAACTTCTTGTTCTCTTTCCAGGTTACATGGAAGATTCCATGAACTGGCTCCACATTTAGTTCCCATGGACTACACAAATGACCCTGATGTTAAAGTCCCTTTAAGCCTCATAGTCAATATGCCAGAGCTGAAGGTAATGCTGTTTTTAACACCACATCTACAACATCTAATGATGGATTAGCATTGCTCGAATATTAGTTCTCCAAATATTTGTTCACGGATCCAGGCTACATCTTAAATTTGATATCAAATTGATCAAACGCTTGATTTTATGCTGTGAAACTGGATTTTAATGGAAACACTGGGTTTGTTGTTTTGATGCTATTCCACAGCATTGGTGAGAGGAACGGCGGTTTTGTGCCACTGAGCTTATAAATGTTAACAATCCATAAAATAATGCTATATCAGCATGTGACGTTAGCACTTTTGGAAATTCATGGTTGTAAATAAGCATACTGTGTGTTTAATCTTGAACTTGAGAATTTAGTGTAAAGCTTCTTTATTTCCAAATGCGGTGAGTAGATGGCCATCAAGCCTAGCAATACTAAGACATAAAATAAGTATTTAATAGTTTGGCTCCTGTGTGTCAAGAGAGGTCAGATCTTAAAAAAGCATCGTTGTGCTCTTGAATTCTTGAATCTAATTGGTCAGAAGATGTTCATCGGTTTTCTATAATAGTTTTATACAGAGTTAATGTGGCTGTTCTAATCTGTTATCATTTATATAGTAACAATTCATTGAGGACTTGTGTGGAGGACATTCTACATAATAATGGTTTCTATAAGGGATGTTTATTTAATATTCATGAAAGGTGTCCCCGTGTCAGTTTTGGGACACCCCTCCAAATCATTGAGTTCAGGTGTTTTAAGGAACTCTTAATGCTTCAGCTTCATACCAAGACATTTTGGACAATTTCATGCTCCCAACTTTGTGGGAACAGTTTGTGGATGACCCCTTCCTGTTCCAATATGACTGCACACCAGTGACCAAAGCAAGCTCCATAAAGACAAGGGTGAGAAAGTTTGGTTTGGAGGAACTTGACTGGCCTGCACAGAGTCCTGACCTCAACCCCATAGAACACCATTTGGCAATATAGTGTATTCCACAGTATGTAACTACACTATATTGCCAAAAGTATTCACTCACCTGCCTTGACTCGCATATGAACTTAAGTGACATCCCATTCCTAATCCATAGGGTTCAATATGACGTCGGTCCACCCTTTGCAGCTATAACAGCTTCAACTCTTCTGGGAAGGCTGTCCACAAGGTTTAGGAGTGTGTTTATGGGAATTTTTGACCATTCTTCCAGAAGCGCATTTGTGAGGTCACACACTGATGTTGGATGAGAAGGCCTGGCTCTCAGTCTCCGCTCTAATTCATCCCAAAGGTGTTCTATCGGGTTGAGGTCAGGACTCTGTGCAGGCCAGTCAAGTTCATCCACACCAGACTCTGTCATCCATGTCTTTATGGACCTTGCTTTGGTCACTGGTGCACAGTCATGTTGGAAGAGGAAGGCGCCAGCTCCAAACTGTTCCCACAAAGTTGGGAGCATGGAATTGTCCAAAATGTCTTGGTATGCTGAAGCATTCAGAGTTCCTTTCACTGGAACTAAGGGGCCAAGCCCAGCTCCTGAAAAACAACCCCACACCATAATCCCCCCTCCACCAAACTTTACACTTGGCACCATGCGGTCAGACAAGTACCGTTCTCCTGGCAACCGCCAAACCCAGACTCATCCATCAGATTGCCAGATGGAGAAGCGCGATTCGTCACTCCAGAGAACGCGTCTCCACTGCTCTAGAGTCCAGTGGCGGCGTGCTTTACACCACTGCATCCGACGCTTTGCATTGCACTTGGTGATGTATGGCTTGGATGCAGCTGCTCGGCCATGGAAACCCATTCCATGAAGCTCTCTGCGCACTGTTCTTGAGCTAATCTGAAGGCCACATGAAGTTTGGAGGTCTGTAGCGATTGACTCTGCAGAAAGTTGGTGACCTCTTCGCACTATGCGCCTCAGCATCCGCTGACCCCGCTCCGTCAGTTTACGTGGCCTACCACTTCGTGGCTGAGTTGCTGTCGTTCCCAAACACTTCCACGTTCTTATAATACAGCTGACAGTTGACTGTGGAATATTTAGGAGTGAGGAAATTTCACGACTGGATTTGTTGCACAGGTGGCATCCTATCACAGTTCCACGCTGGAATTCACTGAGCTCCTGAGAGCGACCCATTCTTTCACAAATGTTTGTAAAAACAGTCTGCATGCCTAGGTGCTTGATTTTATACACCTGTGGCCATGGAAGTGATTGGAACACCTGATTCTGATTATTTGGATGGGTGAGTGAATACTTTTGGCAATATAGTGTATAAGCAGTTAAAAGTATGATATGAAAGGAATTATTATTGTTGCCAAAAAATGTATAAGAATAATAAAACACTTTGAGATGTACAGTCATAAAAATACAAATACACAACAACACTGTTGGTTGGTTGATCTTTCGGCTGCTCCCTACGTGTGTGAGAAGTCGCCACAGCGGACCAACAGGTCCGCACATCAACCTGGCACAGATTTTATGCTGGATGCCCTTCCTGACACAACCTTCCCCTTTTATCTGGGCCTGGGGGCAGCACTACACCTAGTGTCTGGGGTCGGGCACTGGCTGGGAATCAAACCTGGGCCTTCCAAATGATAGGCGAGAAACCTACCACTGAGCCACCAGTGCCCCTTTTACACAACAACACTGTTAATTATTTTTATATACACCATGTCATGTTTTATTCTTTACTTATTATTTGTAACATTTAAAAAAATACATTTAAATATATTTAATGTTGTGCAGATCATAGCTGTTTGTCCCAACAATGGAGTCAACACTATAATATTTATTACCATGCCCTGCACCACACCTGATCTCTGACTCTCTAGTGAACTCCAGGATGAACATAATGTGTCTTTGCTGGTGATGTAATTGTTCCTTCCTGTAAATATGTTGTGTGGTTATTGGGGCTGTAAACCCCCTCACAGAGGTGGCCCATACTGAAGGAGAGCGTTCAAACTGGAATTGATGTGCCTCTGACAGCACACAGCCTCCAAAAGACTTCCTCGACTTCATAAACGTAAATCTCTGTCCACACTCAGTCCAAGGCTGGCTGCTAATTAGCCTTTCATGTTCAAGTGATGTGATTCACCACACATCACTGAGTCTGAGAGCTTTTTATGCCAGTGCTGTTCCCCTACAGTCTGGCCTTGCTTTGATCCAAGCTCTAATCAGATCTTTACTTGAATAAAGTAAAATTAGGGGAAACAGAAAAGCTCAAATCATGACAAGCTTTCACAATGCCTTTCAACATAAACAGGAAGAAAATGTGTGTAATTGTTAATATTATGATACACTTTCTTTAAAGAGACATTTTATTAAGTATTTTTGAAAGGAGCCTCAAGCATCAGCACTTCAGAGGTCAGTGTTAGAGGTAAAGCTGTAACTATGCTTTATGATGAGTATTTCAGTTTCCTGGAAACAGGACAAAATATATATTTTTTGTCTAATGAACTTCAGGAGAAAGATGAAAGGGAGGCTTGTGAGGGAAAGAATGTTTATAGATGTTTTAATGTGTTTCATGAATGTTCTACAACATTAAATGTAACTAAAAAAAATCGGTTCTGTAATATTTTATATATAAAAAATGGTACCATTGACAAATTAGTTAAATTTAGCCTATTGGCTAAGGATCCTGCACCCTCAATGCTTTGGCCCGGGTTTGATTCCAGGGCAGGGAGCCAACCCAGTGACTGGGAGGTGCACAAGCCAGTACACTCTCACTCCCAAGCCTGGATAAAAATGTGAGGGTTGCACCAGAAAAGGCATCATGTGTAAAGCCAACATGGATCAGATCACTGTTGTGGCACAAAAGAGCAGCCAAAAGGACAAGAACAAATTACTGTGTGTATTAATGGAATAAAACCCATCAGGACATGCTGTTATAGGGAAATAATCTACTTCCTGTTGCCAGTGTCCATCATACCACCCACTTACAATCACAGGGTGGCCAAGTTGTGTTTAATTCCTTATTTATCAGAACATGCATGGTTGAGAATGTGGGCCACACCTATTGATCTTACATCACAGGAAATGAAGGATAAATGGCTGGAACAGCACAGGGTGGTTAGCTATGCACAGACTCAAACACAGTGAGCTGTAACAAAGTGCCAGAGCTAATACTATAGCATCGGCCTCTCTTTGTTTTGCTCGTAATACTGTTGAGTCAGCTGATTGTAAGGACATAAAAAATTCCTGGAAGCCATTGGAAAGTTCAGTGTGTGAGAAATCTATTGGCACCAGTGTGGAGAGTCAGCCTTTCTCCTTCTTGCTTGTGTCTCACTCAGCAGAACAGGCTCTTATGCCTACACTTATGCAGAGTGCAAGTGGTCCACACAGTAACTGAAACATCTCAAACATAAGGTTTACCATCCATTACCCTGCAGTGACTAATGTCTTAGCGCAGTGCTCTTACATCTTGCCTGTCCTTTATCCTTTCTGTACTTGATTTAATGCACTCACGTAATCCATCCGTGTCGCGCAGGAAAATCCATTCCGTGACAGGATTGTGGAGTCCTTCTCTGAGGACGGCTTGGGGAACCTCAGCTTCAATGACTTTGTCGACATGTTCTCAGTTCTGAGTGAAATGGCCCCCCGAGAGCTGAAGGCCATTTATGCTTTTAAAATATATGGTAACAGAGCCTCTTTTCATTAGCACACATAAATTTCATAATGTCTCCGTACAACAGTTTAAGTGCTCCAGGGTTGTGGCTTTAGTGGGCCTAATAATCTGTAATGCATTTCACATTCTTCATAATGATACTGTAACTTTATAGAAGTCCAACAAAATGCATTCATTAGCTTCATGTTCCCTATGGTGTATCATTCGCAGATTTCAATGTGGATAATTACATCTGCAAGGAGGACCTTGAGAAGACTCTGAACAAGCTGACCAAGGAGGAGCTGACCCCTGAGGAGGTGAACTTGGTGTGTGAGAAGGCCATTGAGGAAGCTGACCTGGATGGAGACAGCAAGCTCTCTTTCGCTGACTTTGAAAACATGATTTCCAGGGCTCCTGACTTTTTAAGGTATTTAATTATGTGCGTGAAATAAAAAAAAAAAGTTTTTGAACCGAAAACTTTGAGTCCCTTTATAGTGTGTCCCTGTGCTGTTGATGTACTCTGAATGTTAACCTGGTTCCTGGTGATGTCTGTCACTTTATTGGCACTCTGTCCTCGTTACTGCCACACTGAAGTGCTGAAGTGCCACAAGCTGCCAGAAATGTTCTTACACAATGGATATTTATCACCAGAGACACTCTGCAGCATTATCTGGCAATATCAACATCAAGCATTAAAGTAATACCTCACTCAGAGACCGATAATGATGATGTGTTTTATGTTAGCTGATGAGCAGCAAAGTCTTAGATGCATTACTGTAAGATTTAACAAACATCATGCTTTTTATTGTTTAGTCATCATTATGACATTTTGAACTCCTTTTACTGGACTGGAGTCACTCCAGTTTCTTCCCCAGTCCAAAGTCATGTGTTGTAAGGTGATTAGCATCTCTAATATTGTCTGTAGTGTGTGAATGGTTATGTGTGTGTGTGTGTGTGTGTGTGTGTGAGATTGTGCACAGCGAGGTTGGCACCTTGTTCAGGGGTGTAGGAAAATCACTACAAAAATGGGATGGATGGATATTTCCGATATAATAACAATCAACATAAATATTGTAACAGCTACACAAACTGAAAATTACAGTGATCACGCATAACATTTACATGATCAGACACCTGCCCAATATTGTGTTGGTCCCCCTTTTGCTGCCAAAACAGCCCTGACCCGTCCTGCACTGTGTATTCTGACCCCTTTCTATCAGAACCAGCATTAACTTCTTCAGCAATTTGAGCAACAGTAGCTCGTCTGTTGGATCGGATCACACGGGCCAGCCTTCTCTCCCCACGTGTATCAATGAGCCTTGACCGCCCGTGACCCTGTCTCCGGTTCACCACTGTTCCTTCTTTGGAACACTTTTGATAGATACTGACCACTGCAGACCAGGAACACCCCACAAGAGCTGCAGTTTTGGAGATGCTCTGATCCAGTGGTCTAGCCATCACAATTTGGTCCTTTTGGTCAAACTCACTCAAATCCTTACGCTTGTCCATTTTTCCTGCTTCTAACATCAACTTTGAGGACAAAATGTTGACTTGCTGCCTAATATATCCCACCCACTAACAGGGGCCATGATGAGGAGATACTCAGTCTTATTCACTTCACCTGGCACTGGTCATAATGTTATGGTTGATCGGTGTACAACATTTAGTGTCATGAAATGTGTTTCCATCTGCTTTGCATACAAAAATGTCCAAAATATTTGTAAGTCATAACCAATCACATTATATGAAAGGATCATGATTAGGTTTATGGTTCAGTTTAGGCCAGTGTTAACTTATCTGTTTTTTATTAAGACTTCTTATACCACTAGATTTGTGTGACTGTCTTGCTTCTTGTTTAACTCAAATATTTATAAACCACATGCGTATAACATCCTTTAACGCACAGGATAGATTCAAGCTCTTTTTGTTTAATCCTGTTTTGAAAGCCTGTGTTGAACCTTTGCATCAAGCTGTGCGCTCACACGCTCTGAACCTACAGCCTCTTTATTGTAATTCAGCTCTGATGTGTTCCAGTGCTTTTTATGAGGCAGCCATTCCTTTGCTGGACATTTACAAGCTCCACAGCTGTGCCCCACTGCCACAGCGGGAATGGGAGTGACAGAAGTCTAGTATAGCATTGTTTATTGTTCTGCAGCTTAGACCTGCATACTGCTGCCTCTTACATGCAGGAACATCGATCTGCTTCAGAATTGGAGTTTACTGTGGAATATGTCAGTCCAGACATTTCAGATTAACTATCATTACTGCTGCAAATTATAAGAGAGAGAGAGAGAGAGAGAGAGAGAGAGAGCAAACAGCATGCACGTGCAGGAAAGGTTCTGTCCAGTAGATCAGCTATGAATTATGATTTATGACTTTGTATGAAAATGCTTTCAAAAAAGCTCTTACAAAATCTGGTGACTTAGACATTTACAAAGCTCTGGCTAGTCATTCTAGCTCATTTAGCTAGCTCCTGTATGTTTCCACTGCTGGGATGTTTAGTTGAAGTGCCGATATCTCAGGTCTTGGTTACAGAATTTGCCGGTCATTATCACGCTGTCATGCTATTTCTGAAAATAATACCAAATCAGGCATTGCTGCCAAGCATTTGGAGTCTGGAATTCATCAGAAAACAATATTAATTTAATTATTTACATATTTGAATTAAATTGGCTCTGTAACAGTGATCAAAATAATTATAATGAAGTATAAATTGTTTATTTAGTTTATCAGCTGATCAGCTATAACATTATGACCACTGACCGGTGAAGTGAATAAGACAATATCTAATATTAGATATTGTAATATTACAATAGATAGATTAGACAATATCTAATAAGATAATATCTCCTCATCATGGCCCCTGTTAGTGGGTGGGATATATTAGGCAGCAAGTGAACATTTTGTCCTTAAAGTTGATGTTAGAAGCAGGAAAAATGCACAAGCGTAAGGATTTGAGAGAGTTTGACCAAAAGGGCCAAATTGTGATGGCTAGACCACTGGATCAGAGCCTCTCCAAAACTGCAGCTCTTGTGGGGTGTTCCTGGTCTGCAGTGGTCAGTATCTATCAAAAGTGCTCCAAAGAAGGAACAGTGGTGAATTGGCGACAGGGTCATGGGCGGTCAAGGCTCATTGATGCACGTGGGGAGAGAAGGCTGGACCGTGTGATCCGATCCAACAGACGAGCTACTGTTGCTCAAATTGCTGAAGAAGTTAATGCTGGTTCTGATAGAAAGGGGTCAGAATACACAGTGCAGGACGGGTCAGGGCTGTTTTAGCAGCAAAAGGGGGACCAACACAATATTGGGCAGGTGGTCATAATGTTATGCCTGATCTGTGTATACTTAAGTAAAGTGACAAGAGTATATGTAGTTCATTACTTTTAATCCCTGATATATCAAATATTTATTGTGACAAAAGTTGAGTTATGAAACACGTTGGTGCTTCACTCTGTGCCGTATTCTTATTTTACTTTATTGAAATCCCAGGTCATTTGAATATAATAAGCCATTCTCACTGCAAATGTAATCAAACACCATCTGTTCTTCCCAGTTATTTTCAATTTGTCTTATAGTCAGACATATGGATAATTGGAATCTTCTGAGTCAGCACTAACGGTGATGGACTGAATGGCTTTAACTCAGGATTCGTTCCAGTTTTTTCTGCTGTTATCACTGTTCCGAATCAGGACACTGTCTTACAATTGGCACTAAATGTCAGAGCTTTCTGATTTATTTGGCATCAGGCAGATTTCATGAAAGTTATAATAGGAGGTAGCTATCTCAATGTACAATTATTTAATCTCTCTCTCTCTCTCTCTCTCTCTCTCATGCAGCACCTTCCATATACGAATCTAAGAGGGCTTCTACTTCATCAACAGCGATTCTTTGGAGTCCCTGACTTCAACTTGAATCTTTCTTTCAAAAGAAAAAAAAAAACCAAGGACACATATATAGTGCATAGCAGTGCCTGTCCTCTACAGCTCTGAAGAGTTTTCTCTTGGTCCTATTTGAACAGCACTCACTTCTTGGAGAAGCTGGATTTTGGATCTCTTTGGCTCTGTAAAAAAATATTTTTTTGTTTTCTGAGGAAGCACACTTTAAAATGAAGAATGCTCAGAAAATGCATGACTTGATATTTCCCTGCTGGAAAGATTCTACAGCTGGCTAAGATTCTCAGAGTGGAAGTAATAACCAATTGCCTGGAGGTTGGACATCCATGTGGGCATTTCTCATATAACCATGTGGTGTTTGAAGGAAGATGCCACTGGAATATGGACATAAGAGTTTTATGCTCGTTTCTTTGCCATACAATGTCTATGGCACCACTGAATACATCAAACACTCTCCTCCTGTCGTCTCCTCTCATTTAGAAATGAGAAACACGTTGTTGAGTGATGGACAAAATAAGGAAGAGAGGAAAGATAGGATGTAGAAATTGAGAGAGAGAGAGAGAGAGAGAGAGAGTGAGAGAGAGAATGAGGGCTAAAAGCACAGCACTGGCATCACAGTCAAAAAGACAGTCTTATCTTTTCTACAGCTATGCAATCTTTCTCCATGAAATGCATGAGTTGCATTCATTTTGCCCTCTGCTATAAATTGCTTTTGCTGTATCTGATTCTCTTAGTTGTCTATAATTGCTTATAGGACTGGAGCATGACGACAATCATATCAAACTCTTCTCCAGTTGTAAAAAAGGGCTCTGTCATCTTTTCTTACATCGAACCATTCAGACACCATGCGTTTTTATTGTGCTCTTACATTCTGGTTTTCCTGTTTGAACCTGATGTGTGTTAGTGCCACCTCTTAATCTCAACCCTTTTTTTCAGTGTAATAGAGGGCATTTGACTTAACTTTGAATAAAATGTTTTCTGCTGTTTGTTGACTGAGTGCATCTGTTTCATGCTGACGATTTATTTTACACCTCGTGCAAGAACAGGATAATCATATACAGTACATCCAACAGGTATGCTGATTTTCTGTAGTTTTGTGTATTTACGTATTATGTTAATAATCTCCTCATGCATCAGTATAAAGGTTTAACCACACATTATTAACCTGAATATCAGTTTTGATTAGAAACTGAATTACAGTGAAAACATCTTCTTGTTTCTGTTGGCTGTTCCATTCATTTCTCTCTCTGAAACTGCAGGCCTAAAGCCCCAGCTGCTGCAGCCAACATCAGCCAGCATTCCCAGCAGAGAACGGTTATTATTCCCCTGCACCTCCTGTTGTATAACCTGTAATGACTTTTTAAGTTGAATGAGATCGTTAGGAGCTGTGCTGCCTCAGCACCCAGAAGCATTATTATACCCACACACTGGAGTGCGGTAAATCTGAGCTCAGAGATGCACACGTTACTGTCCTTGGCTATATAAGCCAGACCGATGATTTATAGCTGCTTGCTCCTCCCTGCTTGAAAGAACAGAGCTGAATGTTATTCATAAGAAAACTATGGGTGTTTACTTGGTTTGGTAATAATGGAACAATAATGGAATTTTTTTATTGTGTGAAAAAAAAATAGAAATGTGATCAAGGTAGTTAAGAGTGGTTTGTTTAAACATGCAGTGAGTGTGTGTGTGCTCCAGGTGGAGCCATTGATGGGATTTTCATCAGGTCTGAAGGTTTAATATTTTGCTATTGGTTCTACAAGGTACTATGTGCTACCACATTCATTCATTCATTCATTCATTCATTCATTCATTCATTTTCCATAAACTCTTTGGTCAGTGTCACAGTGGATCCAGAGTCTTTACTGGACTGTTACTTTGCTGTTACTCCATGTAATTGCAGCCAAAATTGATTCATTAAAAGAAATAGACCATCTTTGCAGTTCATGTGATGAGTTATGCAGTGTATAATAACCACTGTGAAAAGTGATTCATGTAAACACTGTACACTATTAATCATTATAAGAGTATATTAAACTGTTCCCACTTTGCCGTAACAGCCTCTGCTCATCTGGGAAGGATTTCTAGTAGATGTTGGAGTGTGGGTGTGGGGATTTGTAGTCATTCAGCCACAAGAGCATTAGTGAGGTCATACACTGATGTCAGGTAAGGAGGCCTCGTGCACAGTTATCATTCCAGTTCATCCCAAAGGTGTTCAGTGTGGCTGTGATTAGGAGTCGGTGCAGGACATTCAAGGTCTTCCCCTGACCTTGGCAAAACCATGTGAAATACTGTATCTTACAAAGATCTTACATTGTGCACAGGGGCATCGTCATGCTGGGAAAACACCACGGAAAACTGAATGCTATACATATAGGTGTCTGTAAACTATTGGCCATATAGCGTGTATAACCATGTAGTTTATAATTCATTTCAGGAAAAGAATGTCTCACAGGTTTTACCTGAAACACGTTCTGAAAAAGAAGAATGTCTAAGGTTTTCACCATTCAAACCTTTTTCGACATAAGGATGAAACCAAGGATTCTTAAGGACGGTCAATGGAACTGGAACAACTGAATGCATTTTATTCTTAACAAACAAAATGTTGATGGGGAATAAACACAGTGCCACATAGAAATAGTGTGTAGTCAGAGTGCAGCAGTGAACACGTATTAGAGGAAAGCAGCCTGTGTTAATATGCAGTTAATTCCTGCTGCATTTACCCCCAGCTCCCTTTATGAGGCCTGTGTTAAAATCTGCGGGGGTGGGGTAGGGTGGAGGCAAGTGCTGATGATGCGGCTTCATTAATTGCGCTCCTCAGCCAGAGCAGCTGCTGATTTAGATCCCCCAATAGGATGACTTCTGTTCGAGTCTGATACAGTCACCGAGCCTGCTGGACTGTAAAGTAGTCATTAAGCACATTGATTCACCAGCCTGTAGTGTGAAGCAGGGTGTTAGTCACTCACTCACACACACACTCTTCTCTGCTTTTGTCAAACCTCTAATCCAATATGAACATTGTGAAAGTGCTGGATGGCTCCTGGTCAAAGCTGCATAATGTTTGGGGTTTTAAAAGCAGCGCAGCAGCACTCAGACCTGTGATCCTTTGGTAAGCATACTGGTTTCCTTTTCTAGGTCAATGGTGTTTAAAAAAAAAAAAAATCAGGTTATATTTAGTTCTGTTCTTCATTCTATTGGTTGTCACAGAAGTCAGTGAAGTCTCAGTTTTAAAAGAAACGTTTAATATCTAAATATTCTCCCTGCCAATAACATGACTGGTGCAAAAATAAGGAACTATGAACAGTACTCCATTGTTTGCTCAGCCATTACCACATCACCCTTCCTGTTCACTGACCCATATATTTACATTACATATGTGTTCACACTGCTGCTTGTTTGTTTCATACGCTGCTAGCAATTCTTACTTTGAACTTAATCTGAACTTGATCTCGGTAAACTGTACTGTTTCATTTTTCTCTGCGTGAAAGAGAGGAAGATATAATGCACGCAAACACACACACACACAGATAAGACGTGGCCTTTATGGAGGAATCTGTGTGTGTTATTCAATACACTTACAGTGGAACTAGGCGTGTTCATCCTAACAGACAGAAATCGTCAAAAGGAAAACATCATCTTCATTACGTCACTCTTTTCGTGTATTTAGTGATCAAAAAAATAACAAAGATGATTGTAGAGATTTGCATTTAATGAATCAAATGATGAATTTTCATCAGAGTAAAAACGAATGTTCTCGGCTTTAGTGTGCCACATAACATGAACAAACTAAAAGGTATATCTGTATATCCTATTGCATAACTTTATGATGCAGAACATAATGGAATCAGTGTTGAACCTCAGACCTCTGCGGTTCTCAAGTCTGTGTGTGTTTGTTGAACATGGTGATGAGGCTTAACCTCTGTGAGAGACATCAAGTGTCTTAACACCTATCACAATGAATCTTCAATCATTTAGTTGGACATATCTCATTAGCAGAAAAATAAAAACAAAAACAATGCCCTTAAAATTCCTGTGTTTATATTTCATTAATACAGGATGCTGAATTGCATCAAATACAAATCAATCTGAAATTCTTTTAGAATTTGAAGAAAATTTGCTGAGGAGCAGACCCGAGGTCAATTTTATGATGAGACACTGAGGAAGCTGCTGCTGCTCTAATCTGTTCCAGCCTTGCTGTAGCTGTGCTAGTCAGTAAAATAACATCTACAACCCCTGGAACTGTAACAGGATGTTGACTGTGGGAAAATTTTTTGAAACATTTGCTTACTGCTTAAAGTACATTTGATTCCTAATCAGTAAGGGTAGGTTAAAATTTACCTTAATCAACTTATAAACTTGATTTCTTTCCTTTAGTCTTTAAGACAAATCTAATTCAGGTTTAATCATTAAAACTAACAAAGAGACATTACTAGGTAAATCGAGACAAAGTGTTTAATCATTAAACTTACTCAGGTATGCTTAATCGAATGATGATTTTAAGGTAATATAACTAAGTTACTTCGATCATTTTTTCTAGGTTCGAAGTTTCATTCAGTGTTGCCTGTCTAATTATCGTATCTATGGGTTATCTGATTATCTAATAATCCTTTCACTATTAAGCACCTGCCATAATCATTAGTTAACAGGTAAGCTTATGATAAATAGATAAAATTAGCACAAATGCAGACATAGGATTTGAGTAGGGTACCAGCTGGTTAGTTATAGAGGACATAAAATATATAAAATCACAAAAATAGAGATGAGCAAAACTGGTCATCGTTAGTGGGTTATTATTCTCGAACTTTCTGGCTTTGGCGTGAACATCACAAGGGCATATTCTAGCAAATCGAGTTGGCTCCACTGAGACCGAGAAAACATGTTGACGAAGTTCAGAATCCTTGGGCTTAGGGGCGAGAACACCATAACAGTCTTATTCGACCCGACTCTGACTCGAGTGTTTATTTTAGAAAAATTAAAGTTAAAACTACCTTTATATAATGTACAGGTGTTATATTGTGCCTTATTACCTTATGCAATTAAAAAGTAGCTTACCGTAGTAAGTGGAAAGTTGGTAAAACTCCTTGTGGCATAAGTAAGAACAAAACAATAGGTACCGAGACGGGAGGGGGTTTGGAGAAGATGTTATTGAAACGCCAGGAGAAACGAGCAAAATATTATTGTAGTGGCTGATGTTAATGTAAACATAGGGAGAAAACACTGAATAGGTGTAATGGAAATTCTTCTTCTTCTTTCGGCTTTTCCCTTCAGGGGTTGCCACAGCGAATCATCTCTCTCCACCTATCCCTATCTTCTGCATCCTCAACACTTACACCCACTAGCTTCATATCCTCATTTATTACATCCATATACCTCCTCTTTGGCCTTCCTCTTTTCCTCCTGCCTGGCAGCTCCATGTCCAACATTCTCCTACCAATATACTCACTCTCCCTCCTCTGAACATGTCCAAACCATCTTAATCTGTCCTCCCTAACTTTGTCCCCCAAACGTCCAACATCCTGTCCAACCGTGTCCCTCCCAAAGAGAACCTCAACATCTTCAGCTCTGCTACCTCCAGCTCTGACTCCTGTCTCTGTCTCAGTGATACTGTCTCTAAACCATACAGCATGGTTGGTCTCACCACTGTCCTGTACACCTTCCCTTTGATTCTCGCTGAAATTTTTCTATCGCACAGAACTCCTGACACCTTTCTCCACCCATTCCAACCTGCCTGCACTCGCTTCTTTACCTCTTTCCCACACTCTCCATTACTCTGGACTGTTGACCCCAAGTACTTAAACTCCTGTACCTTCTTCACCCCTTCACCCTGTAATCTTACTGTTCCACTTCCCTCCCTGTCATTCACACACATGTACTCAGTCTTACTACCACTGACTTTCATTCCTCTTCTCTCCAGCGCAAACCTCCACCTCTCCAGGTTTTCCTCCACCTGCTCCCTGCTCTCACTACAGATCACAATGTCTTCTGCAAACATCATTGTCCAAGGAGACTCCTGTCTGACCTCCTCTGACAACTGGTCCATCACCATAGCAAACAGGAAGGGGCTCAGAGCCGATCCCTGATGCAGTCCCACCTCCACTCTGAACTCCTCTGTGCCCTACAGCACACCTCACCACTGTCCTGCTCCTCTCATACATGTCCTGCACCACTCTGACATACTTCTCTGCTACTCCTGACTTCCTCATACAGTACCACAGCTCTTCTCTAGGCACCCTGTCATATGCTTTCTCCAAGTCTACAATCACACAGTGCAACTCTCTCTGACCATCCCTATACTTCTCCATCAACATTCTCAGAGCAAAAATTGCATCTGTTGTGCTCTTTCTGGGCATGAAGCCATACTGCTGCTCACAAATTTCTGCCTTCCTTAACCTAGCTTTCACTACTCTTTCCCAGAGTTTCATTGTATGGCTCATCAACTTTATCTCCCTATAGTTGCTGCAACTCTGCATGTCACCCTTATTCTTAAAGATCGGCACTAATACACTTCTTCTCCATTCCTCAGGCATCTTCTCACTCTCTAAAACCCTGTTAAACAAACTAGTTAAAAATTCCACTGCTGCCTCTCCTAGACACTTCCAGACCTCCGCTGGGATGTCGTCAGGACCAACTGCCTTTCCACTTTTCATCCTCTTCAAAGCCTTCCTGACTTCATCCTTTCTAATCTTATCTACTTCCTGTTCCACAGAGTTCACCCCTTCCATTCTTTCTTCCCTCTCATTTTCCTCATTCATCAGCTCTTCAAAGTACTCCTTCCATCTCCTCTGTACACTCTCCTCACTTGTGAGCACCTTTCCATCTCTATCCTTAATAACTCTAACTTGCCGCACATCCTTCCCATCTCCATCCCTCTGCCTAGCTAACCTGTACAAGTCCTTCTCTCCATCTCTAGTGTCTAACCTAGTGTACAACTCATCATATGCCTTCTGCTTGGCCTTAGACACCTCCCTCTTCACTCTGTGCTGTAACTCCTTGTATTCCTGTCTATTCTCTTCAGTCCTGTCCATGTCCCACTTCTTCTTGGCTAACCTCTTCCTCTGAATACTATCCTGAACTTCCTCATTCCACCACCAAGTCTCCTTATCTTCTTTCCTCCTTCCAGATGACACACCCAGCACCTTTCTTCCTGTCTCCCTGATCACTTCTGCTGTAGTTTCTCAGTCATCTGGCAGCACTACCTGACCACCCAGAGCCTGCCTCAACTTCTGTCTAAATTCCTCACAACATTCCTCCTTTTTCAGCTTCCATCACTTGGTTTTCTCCATCTCTATCTTTGACCTCTGCTTACAGACCATCAAATTCATCCTACACACCACCATCCTATGCTGTCTGGCTACACTCTCTCCCACTACCACTTTACAGTCACTAATCTCTTTCAGATTGCCTCTTCTACATAGGATGTAGTCTACCCGTGTGCTCCTACCTCCACTCTTGTAAGTCACTCTATGCTCCTCCCTCTTCTGAAAATAAGTGTTAAGCACAGCCATGTCCATCCTCCTAGCAAAGTCCACTACCATCTGTCCTTCAAGGTTCCTTTCCTTAACTCCAAACCTGCCCATCACCTCCTCATCACCTGTGTTCCCCTCACCAACATGTCCATTAAAATCTGCTCCTATCACCACTCTCTCACCCGTGGGAATACTCTCTATCACCTCATCTAATTCACTCCAGAATCTCTCTTTCTCCTCTAACTCACAACCTACCTGTGGGGCATAACAACATTCAACATCACCCCTTCAATCTCTAACTTCAGACTCATCACCCTGTCTGACACTCTCCTCACCTCCAGAACATTCCTCACGAACTCCTCCTTCAGGACCACACCTACCCCATTTCTCTTACTATCCACCCCATAATAAAACAGCTTGAATCCTGCTCCTATACTACGAGCCTTGCTACCCTTCCACATGGTCTCCTGTACACACAGTATATCCACCTTCCTTCTGTCCATCATATCAGCCAGCTCTCTACCTTTCCCTGTCATAGTACCAACATTCAGAGTTCCTATTCTCAGTTCTACACTCTTACCTTTCCTCTTCTCTCTCTGTCTACGCACTCTCCTTCCTCCTCTACTTCTTCGACCAACAGTAGCCCAATTTCCACCAGCGCCCTGTAGGTCAACGGCACCGATGGTGGTCGTTGTTAACCCGGGCCTCGACTGATCCGGTATGAAATTTAGAGTACTGACGATTCGCATGGTTAAATTTGGCAATGTTTTACGCCGGATGCCCCTCCTGACGCAACCCTCTCTATTTATAGGGCTTGGGACCGGCACAGAAGTCACTGGACTGTGACCCCCATGGCTAGATTAGGTGTAATGGAATATACAGTCTTAAAAACATGAAGCAATGGAAGATTTAGAGAATTAAATTAAACTAGATTAAAATAAACTGGAATCCTAGCCTAAATACATAAATAATAAAATAAAATAATGTAAATGACTAAATAGTTTAAAGGTCAACTAGGTTAGTTAACATAAATTAAAAAAAACTAGACTAACATCACAGAGACATTTTACACCTTTTACCTTTACTACCACATAGGCAATGAATGAAAACTGAAGTAAAATAAGGGCAGCACCCTTTCCTTATAATCCTTAAATAAAAATCCTCAGGATTCTAAGTAATTGCCAGGCAGTCACCATGAACCACACAGGAACAACAAACAAGTACACAAACATATGGAACATGGGTTAAAGTGGGTTATGTAGGTTAAAGTATAAGTGATAAATTAAAGGGGTAATGAAAACAATGTGGTTTTGGTCTAAATAAGTTCTGAAGTTTAGACAGATCAACAACTAATATGTGTTAAAATTTAAACTTGTGACCCATAGACTGTATGAAGGCCACAGAAAGGTGGGGCTGTTTTTCAGGGGGAAAAATTAGTGAACGTCAAAACAATCCACAGAAAAGTAGAACCCAGGAAGTTTAGGCAGCTGGGCAGGAAGGTATATATACTGAGGGATTTGTGAAGGGGGGGTGCTTGACTGCATTGATTCATGACTCTGTGTATTTGAATGCCATTTCCAGTGATATTTTTAATAAAAACGGTTGCTTCTTCTCATCCAAGCCTGGAGGAGTGCATTATTTCTTTGTTTCTGTCCTGCATTTTTGACCTGAACTATAAGACTTTTTGATAATATTGGTAATTGAAAAAGGCTCTAGAACCACCCTGAAGTGTCCACCCGGAGGGGGGCTCTAGGTTCCGACAACTACATCTTTACTAAGCTAAACATTAGGTATACACCGACCAGGCTTAACATTATGACCACCTGCTTAATATTCTGTTGGTCCCTCTTTTGCTGCCCTGACCCGTCCTGCACTGTGTATTCTGACCCCTTTCTATCAGAACCAGCATTAACTTCTTCAGCAATTTGAACAACAGTAGCTCGTCTGTTCGATCGGATCACACGGGCCAGCCTTCGCTCCCCACGTGTATCAATGAGCCTTGACCGCCCATGATCCTGTCTCCGGTTCACCACTGTTCCTTCCTTGGACCACTTTTGATAGATACTGACCACTGCAGACCGGGAACACCCCACAAGAGCTGCAGTTTTGGAGATGCTCTGATCCAGTGGTCTAGCCATCACAATTCGGCCCTTTTGGTTAAACTCGCTCAAATCCTTACGCTTGTCCATTTTTCCTGCTTCTAACATCAACTTTGAGGACAAAATGTTGACTTGCTGCCTAATATATCCCACCCACTAACAGGTGCCATGATGAGATCATCAGTCTTATTCACTTCACCGGTCACTGCACTGAGTGTTATGGCTTATATACATTATATAATACTAAAGTACATCATATACAGAGTGTGATGAACAATGAATTTACTTAGCTACAATATAAATTTGGGTCAAAATACAGTCAATATAGCTAGCATTTGAATTTGAATAAATGGTGAACAGATATCATGTCCCCTAACCCCATAATAATAATAAATGTATTTCAGGAGTGCACAGGTTTATGACCATATGTTAGGAGACAGGTCTCATCCCCCTTATTTAGATGTACATTCTTCAATGATGTGATGAAATCCTGCCTCATTCATATATTTTTTTCAGTCACTGTTAACAGCTTTATGGCCCTTTTACATGTCCAGTGTTATTCTGTGTTTAGTGCTCATGCATAACTGAAAATGATGTAGTGTTACTGCTCAAGGTCATAATACATTTTATTGACATATAAATAATGTAAATCATGCACAGATCAGCCCTACATGCTAGCACGTTGAAGATGTCCTACTTTATTCTGATCTGTTCCTATGATAACCATGTACAACACGCTGGCACTGTGTGTCTTTGATCAACGGTTAAATAAACTGAAGTGCAGACGTAATTCTTTACTCTTCTTTACATGACTTGATTACAAAACCAGGATTTGCTGCAAAGTTGCTATATAAAGCCTAGACAATTGTATAAACATCTTAGAAATACTCTTTCTTATATTCATAGTTTAATTAAATGACACATTTACATTCACTGCATGCAGCAACAAGTGAGAAAGATATACAGCATTTTATGTTGTACATAGCCATGAAAAGACTAGAAGAGATATGAATAACTGAGTTTGCTTTTATTGATTGCTTCTTTCATTGCCACGTCACTGTGAGTGCATTTATTGGTGACTTGAGACCATACTGTAAATTATTAAGCTGACAGATTGCCGTGGTTGATGACGTGAGATCATGTCCGAGCGTAATGAGGATGGTCTGAATCACGAGGGACTGACCTCAGATTACAGTGTAGTATGAGGCAAAGTTTCGAGTGCACTCTCAGGGAATTCAATTAAATCTACTTTACAAACACTATATGAACAAAGGTATGTGGATGGGTGTGTGTGTGTGTGTGTGTGAACGTGCCCTGCAATGGGTCAGCATTCTGTCCAGGGTATCCCCTGCTTTGTGCCCTGTTCAAGAGTGTTCAAGAATGAGCTCCAGGTTCCCCCTTAGGATATGTTGGTTGTATTAATTTTATAGTTATAGTTCAATTTGATTGAACAACAGATAGAAAATCTCAGTAAATAACCTTTATTACATTGTATATGTCAGTTGTTCTTTCGGCTGCTCCCTGTTCGGGGTCGCCACAGTGGATCATTTGGTCCACATGTTTTGATTTGGCACAGGTTTTACATCAGATGCCCTTCCTGACACACCCCTCCCATTTAATCCGGGTTTGAGGCCGGCACAGAGAGTTAACTCTTCAGTGGCATTAGCATCCTGCCCAGGAATCAAACCTGGGCCGTGGCAACCATGCAACCAGTATATTTTGTCTACTGTTAAATAAATGACTGTTGAATAAACGATTGTAAATTAGTCTAGATGTTGAAATTCCACTCTTACCTGTTCACTTTAGTTCTATATAGGTGCAATTAGCATTACTATGGAATGAATGAGATGTGATTTTTATAATATTTAGGTCCCAAAATGCAAGTTTCAGGGAACAAATCTATCTTCATCGATTTTATGCATTTATTAGGCTAAGTGTATTACATGTACCTTCAAACTGAATGAGGGGCAAAGTGAATGGTTCGGTCTCTATCGTACTGAAAGTATTAATCTTATAGTACTCATTTGTTTTATTAGCAATCCACCATGAGACCTTTAATCCGCTGACCAGTTGCTTGTGAAGAATTTCATGGCAGGACTACTATGATCGCTTAGGGTCATTCACGGGACAGTGAAATCATTCAGCTTCTAAATTTCACGTGTATCACTGAAGCCGTAAACCCTGCAGCTCCACTGTAACCCAGTAGGAGTCTTAATACAGATACAGATACATACCAAGACGTGCACATGTGTGAATGTTTCCCCTCTCTATTTTCTTACAATTTTTGTAACTGTTATCTCATTTTCTCAAAAGACGCTTGCACAATTTATACCGCCCTCCCTCGAACCATCAGTGTTTCCATGAGCTCTATTTTCACAGACGTTTCTGATATTTCGTAATAGCGCACCTTCAACCTCAGACGTGAACAGTTTCACATCTGTGAACAAACACTGACACAAATGGAGAAGTCTGGATGTCCTGCGTTTCTCACATCCCTCACTGGGTCACGTGAATGATGCTCGGCCCACACTCGTTGGTCGTGACTAATAGTATCATCTGTCAGGTGATTTACGGTGCACTGCATCCCACCAGCTACAGTGCTCATGCTAATGAGAGTGTGAGGCGGGCAGCTATCTGCACACAGGGCTCTTCCCCACCTCCACATCAATCATACTGACAGTCTCCATCACCACACACTCTGGGATCTTACATTTTGCTTGGGTCCAATGACACATTTTTATCTTTATTTATTAAATAAATGCCATTATTAAAAAATAGATTTCATTCTACAGTATAATAATATAATAAATTATTCAGACATGAGAAGGTCAAAAAAATCTACATATGTCACATTTCCTCCATCAACATCATGCACACACAGACACATGCATACACACACACTCACACTCACACTCACACACACACTCACCATCTGCTATCTTAAAACACAAACAGCATTTCGGTGTCCATAAATTTAGCTTATAGTGATTAAAAGCTAGATAAACCTGACATATTGGTTCTTTTCAAAACAACTGCATTTCTGTAAAATCATTTGACGTTGCAATGTAATGAACAGGACATAAGATGTAGGTCAATTAAAAAGATTGTCTATCTTTTCTCTGCTTGAGAATGGAGGTGGCCGGATATAAATCAGCAGAAAGAAAAACACCCGAAAGTCAATTAAAATGTTATAGGTCTAACAGACCTCCTTTTACTCCATCCTCTTTTTACTCCATCCTCCTTTTACTCCAGTTCTCTGTGATGATGAAGTCACCAGGTCCAATGCATTTTAAATGTCAACCTTAGTACCAGCATGAAGCATCTTTTTAACCAAGGCCATGAGTGAGTATCTAGTCTAGTTAATACAGCACACCTTCATCCTGATGCCATGTTGCCAGTAAGCACCAATAACACTTTAGAATGCAAACCCAGTGTTTATGGATGACTAGACTTTATTTAAATTAATAAATACAAATGCAAAACATACCAATTTAAATATTTCTACATAATTAAAAACAAATATCTGTAAAGGACACAAGAACCTCATATCAGCATTTGAATGTGTTTTTAGAATAGCCTTGACATAAATAAGGTCAATAAAATGACTGCTGTTGTGTTTAGTGTAACTCTAATGATTTGCGTGTTTTTGTGTAGCAGTTGATTTAGTGGACGAAGACTCGATCATTTCTTCCAGTTTTCGGGGAGCAGCCGTTTCCACTTGTCACCCTGCAGGAAGCAATGAGTCAAGTATTATACAGTGTTAAGGGAATTTATCTTCAGCGACTCTGGTCATGCAAATGTAAACTGTAAGCCACAAAGGTTCATAGAACACCTATTTATTTATTTCGATTAATGCTGAAAGTGTAGCTGATAAAGCCGCTTTTTTCATCAGATGTCATTTTTAGTCAAAAAGCCCTTCTTGTATCTATAGCAACATCGTGGTGAAGTTCAAATGAAAGCATCCATGAACCTAACATTAAACATGTGCGTATGCACACACACAGTATCTCGGTATCACTACCACATGCATATCATAGTCATGTACTCACCTTAAAGCCCCATGTTGACTCGCTTGGCCTGGGTTTGAAGTCTTCTAGTGTCTCGTAGGTGTTTCCCTGAACAGCGTTCTCGTTCGTGTTTGTAGTGGACCTGGATTCAGGAATTTGCTCGTAAGTGTTCTCTAAGAGCAAATGGTTTGCCCTGGGTTCACAAGGCACTTCAGCGTATGTAGCGTCACTCTTCCCTTGCTGCTGCATGTCTTTTTGTTTGGCAGACTTGCCAGCCAGCTGATAGAAGGAATGATCACTTAGCTTATCCAGACTGTAGCTGTGGCTCGGCATCTCGTGGCTGTAGGTTTTCTTAGCATTCTCACTCCGGAGATTAGGGGACAGCTGACGTGGGTTTTCTGTGGAGGTGTTCAGCTTATACGAACCCTCTTCCTTTGTGTTATCGTCCAGTAGGGGGAGTGATTTACTCCTGCAGTCTGAAAGGCTGAGTTCTGAATAAATGGTGGCCTTTCCCGGTGCAGGCATGTCCTGGGCTGTGACATTTGGTGGGCCTGGAACTGGCACAGCTCCACTGTGTCTCGCCCATGGAGCTCTAGCATCACTATCTCTGCTTTCCAGAGGCCTGGTCTGTTCCAGCTGGGCATACAGTACCTTACTGCTTGAACTGCATTTTTCCTCCAGAGAGCTCATCTTTACTGGGGAGCCTCTTTTCGGAACTGGAGGGATGGCCTGTGTAAGGTAATTGAAACCGTTGAGACAAAACCTGTGTAATAACACGTGACTAATAAACTAATACCCTGATAACATGTGGCGTGTGTATGTACTAGTGTATATACACAGTAAATAAAAAACTATTTTATTTTATTAACAATTCATTGTTGAATGTAATTTATACATAAATTAATTTAAATGAATATATATAATAATAATATATAATAATATATAAGAATAATATAAATGAATTATACTATAAATTAATAGATGATAAATATAATATTGTACATATACCTTATATAGTACATGTTTGATCTGTTATGGTTGTTATATATACCTGGGTGTTTTTGGAGCTCTTGGGTGGCAGGGCTGGAGCATGAGACTGAGCGGCCTGTTCAGCTCTCTGGTTCCAAATCTTCCTTACTGCCTCCACACTCACCCCTGGCTTCACCTTTGGCTCAAACTGCACCACATCGTACAGATCATTCGCAGGTAACTGCAAGGAAATATCAAGTTAGAGGTTTTATAATTAAACTTTCATTAAACAGAAATGTTTATTAAAGCTGTACTGCAGCTCTATTATTGTGTACACTATGTTTAAGCATGTAAAAGTGAGACACTGTACCTCGAAACAAGACACTGTTAAATATTCTCCAAACGGTTCAATAGGACTGGTCTTGTAGTACTCGATCAGGCTGGTGAGTGTGTCGTGCATTTCGGTGTCTCCTGTCACAATAAACTGCCCCTCCTTATTCTGGTTGATAACAAAGTGCCGACACCGGTCACGTCCTCTGAAAAGAAGAAAAAAGATTATTAAGATTCTGTTCTTAAGTCCAATTTCCTCCATTGCAAATGGGAAATACAAATCATCTACAGAATGTTTTATAGAAGCCAAAAAGTACAGAGGAGGAGCCAGATGAAATTTAATTCCTTTCCTCAATAAATGGTGTCTACTGTTAGAGCATGTCTAAGCGAGAGATCAGTTGATATGTCCAGACTCACCGATATGACAGGATGTATCCAGTGGCTTTATCACTGAGGCGAATAAGGAAACAGCCCAGTTCTTTATCTCTTAGATGATCTTCTGCATCCCTGTATAATACAGTCCAATGGAAAAATGATTCTTTTAAAGCAACATTTTTATAAAAACATATAACACAGAAGATCTTTAAAAAAGAAACTTTCTAAGCTACACAAAGGACTGAGGTGCAGACATTACACACCGAGCTCTTCATTATATAAATACACAAATTAAATGAACTGCTACCGATAACAGTGGCCAAGCTGTCCGAGCTTTATAATGACTTAAAAGCAGATTAAATCAGAACAAGCACATTACAGAACTTTGGCAAGGATGTGTTAGGAGTTTTAAAAAATTAACAAATACAAGAAATTATAACCATTCCAAAATCAAATCAATGACTTGTCCAAATAACTGCCCACGTTACAGTTCATTCTACAGTCTAAAATGACTTTGTTAAATCTAATGAAAATCTAAAATGATTTCTCTTTCTCTCTCTCTTTCTCTCTCTCTCTCTCTCTCTCTCTGTCTCTGCGACTCTTACTTTCTGCTGATGAAGCCCTGGAACCAGGCAGGAAAGTTGCCTTTGTGGAGGATGAGAGGAGCCTGGGTCTCGGTGAACCATTTGAGGGCCAGCTCCCTCAGTTTGCTCTTTGTGCTCTCCGGCTGCGTATGCTCCATCTTCACACGATCCTGAGCACGGTCACAGAGGAAAGGATTTAACACAGGCTCTGAGCACATAGTTCCCTAAGCGGCAGTGTGGATCTGGCGCCCTAATTTGCCTACTTTCCGCCTGATGCTTGCGGCAGTCTCAAAACGGCTTTTGTTCTTGTTTATCTTGCCTGTGCTGGTAAAGGCAAAGTGGTTAACATTCTCTATAGCCACACTAGTTTTGGGAATCTGGATCCTGGTATGGGTTTTTATAAATGGTATTAAATCTAAAAATGAATATAAATATAAATATGTAATATTTGTTGGTCTGAGTAATGTACAGACACAAAGGACTCGTGGTTATAGAAAGGTAATGGATTATAGAAGTGGTTTACATTAAACATTGACCTCCAGTATAAATACACCATGTTTTTTTTAAATCCAGCACTGTAAGTTAGCACAAAGAGTAATTTAATTGAATACACTGGGGTTAATTAATGCATGTTCTATCAATTAATGGAAATATGTCCACCTAAATTATCCGTTACACAATGATATAAAAATAAAAAAGCAAAATCACCTTAACGCATTTTAACAATTAACCACAAAAGTTCATTAATACAAGCTTTAAAGGCAGTGGTGTCGTTACTTATGATGTGTTCATGCCTAATTAATATTCACTAATACAGTGAAATAATTTTAAAACCAAATATCAGCATTTTGAAAAATCATTATAACATGCATTATACTCAATCTTGATATGTTTAAAGGCATTGAAAGTTTACCTTCATGCAAAATAACAGGCAGGTCTGGATCCTATGTGGCCTCTTCTGCTCCATAGAGCGTTCACAAGTGACACTTGTAAGCTGAGTTCTGCAACAGCTCTGTCCAGGGCAGTGTTGATTGCTCCACAGAGCTAATGAACACAAACATCAGCAGGTTAATGCATTCATTTTGCAAGTTTACTTTAATTGATCCTAGCAGCTGCTCAGCTGACGTTGATTTCCATTGACGATAATGAACACATAGAAGAAGAAGGATCGGTTTTATAAGCATCTGATTCAATATACACATATACAAAATGGATCATGGAGACATTAAAGTTTTATGTGTATTATGAAATAATATTTTTAAATAATAAATAATGTTTTCTGTAATAATAATAGAAAAAATCATTATAAAGCCATCCAAAACCAAAAACAACCTCAGAAAACCCGAGACCTACCTGTTGAGGAGTGTTGTCGCATTTGGTGTGATTTGAGTCTCATGTTGCTCAAGACAGATGTTCTCCTCAGCTACTTCAGAGGGAAAAAAGACGTTCTAAAGGTCTACAGACAGTTACAACATTGATATACATTTACATTAGACACCTTCCATGGTGTCTGGAAAATTCAGGGGCAAAAAATTGAACAGCTCATGGTGGTTTGAGTGAGAGTATGAAAAGGAAAAAAAACACACACACACACACAAACACACACACACACACACACACACACACACAGACGTAGATCTAAGGGTTTTCACAAGTTTCCTAAAGAGATGTGGAACTGAGCAGGCAAAGGAAATACTTGCGGTCTCCGGGTGTTCACATACAGTGCAGCTGCTGCAAGAAATGGATGATACCCGTCATTTCCTGTAGGATAAACTGACTGTTAATTATTTTACAGTAGATCAAAGGATTATACAAACAGTATTAAATTTATGTTAAGGATGTTCACTATGTGTATATTGTGAATAAGAGGCCTGGGGTAAGTGTGTGTATGTACACTGATCAGACATAACTTTATGACCACCTGCCTAATATTATGTTGGTTCCCCTTTTGCTGCCAAAACAGGGGCATGGACTCCAACAGACCCATGTGTGTGCTGTGGTATCTGGCACCAAGATGTTAGCAGCAGATACTTTTGATAGATTCTGACCACTGCAGACCGGGAACACCCCACAAGAGCTGCAGTTTTGGAGATGCTCTGATCCAGTGGTCTAGCCATCACAATTTGGCCCTTTTGGTCAAACTTGCTCAATTCCTTACGCTTGTCCATTTTTCCTGCTTCTAACATCAACTTTGAGGACAAAATGTTGACTTGCTGCCTGATATATCCCACCCACTAACAGGGGCCATGATGAGGAGATCATCAGTCTTATTCACTTCACTGGTCACTGCTCACAATGTTAAGCCTGACTGGTGTGTACATAGCAGCCATGCACAGCAGGCACAAATCTACAGTATACAGTACAGGTGATTTTTATCCGCTGAATTACAGGAAGGTTTTTGGCATAAAATACTTTCACTAACTGTGAATATTTAGAGCATCATCTCATCTTAGAGGATCATCTACAACAGAATCAAATGAGTCAGAAAGCTTTATGCCACAAGACCACAGTATCTGTATATCTACAGTTACCCTCTATAGGCATTAGTGATTATATAACTGACTTTCACTATAATGTATTTGCATAAACATTTCAAAAAAGTGCAAATTTACCTTGATTGAACAAAGAAGAAAATATATCTAAAAAATATATATAAGCATAAAAGGAATGTATAAATATGATTTATTTCCCCCAAAAGACACACAAACCTCTACTGTCTGTGTGTTGAAAACTCTGACGAAATTCCTCTTGGATACACACGCAAACACACACGCACACACGCACACACACACACAAACACACACACACTCAGAGTTACCATTAGAATGTTTACTGTAATGTAGAGGTGCTACATCATGGTTAGTCTGGGTGTCTTCATGGTGTTAATGTGACCTGCCTTTTCCTTTGCTGAGTGGGACACACAGACTCTGCAGTGATGTGTCACAGGTTTCACACTGAGCACGCTCAACACCAAGACACACCCACATACAAGCAATTCAACCTTGGGGTGGAATGACAGCAGATTTTACCCCAACCTCAAAACTGGGACTGTCGTATTCCTTTACAGAGGCATTTTTATTTTTTTTTTGATGATTCACAATCGGTAATCAGTGTATGATACACTGGTTCCCACTGGGCAGCACTTGCTAAACAGGAAAGATCTGGGAAGTACAGAAAAGGACTGAAAATGACTGATAATATTATCAGAAATCACAGGGTTTGTCCCCTGTAAAACATTTTTACCATTAAGGTTTTAGCTTTAACAATAATCGTGTTAATTCTGTGGTTCATGGAAATCTTTCATAACGCAAAGTCAACAAGTTTTAGTAAATCATGGTAATATATATATATTGTATATATACTGTTTCTTATACTGACTCAAAACCCACTTTTCCTCCTTCCACTTAAGTCTATTTACACCATGAGGTATGCTGTAATGCCTACAGCACATCACATCATAACTATAAGATTAAACATTACAAAATAAACAATACTGAAGAAATCAGACACTTAAAAAATATTCAATGTTAGCTGAAGACTAGTCACTCTATTAGGTCACAGTTGCTTCGTTTTCCTTTTTATGGATGCCAGAGATGTGACAGAACATGGTAGTTCGTCAGAGAACCTCACGTATGTGATACGCCTGACATTTCTGAAAGGTCACACATCATTTGAAACCAAAAATAATAGCATGGTGATGGCATGTTAATGGCTTGGTAAAGGACAGAATTTAACTAGACACCAAACATACAAGAAAAGTTGTAGGAGTACAGAGGGGAAATGATATACATCAATATTTAACAGGTTTCCATAAGATTCATTCTAAACAACAAGGGTATAAAAAGCATTATTTCTTCAGTGCAGATGTGCTCAGTTCATTTCTGTTTATCAGGAATCTAGATTCTTTGTGTATTTTTACATTTCATACATTTCCTAACAGGTGACACGCTCAGTGTGTTTACGAAAGACATCTGCCAAACAGGAAACCAATGTGTTTCCCTTTCTGAATGTCTCGGCTCTGATATGAACAGCTCGTTCAGCAGCAAATGACAAACGAGGACCGATGGTTAACTTTATGACATGCTGGAAACACACTGATCAACACAGTGTACACTTGAATGCATCACTGGAGGGGAAATTCATAGCCTCATGTCAATCAAGATCCCTTAATAGTTTACCTGTGTGTGACAGATGATAACACTCTCACACTGCATTACTACAACTGTTAGTACTTGTTTCTAGACTCTCTTCTAGACTGGCAGTTTGCACATGTGTACTGTACTGTAATGTAAACACTGACGTAAACATGGTTAAATCCACAACTGTGTTTCATATCTGCACTGCTACCTTTAATTTAACTTATTGTATTCTTTATTTAAGGTTTCTCTTCTTTCTACTTAATCTTATATTTTTGTATATACATATATAAATATAGGCAAAAGTTTTGGGACACCCCTCCAAATCACTGAGTTCAGGTGTTGTTTTTCGGGGGTTGGGCTCGGCCCCTTAGTTCCAGTGAAAGGAACTCTTAATGCTTCAGCTTCATACCAAGACACTTATCCAGAGCGACTTAAAATTTATCTCATATTTTTTTAATATAACTGAGCCATTGAGGGTTAAGGGCTTTGCTCAGGGGCCCAGCAGTAGCAGTTTGATGGACCTGGGATCCGAACTCACAACCATCTAATCAGTAGTCCAACACCCACACATGAAAAAACGTAACTATTATTATTATTATTATTATTATATTGAATAAATAATAAAGGAAATAAAATTACTCTGCAGTCTACTTGGCCTGATGTTACACGGCTCTTCTGCGCCACCTACTGGTACACAATGACTGTTTTTAACAGTGTTGATACTACTTTTTCTTCTTTATATTTATTCAGCATTATTTCACGGTTGTTTTCTCCTCATCGAATATAAATGATTGAAATCCTATAGGTTATCATGTCATGCATTTAACATTACATTATAGTTGTATATAGTATTGGGTATATTTTGTATGTCTCAAATGTCTTATATTTACATTTAGGATACATTTCGCTGATTTGTCAGACACTTTTATGTAATAACGGTACAGTTAATAGTAATGATTTATGTGAATATTTAGCTTTATCAATGCTGGGATTTGATTTCATACAGAACATTTCTGTAGAACACACTCTCAACCCCCGAGCCACCGCCTCCCCCCCTTTCTACGCATGCGCGGAATGACCACGCGTACTATTCAGTGATGTAGTGTGCGCGTTCACCTCGGTCTTCCGCACTACATTTCCCGCGAGTCTCCGCCGCAGCACAAGTATGGGCGACAAGTCATGTGGATGAAAACACAGCCGTGTATCCGCCGCAGTGAAAAGTTCGGAGAAAGATGCGGGAGGAGGAGGATGACACCACCGCCGCCGCCGCCGCCGCCAATCCGGCCAGGAGCTCGCGCGTTTTCGCGGCCAAGTCCGTAGACGTGGCCGAGTGTGACGGCGTGAAGGAGCACGCGCCCAAACTGTGTGGCTACCTGAATAAACTGGTAGGCAAAGGGCCTCTGAAGGGATTCAAAACGCGCTGGTTCATCTACGACCCGAGGAAGTGTTACTTATATTACTTCAAGACTCCTCAGGACGCTCTTCCTCTCGGCTACATCGAAATCGCCGACGCCTCTTTTACCTACGATGTGGAAGGAGAAGAGGGACTGTTTGAGATCCGAACCGCGGGCAAAGAGTACCTCCTGAAGGTAAACTTCAACCCGTTAGCTGTGTGTGTGTGTGTGTGTCTGTCTGTCTGTCTGTCTGTGTGTGTGTCTGTCTGTGTGTGTCTGTCTGTGTGTGTGTGTGTGTGTGTGTGTGTGTGTGTGTGTGTGTGTGTGTGCGCGCGCGCGTGCTAGCTTGCTTAGAGTTTCAACTGCTTTTTAAATGATTTTTGTCAAGCACCAAGTTAGCGTGTTTTGCACAAATACGCATTAAATGTCATCATACCAAGTGGTCAAGTATCAATACTCAGGTATATCTCCCCTCCCACCCTCTGTAAACATAAACACAAACATAAACACACGCCCAGGTCAGTTCAGTCCCCATGAGAAAGCCTGACAACGTTTACATTTTATCTAGAAAACATTTACATCTAATCTCAGTGTCCTGCAGCAAGACAACAGTTATAACTAACACGTACACAATAATCCATCCTGGTCAGTTACTGGCTGCCAGATCCCTGTTCTGACCCTGCCTGAGAGCTGGACAAATAATTGTTTACTGTCTGCTGGAAAGGAAAACTTTACAGATTTATCACTACAACAAAATAAGACAGAATATTGTGAAGTAATAAGGAAGTTGGAAAATATCTCCAAGCAAATTTGATCTGTCTTTGAGCTTAAACTGGATTTTGGACCACAGACTGGGCTTACAAGATCTTAAAGACTATTTAATTCACAGTTTGAAAGAATTGATGCAAAATTTTCTAACTTGTGTATTATAAATTTCCTGTGAAAATGTCATAACATCTGTGAAACCTAACACACCGAGTGACTGGTTATAAATGGCATTTCTTTGTCATTACTTTTTGCTAATTACCAAATACATTACTAAGGACACTATATTGCCAAAAGTTTTGGGACACCCCTCCAAATCATTGAGTTCAGGGGTTGGGCTCGGCCCCTTAGTGCCAGTGAAAGGAACTCTTAATGCTTCAGCTTCATACCAAGACATTTTGGACAATTTCATGCTCTTTGTGGGAACAGTTTGGGGATGAATCCTTCCTGTTCCAACATGGCTGCACACCAGCGACCAAAGCAAGGTCCATAAAGACATGGATGAGTGAGTTTGGTGTGGAGGAACTTGACTGTCCTGCACAGAGTCCTGACCTCAGCCCCATAGAACACCTTTGGGATGAATTAGAGTGGAGACTGTGAGCCAGGCCTTCTCGTCCAACATCAGTGCCTGACCTCACAAATGTGCTTCTAGAGGAACGGTCAAAAATTCCCATAAACACACTCCTAAACCTTGTGGAAAGCCTTCCCAGAAGAGTTGAAGCTGTTATAGCTGCAAAGGGCGGGACAACTCCATATTACATTCATGTGCATGGAAAGGCAGATGTCCCAAAACCTTTGGCCTGGCTCACAGTCTCCGCTCTAACTCAATCATCCGTGTCTTTATGGACCTTGCTTTGGTCACTGGTGGGCAGTCATGTTGGAACAGGAAGGGGTCATCCCCAAACTGTTCCCACAAAGTTGGGAGCATGAAATTGTCCAAAATGTCTTGGTATGAAGCTGAAGCATTAAGAGTTCCTTTCACTGGAACTAAGGGGCCGAGCCCAAACCCTGAAAAACACCTAAACTCAATGATTTGGAGGGGTGTCCCAAAACTTTTGGCAATATAGTGTACATTTTAGGAAGTTGTGTTAGACACCTATATGTATGGCCACACACACACCTCTGGAAGAGTTCATATCATATCCTAGCAGACTCGGCACATTTAAGGAATTCGTTAGTCACCCCATCAGCTGACCGCTCCTTAAACGGGTGTACACAGGAACGGCTCTGATTTGCCACACACACGTTTAAAAAGAAAGCAGTTGTACTTGTTCTGCATGGACTTTTTGCAGCTTTTGCTAATTGAACTTTTGGTTCAGCTCAGGAGTTGAATTACAGCTGAATTGTCTCAAAACAGGAAATCTCCGAGTTTTGTGATGGATCTGGTCCAACGTTGAGAAACAGCAGCTTTGAATGGTGTTTAACGTTTTGAATTGAAACTCCTCTCAAGTCATAGAGGTCTGTGTGGAAGTTTCTCACACTCTTTCAGTGTCTCCATGGGTTTCATTCAGGTTATCTAGTTTTCTCCCACATCCCAAAAAAGTGCACTCTAAATTGTTGTCAGTGAGCTTGTGTGTGTGTGTGTGTGTGTGTGTGTGTGTGTGTGTGTGTGTGTGTGTGCATGATACCCTCCCATGGTCTGGTGTCCCATTCCAGGTGGGTTTTTATCTCATCCCTAGCACTCCGGGAATAGATACCGGATCCTCCACCACCCTGTACTGGATAAAATGGATACTGAAGATGAATGATGATGGACCTTCATATTATTCCACTGCACCTTTACTGTGTGTTAGGATGTAGGTTTAGAAATGGAATGCATTTTCTTGTGTCAATAAGATTAAGTAAAAGGATCCCCTATTTATCTTTATTTGGAATCTTGATATTTTCCAGGGATTGCCAAAAAAACAAACATGAACATCATCTCTTTTGCATGCTGCTGTTCTAGTGTTGTCTCAGGGGAACAAAACAGCAATGGCTGAAATCTTCAGCAAACAGGAAGTGGAATATTCCACCAAATCCTTCAGGTCCAGTTTAAGGGAGCACTTTGGCTTCTTTTTAAGCTCAAGACCTGTGAGTGTGTGTGTGAGTGTGTGTGTGTGTGAGTGTGTGTGTGAGTGTGTGTGTGAGTGTGTGTGTGAGTGTGTGTGTGAGTGTGTGTGTGAGTGTGTGTGTGAGTGTGTGTGTGAGTGTGTGTGTGAGTGTGTGTGTGAGTGTGTGTGTGAGTGTGTGTGTGAGTGTGTGTGTGAGTGTGTGTGTGAGTGTGTGTGTGAGTGTGTGTGTGAGTGTGTGTGTGAGTGTGTGTGTGAGTGTGTGTGTGTGTGAGTGTGTGAGTGTGTGTGAGTGTGTGAGTGTGTGTGAGTGTGTGAGTGTGTGAGTGTGTGAGTGTGTGTGAGTGTGTGTGAGTGTGTGTGAGTGTGTGTGAGTGAGTGTGTGTGAGTGAGTGTGAGTGAGTGTGAGTGAGTGTGTGTGTGTGTCTTGTGAGAGTGTGTGTGAGTGTGTGAGTGTGTGAGTGTGTGTGTGAGTGTGTGAGTGTGTGAGTGTGTGTGTGAGTGTGTGAGTGTGTGTGTGAGTGTGTGTGAGTGTGTGTGTCTTGTGAGAGTGTGAGTCTTGTGAGAGTGTGTGTGAGTGTGTGTGAGTGTGTGTGAGTGTGTGTGAGTGTGTGTGAGTGTGTGTGAGTGAGTGTGTGTGAGTGAGTGTGAGTGAGTGTGAGTGAGTGTGTGTGTGTGTCTTGTGAGAGTGTGTGTGTGTGTGTGAGTGTGTGTGTGAGTGTGTGAGTGTGTGTGTGTCTTGTGTGAGTGTGTGTGTCTTGTGAGAGTGTGTGTGTCTTGTGAGAGTGTGAGTCTTGTGAGAGTGTGTGTGAGTGTGTGTGAGTGTGTGTGAGTGTGTGTGTCTTGTGAGAGTGTGAGTCTTGTGAGAGTGTGTGTGAGTCTTGTGAGTGTGTGTGTGATTCTTGTGAGTGATTCAGTGAGTCGGTGACTGAGGACTGAAAACTTACATCAGCTCTAATACAACAGACATGTTTATGCATCTGCTCTGAGATGGTTAGTAGAATTAGATGAAAATACACACACACACACACACACACACACACATACACACACACACACACACACACAGTGCGTCATTTCTCACGGATATGGTCTGCTACAGAAATCACCACTGCACCGTATGACACGATGTGTGGAGAATGTAGGATTTCTAGATCTAAAGCGATCTAAAGTGTCTAGATGAACACAGAGCTTGGTGCTAGATCATATCACTATTACATCATCAAGTTGTATCGTGTCAAATTTGATGTTTGTGTATCGTCACATCCCTACTGGCTCGCACGTCGTCTCACTCTACTGCTGTCAGTAAGAGGAGATTTATTCAGATTGTACCTGGCCTTGAGATGAATATGGTGGCTTAAAATTAAAGATCTAGATGTGAACATACACTTCTCAAAGTACATTTACAGACAAAAATGAATGGGGGTTTAATAATGAGGGGAAAAAACAGTTCTTTTGAATTGTATGTTTTTCAATAAGTGTAATTCATTACTGTTTACTCGGTCAGTTCCTTTCTATCTTTATTCACTGTCATAAAAAAAGCCACTTGTTTGTTCTCCACATTTCCTCTTAATGTCCCTTTTTTTAATTTAAATCTGTTAATGAGAGTTTGATGAATTCTTGTAAAATGAGACCAGCTATTACTGAATATTATGGAGTTACTTGTGTGCAACCATTCAGAGCACACATTTAACACCTAAAAACATTGTAAACCAGAACCGAGACTGAAACTGTCATGTTCAGGCTCAGTCATGCTCACACCTGACTGTGTTCCTCTAAAGCAGATACAGCAGAGCCCTGTTCCAGCTGTACTGCTATACCAACAACATCTGTGTTCTTAGAACAGAATTCTTCAGGGCTTCACGGTCTGTTTGTTCAAAACTCTTCTTAGGAGGAAGTTTACAAAATATAACACCATCTGAGCCTTGGGTCCACAAATACACACAAATTAATATTATTACAAGAGTTTAAGGCAGTTCATCCCGGGTTTGAACAGGCAGGGGCCGTTCTGTGTGGAGTTTGCATGTTCTTTCCGTGCCTGAGTGGGATTTACTCCGGGTACTCCGGTTTCCTCCCACAGTGTGTGTGTGTGTGGTTGTCTGTCTCTATGTGTGGCCCTGTGATGGACTGGTGACCTGTCCAGGGTGTACCCCTGCCTTTCGGCCTATGTCTGCTAGGATAGGCTCCAGCAGATCCCCGTGACCCTAATTAGGAATAAAGTGGGTATAGACGATGGATGGAACGGATGAAGGCAGTGCATTTGTTAAAAAATAAAAAATTGTAATTAATTAGCTGTTTATTATTTGGTGATTATTATTGACATACATTGAGAACTCTGGACATCATCACTACCTGTTTCACAACTGTGTCACCTTAATAAATAATTGTGATTTTAATATTAAGCAAAGATCACAGATGTGCATCCTCTGCTTGTAATGTCATCCGTTCAGTCCTAGCAAATGTCTCTATATGTGTCCAGGCACCCAGCAGGCAGGTGATGCAATACTGGCTCCAGCAGCTTCAGCAGAAACGATGGGAGTTCAGTAACACACGAGGATGTGGCAACCGAGACAGCGTGTGCTCCCCCACCTTGCTGTTTCCTCACACAGGACTAGTGGCCAAAGATGCTGGTAAGAGCCTGAGCAGTACAACACCACAAATAACCCGTACACACACATTCTCCCGGTGTTACTTAACCATGCTCCTCACTGTGCTGTTGCAGCATACGGGAAAGTCTCAGGACTTTGCTTAGCTCAATAAAGCTGTACTGGATCTCATCAGATTAAGAAGTGACTCAAATACATCAAGTGGCTTAATGTTTAACACACTAGATCTCTCTGTCTCTCTCTCTTTTCTCTCTCTCTCTCTCTCTCTCTCTCTCTCTCTCTCTCTCTCTCTCTCTCTGTCTGTCTGTCTCTCTCTTGTGTGTGAAGTTTTATGAATACACAGCAGGGTTAAAGTTCCTGTGAACATACGATGAAATAGTGCTATAATTTCATTAGCACTGTTTTCTTTCTGCGTTGTTATTAGTTAAGACGACAGTCTAGACTTTTCCAAAAAACCTTTTGGTTACAATAATTTCTTGTGCCAATTTTATTCTTCTTACTGTTATATTTCCTGTAGAGGTTTTTAAGGAAGTGCAGCCGCCGCTTATCATTGTTTACTCAGTCACACACCTGTTAAACAATATTGCTTTTGCAGCTCAGTTGGCAACTAGTGACCTGCTGTCATGTGCTACATGGAGTGTAAGTGAAGCAAGCGTGACCGGTCATGTAGTCAGTGGATTGCAGTGAAAGTTAAGCATTTAAAAAATTTTTTTTAAGGCACCCTAATTATGTGTATTGTGGTACAGATGCCATGTCCCCTGAGCTACCTAATGAAACTATGGAGAGCGCACGCAACGATTTCACAGAGGAGGCAGACGCTAACGGATTGGTTGGACTCCAGACCGCAAGGCAGACAACACACAATTTTTCCTTTCGACAACTGGGCACTGAGCTGAGGTGAGAACCTGTGGCATAGCCTTTGTATTTGTTTCATAAAGATAATTGTATTAGATTAAACTTTGGGAAATTTTCACAAGTCTTTTAAGGATACGCTGTGTTGTTGAGGATATTTATTTATACAGATCTTTCAATTCAATTTTTCATTTCAATTCATTGTATTTGTATAGCGCCTTTTACAATGGACATTGTCTCAAAGCAGCTTTACAGCAGAAAAGAAAAAGAGAAAGGAGAGAAAAAAATAAATAAATAAATTATTAAACTATTTTATCCCTTATGAGAAGCCTGTGGTCATGGTGGCAAGGAAAATCTCCCTGAGATGATCTGAGGAAGAAACCTTGAGAGGAACCAGGCTCAGAAGGGAACCCATCCTCATTTGGGTGACACTGGACAGTGAATAATGTAACTGTAACTAATTAATGTCCTTTCTATAACAGCAATCAATGGCCCATAAGGAACTATTAGGTCAGTGTAGTTCCTGAGGTCATTATAGACACTAATTCCATGCTGTCACAAGCTGATAGATGTAATGGCAGATCTGTGATGGTGTGAAAGTCCCCAAGTGGCTTTGTCCATGGCTGTCTCCTGGGTCACAGGCTGTCCACACAAGTCCATCCACAGCATCAGTGGGCACCACCAAGCGACGAGACTCTGACCAGGGGTAGAAGCAGTGGTCATACTGGAAACTTAGAACACTGGGAGCTCAGGAGTGACTAGTGGCATTACAGCTCGACAGAGAAAGAGAAAGAAAGATATTAAGTATGTTTGTGATCATGTGATGTTTAAAGACAATGTAGGTTGTGTGTAAAGTGCAGGCAGGGACATTCTCATCATAAACACCGGCATTTGCATGAACCTTACCTTACGTTTGGACCTGACAGTAAATTCTTCTATAAAAATGTTCACAGTCAATAGACTGTTGTGTTTTTCTACTAGTGTCTTTCATACCAAATTGCTATAATCAGAGTTAGTTTTCCACAAACGCAAACATTTGTCCATGAATCCATCAATCAAGTACCACTTTCTACCAGCTATTTAATTGTCTGCATCAGTCCAGTATGTGCATAGTAAAAAAAACCCAGAACATCTTTGAGTGCTCATTTTTAGAGCCAGTGAATTTTTGGTATCCACATCACCCTTAGCTATTTCTTGCATTAACCACAACCTTTACTTTCTGTCTTCCTCTCTCTATCTCTTTCTCTCATTCACTCACTCACTCACTCACTCACTCACCCACTCACACACACACACTCCATCAGGAACAGTATGTCTCACTTGCGGCCCAACCGAGGAGGAGAGAGTAGACGCAGTGTGTTTTATACACCCAGCAACGAGGAGTGGGAGATGGTGGATCCCCCCACTAAGGACACTTCAGAACAGAAAGCTCCAGCTGAGAGTCAGCGCCGTGAGAGCCCTTCACACCTCCACAGACGTGAGAGACTGTCTTTCTCTCTTGTTGTTGCTTCTGACAAACTAAAGCAGAATCTCTTTCCTCTTTTCATTTTTCATCATTTCAGTCATAGTAGTGATGCTTGCATGTTTTTTACGCATGTCTTGCAAGTATTTCTTTTTATTTTTTAATTGAACATAAGCAAGCCTTTAAGGTTTTGTTACTCGGCCCAGACTCCATCGGAACAGCGTTCACGTTTGATTTCCGGAACCCGTCGCGCATTAAGCGTCCGTTCCAGACGAGCTTGGTGAAATCGGGCCGCAGTGCAGAGACGTCGCCGGTGGAGTGTAACGGCAGTAAAGCGGTGGAGCTGCAGCTGCGTCTGCAGAGCCAGCAGGAGGAGATGAGGCGCATGCAGGAGGAGCAGAACCACCTACAAGAGGAGCTCAGCAGTCAGAAGGTACAGGAGGGAGACAGACGAATGGGGAAGAGTAAAGATTTAGAAACTCTACACTGCAATTTCATGCAGTACAAATAAAGGCCTGCCTGCAGTATAGTTCCTATTGAGATATGATCCTTTGTGCTTTCAAATGGTTTAAATGGGTGGGTCACAGTGGTATTATGTTCCTGTTTCCTGTGCCTCTGTTATATATGACAGAGACTATATATAAGTGACTATACTAAAGTCATAAAGGGCTAAATGTAGATAACGTGACCATATAAAATGTGAGTGTGTATCTATGTGCATGTGTGTGTATGTGTGTGTATATATATATATATATATATATATATATATATATATATATATATATATATATATATATATATATACTCACATATATATATATATATATATATATATATATATATATATATATATATATACACACACACACATATATATATATATATATTATATATAGTGTGTGTGTGTATGTGTGTATATATATATATATATATATATATATATATATATATATATATATATATATATATATACACACATATGTACATATACACATATGTGTGTATGTATATATATATATATATATATATATATATATATATATATATATATATATATATATGTGTATATATATATATTTGTGTATATATATATGTATATATATATGTGTGTATATATATATGTATATATATATTATATTATTTACTTTTCTGGCTTTTGGCAGATGCTCTTATCCAGAGTGATGTGCAAAAATGCTACACACACATATACACTACTGATTATTGTATGATTTGTTGTAGAGGGAACTGGTTTCTCTTACCCATGCTGACATGAACTCTAAACTAAAACTTTGAAGTCCTGCTGCAAGTCTGCAAGTTCCCTATTTGCTTTACTACTGAGCCCAGATGGGGAATTCCTGCATGTGTGTATGTGTGTATGTATGTATGTATATATGTATGTATATGTGTGTGTGTATGTATGTATGTATATATGTATGTATATGTATGTGTATGTGTGTATATGTGTGTGTGTATGTATGTGTTCATGTGTGTAAATGGGGTGGTGGTGGTGTGGGGTTTACACACATGTCCATTGAATGTTAGCCATAACATTTGTAAATTAGTGTCCAGTAATTATTTTGTTATTCAGCCAAGATTTATATTTCTGTAGAAACCCATCATGCCCGTAATGCACAGCATGTTTGGTGGAATCAAGCTGAATTGTGTTCTCGCTGCAGTCGAACCACACCAGGGTTAGCTCGGAAGAGGAATTGAACCACTTTCCACTAGTGGTCTCAAGCTGGTCACTCTGGTCCACAGTAGAGTGTGGTGTGGTTAATTAGTTTAGATTCTCCATGAATAAATAGTCTATTCAAACAGATTCTGCGAATACACGCATACTTTAAAAATAAATTCTAATTCTAGTTCATGTAATCTGTAGGTCACTGTTAATAATCCCTTGTTTAATAGTATTAGTCTAAAAAGATAAGATATATAGACCTAGAGGTGGTTACGTTTATTTTAATGCAAGGTTTGGATAAAAAAAAAAAAAAAAGATGAATCAAATGGGTTAAAGGCTTTTATTACAATCTTGGCATGTCATTCTAATTGGTTCTTTATGTATTCCTTTATAAAACACTAAGTCTCAATGTCCATCCCCCTATTCTTCCAACTTCTAGCTTTTCCTCCCAGTTTGTCAGTTAAGGTTTATGGTTGAGCTGAACATGATCAAGAGACCATGCATGACCATTGACCCTTTTAGTTTAAGTGTTTTTCTTTCTTAGTCAGCACAGAGACAACTAGAGAAGACAGTGGTAACTGAATTGGTCAGCACATCCACAACTAAATAAGGTGTATTCTCATGAACTTTGACTTCAGAAGACCTTGATCAAGCACAGAGAAGTCACTGTGTTGCTTCTATTGTCTCGTTCAGTCTGAGTGTGTCATGACACTCTCTGAGCCTATAGCCAGAGCAAATATTCTGATTAAGTCTGATTTCTTCTCTTCCGATAGGAGCTGGTGCGTCTCCTCCAGCAGACTCTGAGGACTGCTCAGTGTGAGCGCTGGTCAGGGGAGATGGACATGGCTGGGGCAATAACTGAGCGAGACGGCCAGATCCAGGCTCTGTGTGGTCACATGGAGAGACTGGCACTGGAGAAAGAGAGCTTGCAGCAGGAGCTGAAGGGGCTGAAGATCAAAGTGGGAGAGATTAACGATCAGTTAGGCATGCTGATGGAGACCATCCAGGCCAAAGACGAGGTCATCATGAAGCTGTCACAGCAGAGCCAGGAAGGGAGCAGCGAGGCTGTCGAGTGCAGCTCTCCTGCAGCACGGGACCTGCAAGAGCTCCAGCAACTGAGGGTAAGCAGACCTGTTAACATTATAAGGTTAGTTTAAAGAGCATTGTATAGATGCTACAAAATTTACGGTACTACGTATAAAATCAGCGCATAAATAAAGACAGAAGTATGCAGTGTCATATATATTTAGATATCCAGTTTATACAAAGTTGTAAAATGTGAACTAATTCATTAGACAGTATTTCATTTTTTAGGTTATTGGGCAATGTTTTGCAATTATGGGAACAGAAATACACGATATTGCCAAACGTTTCATTGAATTCAGGTGTTCCAATCACTTCCATGGCCACAGGTATATAAAATCCAGCACCTAGGCATACAGACTGCTTCTACACACATTTGTGAAAGAATGGCTCGCTCTCAGGATCCCAGTGAATTCACGCGTGGTACCGTGATAGGTTTCCACCTGTGCAATAAGTCCATTCATGAAATTTCCTCACTACTAAATATTCCATGGTCAACTGTTAGTGCTATTATAACAAAGTGGAAGCAATTGGGAACAACAGAAACTCAGTCCATGAAGTGGTAGACCAGGTAAAATCACAGAGCGGGGTCAGCGCATGCTGAGGTGCAAGGTGCACAGAAGTTTCAAACTTACTACAGAGTCAATAGCTACTGACCTCCAAACTTCACCAGGCCTTCAGATTAGCTCACGAACAGTGTGTAGAGAGCTTCATGGAACGGGTTTTCATGGCCAAGCAGCTGCATCCAAGCCTTACATCACCAAGTGTAATGCAAAATGTGGGACGCAGTGGTGTAAAACACACTGCCACTGGACCCTAGAGCAGCGGAAGCATGTTCTCTGGAGTGACCAATCATGCTTCTCTGTCTGGCAATCCAAGTGCATTGTGCCAAGGGGGGATTATGGTGTGGGGTTGTTTTTCAGGGGTTGGGCTCGGCCCCTTAGTTCCAGTGAAAGGAACTCTTAATGCTTCAGCTTCATACCAAGACATTCTGGACAGTTTCATGCTCTTTGTGGGAACAGTTTGGGGATGACCCCTTTCTGTTCCAACATGACTGCACACCAGCGACCAAAGCAAGGTCCATAAAGACATGGATGAGTGAGTTTGGTGTGGAGGAACTTGACTGGCCTGCACAGAGTCCTGACCTCAACCCCATAGAACACCTTCGGGATGAATTAGAGACCTTCTGGTCCAACATCAGTGCCTGGGGCAGGACAACTCCATATTAAAACCCTACGGTTTAAAAATGGGATGTCATTAAAGTTCATGTGCATTTAAAGGCAGACATTCCAAAACTTTTGGCAGTATAGTGTATGAGCATGACAGAATGCCAACTTCTTGTTTGATTGTGTGAATATTATGGAAATCATATTTTGTGCATGTTAGTCATCAAATTTTAATTTGGTTGAACACAAATAAGAGTTTGACACTCACCAGAAGATCATTTGAGGGAAGAATGGTGTTCTTTCAAGGTCCAGCACCTTACTGAGACACTTAATGTTGGTTTTTCCTTTAATTTGTTACCCTTTATCCATCTATTGGAAGTTCAATGTTGTGCTTGGTTGAGGCAGTTAAACAAGACTACATGATTTTTTGATCCTGAGAGTCACTATATTTTTTAATTTTGACCAGTTTTACTAAAAGCAGTGACCAGTAAATTTGTAGAATGATCAGGTCATAAATGTTCCTGGTTGTTCTGGTGTTTCAGGACAGACTTCAGGGCTACAAATCCCAGAATAATTTCCTGAACAAAGAAATCCTTGAATTGACAGTGTTACGAAGGAATGCTGAATCTAGAGAGAAGTTCCTGGAGGCGAAGGTAAGTGTGTGTGTGTGTGTGTGTGTGTGTGTGTGTTGTTGTTGTTGTTGTTGTTTTTTATCAGTACAGGAAGCAACAGAGGGAAAACCTTGACCCCTTTTTGCATATTTCTGACTCCAGTTTGCCTTTTTGTTGATTCAGTATCACATCACTTCCCATTTTGTAGTGGAAGCATCTGCGTAGTCATTTTGTTTTAATGTCTCTGAACGTTTCTCTTGGTCTGGGTGCAGTACACTGCTCTGGAAGCCAAGCTGTGCCAGGTGGAGAGTAAGTACCTGGTGCTCCTGCAGGAGGTAAACACTCCGGTGTGCTCCTCATCTGAGCAGAGTCCAAGCGGTGATGTCATATCTAGGCTACTGGAGGATGCTCTGGAGGTGGAGAGTTCTGATCAGCAGGAGCACATGATTCTCAAGCCCCATCCTGTCAGGTAGAACAACTCTCAAAATGCTGCTCAAACGTCAGCATTCTGTTTCTCATGTCAGTTTCTGTTCATTATTCACAGTAAAATACACCACACTGACACCATCTAAAATCATCAGTTAGGTCTTTTTGCTTGGGTGTTCAGCTTATAGCCTAAACAGCAGTAATAGACTTACTGTAATAGCTGCATGACTGTGTGGTAGAGGAACAAGAACTTTTCCATGCTCTACAAAAATAAACTGCTGTTTATTTATTACTCCTCTTTCACACCAAGGTATAAATTAAGCCTTGTATCTCACAGCCTTCAAGGCACACCTCCTGCAAATTTGTTATTTATTCAACAAAAACCACATTTTCTAATACAAGATAAAATAAAATAGGGTTACAAAGGTTGGCTTAAAGATGATTAAATTAAAATAAAAAAGGAAAGTCATCTGTTTTATTATGAAGTGAAAAAGATGTTACTGAAAAGGACATGCTTACCTCCCATCTTCAGGACATGTGCTGAAATTAAATAGGGAAACCACACCAACCATGCACAGCAGTCACTTACTGGCATATTCAGAGAACTGATAATCTTACCATAGATACTAACTAAAATAAATAAACTTGAAATGTTGAAAGTATTTAAGTACACATCTGCAAAGTGTAATTTACTTTAATTAAAATAAATGTGCTGTTGATGTAATTCCTCTCTCCATACCAGTGAGTACGATGTGTATGGCTTTAAAACCGTTCCGGAGGAGGAGGATGAGGAAGAGAAGCTGGTAGCCAAAACTAGAGCTCTAGAGCTCAGGTGTCTCTCTCTGACTGACCAGGAAGTGTCCGTTGGGGTGAAGTGGGAAAACTACTTGGCTAGTACCGTAAATAGGGAGATGGTGCGCTCACCTGAGCTGAAGTCGTTGATCCGCAGTGGCGTGCCTCACGTGCATCGCTCCAAAGTCTGGAGTTGGTGTGTTAACTTCCATGTGAAGAAGATCCGCGATTGCCAGAAGCCAGACTACTATGAGAGTCTGTTGTGCACAGCGAGGGACAAACCTAACCCAGCTTCTAAGCAGATAGAGCTGGACCTGCTGCGCACACTGCCTAATAACAAGCACTATGCCTCACCTTCAGCTGATGGCATCCAGAAACTCAGAAACGTTCTGCTGGCATTCTCCTGGAGGAACCCTGACATCGGCTACTGTCAGGGACTTAACAGGTAAGCAAACAATACTGCTTTTCTCTAAAATAGTTAGAATAATAATAACTATATACACTGAGCAGGTATAAAATTGTGAGCAGTGACCAGTGAAGTGAATAAGACTGATGATCTCATCATGGCACCTGTTAGTGGGTGGGATATATTAGGCAGCAAGTCAACATTTTGTCCTCAAAGTTGATGTTAGAAGCAGGAGAAGCATAAGGATTTGAGCGAGTTTGATGAAGGGCCAAATTGTGATGGCTAGACCACTAGATCAGAACATCTCCAAAACTGCAGCTCTTGGACTGCCCATCTCGATCCATGGACTCCACACCTAGCAGCTTACAGGACTTAAAGGATCTGCTGCTAACATCTTGGTGCCAGATCCCACAGCACACCTTCAGGGATCTAGTGGAGTCCATGCTTTGATGGGTCAGGGCTGTTTTGGCAGCAAAAAGGGGGACCAACACTGTATTAGGCAGGTGGTCATAATGTTATGCCTGATCGGTGTGTGTGTATATATAGCACCGTTTCATATACTGGTAATGTAGTCTAAAGTTCTTAACTATATGTTAAGTAAGACATCACAAACAGAAAGCTATTCAGCTTAAAATAAATAAATGAAAGGATTAATAATATGAAAGAATGTGGATATTATCTAGAAAGGTATCATCGTATAAGCAAAAATAAATTGATTAATAAGTTATAGTAAGAATCTTTTGTTATTTTTATATTGTTGAACTATTGCAAATAGTGAACTAGTAAATGATCCACAATTTATTTTTTTTTCTCCCTCTCTGCCTTTAAACTCTTTCAGGCTAGCCGCCATAGCTCTTCTCTATCTGGAGCAGGAGGAAGCTTTCTGGTGTCTAATCACCATTGTGGAAGTTTTCATGCCACGAGACTATTACACCAAGACGCTCCTCGGCTCACAGGTACTATTAACAGCCACTGCTGGTCATTTTGTTTCCTATTTTCACAATTGGAAAAAAATGGCAGAGCTACTGCCTGGTGTAGAGCAGTCAGAGATGGAGTGCATCCTATCAGCATGTGACTTTTAGATGACTGTGATTCATTAGTCTGGACTGTACGTGTTCTGTGTGGTTCCCATGATTCTGCATGCTTTTGTGGTATGTAATGCATGGACAACTTTTCCTAAACTTGATACAGAGCTCTAGATGACTTGATTTTTCTTTAGTGTGTCAGGATTCATGCTGGATGTCTGGTGGAAACTGTGAGTCACTGTGTATTATAACTAAGGCCAGGAAATGTGTTGATATACACCAGTATGATGTTATCTCAGTATACAGAGTATAAAGGGAGATTTAGAAATTCAGGAATTCTAAAATAAAAAAATGTGAAATAAGATCCACAGTGGTACTATCTATTTTCTTTTTCTTTAGTCACGGTATTAACATGCATTCTAAAGTAATGTATTTGTGTAATGCTGTTTTTCGAGGGAACTTCCCCACCAGTTTATTTGGCCAGAAACAAAACATGTGCTGCAGTGTGACATAAGCAGTGTTGCATTACAGTACAGCCACCTCCAAACATAGATTTCATTATTAATATCATTGCAGCTGTTTCTAAACTACATATTCCATATTTTTCAGAAAGGCTCCTACCCTCCCTCTTATTATCTGAACATCATGCATTGTTTTGAATTAAAGTCCTTTCTTAAATGGACATTTGCTTGATTCTTGTCTAATAGATTAATCACATACATCCTGTCACCTGAACCAGTCCAGGGGAAATTGCCCCAGCAGTCATCTAATACCTCTTGTCCCAATTCACATGAATTGACGGAACAAACTAGCCGCTTCACTAGCTTCAGAAGTGAGGAAAGATAGTTACATAAAGAGATTGCAAACAGTTAAAGACAGGAAACTGCAGATGGGTCACAGAAATCTTTCTCCTTCACAGAGAACTGGTCAGTTATTTTTCTTCTGTCTCGTAGCACTTTGTGAGTTGAAGTGCGTTTCTTTAATCCGTTACTATAGATGTTGGAAATAGTATATGTGTAGCTTTAATGATATCATGAGTGTTTCAAATTGGTTAATAAAAGGTTTTAGTAGTACGAGGCATTCCTGCAGATTCTGAATAAAATAATTTATTCAGCAAAACACATCCTTATTCCATGACATTGATGTCCAGTCTGATGTATCGTTAATTATCTGTTCCTTATTTGAAACACTGTAGTGTAGTGAATATTACGTTCTCTTTATTTGCACAGTGAAATTCCACCTTCACATATCCCATCCTTGGGGGTTGGGGTCAGAGCGGAGGGTCAGCCATGATGCAGCGCCCCTGGGGGTGGGTTTGGGGGCCTTGCTCAAGGGCCCTACGGTGGCAGCTTGGCGGTGCCCTCAGTCTACCGGTCAACGACCCAGAGCCTTAACCACTTGAGCTGTTAGATTTATGATGGACTGCATGTGAAGCAGTGTATTTTTCTGGTCTGCAGGTGGACCAGCGTGTGTTTAAGGACCTGATGAGCGAGAAGCTGCCAAGACTTCATGCACATTTTGAGCAGTATAAAGTGGACTTCTCCCTCATCACCTTTAACTGGTTCTTGGTGGTGTTTGTGGACAGTGTGGTCAGTGACATCCTCTTCAAAATATGGGATGCTTTTCTCTACGAGGGACCGAAGGTAAGAATGTGAACATCAGCATTTAGGTGTAGAGCACGTCTTGTGCAGAATTGTGCCACATGTTTTGCGTGTTACATTAAAATTCTGTTATTTAGGTATAGATATTAACTAGGGTATGTTAGACATGGTGTGATTGGATTTACAGCCTACGATTTACACGAAGCATTCCACCGGCTGAATGGAAATCGACATAGCAGACACTTTCGAACATTATAAACAGATGGATCATTTTAATGCCACAGGTCTGCTATAAGATTAGTCCAGACATGCTGGGTTTCTTCATGTTTCATGACTGTGTCCAGTATCGTGACTGTGTTTATCTGCTGTTGAGCAGGGCACTGGGAAAGAGGAGGTTTTTGAGCTCCGTACTGGGAGCAGTAAATAGGTTTCCACAGTAATACTGGTATAGAAGATAAAATGCACAGCATAACTAAAGCTTTTTTGATGGCAAAACTTTGACTTTTTCTATAAGAATTCAATGTTTATAGAAAAGCATTGGCAGAAAACTAGTCAGAGTACTATACTTTAAAAAGCAAATGATAAAATGTCAAAGAACAGATGACCCTCACCTGATACAGGAGGTTGTTTAATAAGGTGCACTACAATAAACACATGACATTTCCCTGGAAGATTGTTCTGAGCAGCAATAAACGGAACAGGATGTAGGCTTCGATCATCTGATTACACTTTCATCTTTTTATGTCTAGATTTATGTTTCAGAGCCAAAGTGTTTCATTGCAAGCCATGTCAGGTCTCAACATGTCCTAAACAATTAAAAATATGTCTCGGAAATGTTATATTTTGTTAAATGGCAATTGCCACATTAGGCAAAAATAAATTTGTACACCTTCCCATTGCACTAAGCAACGAGTTCATATTTGTTTACAGGACTGTATATTTGGGGAGAACAGTTAACTGACCATTCAGGTGTTCATTCTGCTTTGTGTATGTACATATAAAATGATCCTGCTCTTGTAGTGTGCATCAGAAGGCTTCAGGTTTGTGGATTTCACCTGGTATGGCAGATGTGCACTGCTCTGGTAAGGCTATAGGCTCAAATATTGACATTCACTCATATGGACATTTCTGTTTATCTGCTGTGTTCTATAGGGTTGAGGTCAGGACTCTGGTTAGTGCAAGTAAGCATGCTATTGTTTTGTAAACATATGTAGACATAAAATTATCAGTTTATAGCAGCATTTAAATGTGCTGTGCAAGAACAGACGGAGGACAACGGAGGAGTTTTGTGAGATTTTAGAAGGGCATAAATAAATAAATCAAGTGAATAGTGAATTAAATGAATATAGTATAAATTACATAAAGAATAATTAATAAAGAAAAGCTGCAATGCAATGAGGAGGTGATGGTGAGAGTGTACATAAATAGGCGACGTTTTCTTCAGCCACATCACGTGTTGGTGTGTATTGGCATTTGCATACTCTTTTTTACACTGAAATAATACATATTTTTAGTGCAGATAAGTAGACAAATATGGATTTAGTCTGGATTTCTGTGAATCTGCTCAGTGGCAATGTCTTTCATTTCATTAAAAATGAATTTGCATATTTTGACATCACTGCAAAGGCTCTTCAATGAAAATTTTCCTCCATATCAAGTGAGCCATGAGGGATTTTCTCATGTCTACCCAGTCAGTGCTCAAATCAATTTCAGTTCCTGTTCTTTTTTGGGGATTCGTGCCTCCAGCGTCATCGGCATTAAGTGAAATGTATCGCTGTGTGGTTCAGGTGTTGAATTTCATGCTAATACCACTGTGTTGTTCAGATGTAGTGGTATGTTTTGGGTTATGACGCTTCCTTATTCTCGCCTCGTGTTCCTCTTTTGAGCTCCCTGGTACAGTAAAATCTGAGTCTCTCCAGGACTTCTGTCTACTTTGTGGTCATCTGTATCCAGGAGAGGGTTTGTGTTCTGCTTAGCAGTTGAAGATATTTTGGGATTGATCATCGGGCAGAACATGCGAAAAATAGCTTGAGCTCAGCATCAAACTGGAGACCCAGGCTGTGTCAGTAATGTGTCCAATACATTTCTGACTGCTAAAAGTAATGGATGTCCTTCAAGAGTTTGTTGAGGACGATTCTTTCCAAAAAAATGGTTGATTCCTATGAGGGTGAAAGATTCCTAAGATCTGCATCTATCTAACTTTCGTTCTTTACTTTAACAGATCATTTTTCGCTTCGCCCTCGCTCTCTTCAAGTGCAAAGAGGAAGAATTTTTGAAGCTACAGGACCCCATGGCCATCTTTAAGTATCTTCGATATTTCACACGAACAATTCTAGATGCAAGGTGAATTTATTTTTATATATATATATATATAATGACATTTATATTTATATAATTTATATTAATATTTATACATTTATTTATATCTTTTCATGTGATAACACTGAAGAAATGACCCTCTGCTCCAATGTAAAAATACAGTGTAAATTTGTTGTCCCCTCAAAATAACTCAACACACAGCTATTAATGTCTAAACCGTGGGCAACAAAAGTGACCACACCCCTAAGTGGAAATGTCCAAATTGGGCCCAAAGTGTCAATATTTTGTGTGGCCACCATTATTTTCCAGCACTGCCTTAACCCTCTTGGGCATGGAGTTCACCAGAGCATCACAGGTTGCCACTGGAGTCCTCTTCCACTCCTCCATGATGACATCACAGAGCTGGTGGATGTTGGAGACCTTGTGCTCCCCCACCTTCCGTTTGAGGAGGCCCCACAGATGCTCAATAGGGTTTAGGTCTGGAGACATGCCTGGCCAGTTCATCACCTTTACCCTCAGCTTCTTTAGCAAGGCAGTGGTCATCTTGGCGGTGTGTTTGGGGCCGTTATCATGTTGGAATACTGCCCTGCGGCCCAGTCTCCGAAGGGAGGGGATCATGCTCTGCTTCAGTATGTCACAGTACATGTTAGTATTCATGGTTCCCTCAATGAACTGTAGCTCCCCAGTGCCGGCAGCACTCATGCAGGCCCAGACCATGACACTCCCACCACCATGCTTGACTGTAGGTAAGACACACTTGTCTTTGTACTCCTCACCTGGTTGACACCACACACGCTTGAACCATCTGAACCAAATAAGTTTATCCTGGTCTCATCGGACCACAGGACATGGTTCCAGTAATCCATGTTCTTAGTCTGCTTGTCTTCAGCAAACTGTATGCAGGCTTTCTTGTGCATCATCTTTAGTAGAGGCTTCCTTCTGGGACGACAGCCATGCAGACCAATTTGATGCAGTGTGTGGCGTATGGTCTGAGCACTGACCGGCTGACCCCCCACCCCTCTGACAAGCTGACCCCCCACCCCTTCAACCTCGTGCACTCAACTTCTTTGGTGGACCATGGTGAGACCTGTTCTGAGTGGAACCTGTCCTGTAAAACCGCTGTATGGTCTTGCCCTCCATGCTGCAGCTCAGTTTCAGGGTCTTGGCAATCTTCTTATAGCCTAGGCCATCTTTATGTAGAGCAACAATTCCTTTTTTCAGATCCTCAGAGAGTTCTTTGACATGAGGTGCCATGTTGAACTTCCAGTGACCAGTAAGAGAGAGTGTGAGAGCGGTAACACCAAATTTAACACACCTGAGACCTTGTAACACCAAAAAGTCACATGACACCTACAAGATGACCACTGCCTTGCTAAAGAAGCTGAGGGTAAAGGTGATGAACTGGCCAAGGATGTCTCCAAACCTAAACCCTATTGAGCATCTGTGGGGCCTCCTCAAATGGAAGGTGGGGGAGCACAAGGTCTCCAACATCCACCAGCTCTGTGATGTCATCATGGAGGAGTGGAAGAGGACTCCAGTGGCAACCTGTGAAGCTCTAGTGAACTCCATGCCCAAGAGGGTTAAGGCAGTGCTGGAAAATAATGGTGGCCACACAAAATATTGACACTTTGGGCCCAATTTGGACATTTCCACTTAGGGGTGTACTCACTTTTGTTGCCAACGGTTTAGACATTAATGGCTGTGTGTTGAGTTATTTTGAGGGGACAGCAAATTTACACTGTTATACAGGCATTTTTTTTTTTTTAAACATTTCTTTTGCTCAAATCCATAAACCACTGATGTTCAGGTTTATGAAGGCCTTTCTCTCTTGCAGAAAGCTGATTAACATGGCGTTTGTGGATATGAACCCATTCCCATTAAGACAAATCCAAAACCGCCGCACTTTTCACCTGGAGAAGGTTCGACTGGAGCTCACCGAGCTGGAAGCCATTCGCCAGACATTTTTACGTGAGAGGGATACCTCCCAAAATGGACGCACGCTTATCAGTGACGATGAAGAGGACAACTGAATCCCTGCCCCAGACATCCACACCACGTCCATCTGTGTGAGACCGTGATGTAGCTTTGTTCTTTCTTTCTTTCTCTCTCTCTCTCTCTTTCTCTCTCTGTCCAGTTTACACCCCACTTTTTGTTTATAGAGGTGCAGAGTTTGGGGCAAATATTTATAGTACAGCAATCTGGATGGTGGAATCTCTTTACTTTCTTGCATTGTGGTAAACCACTTTGTTTACCAGAATCTTTCCGTCCTGTTCCTTTCCAAACGTTGCCAGTTGGAAAAGATATTGTTTTTATTACAGATCACCTTAAACAGTCTACAGGTTAATGAGCGAGAGGTTGTTTACTGGGCAAAAGTTTTACTTCCTAAAGGTTTGAGTTTTCACGTCACACCAAACATGCAGTTCAGATGTTATTACAATCAAAAATCTTTCACACTTTTACAGTTGTTTACCTCTCATATCATGTCTTAAATAAATATATATATATATATATATATATATATATATATATATATATATATATATATATATATATATATATATATATATATATATATATATATTATTCTGTTATCCAGGTTCTTTCATTCATTCATCTCCACTGTCTTATATTCAGGTCTGTGGATTCAGATCATATCTTGGGAACATGACACGGGAATATATCCTGGATAGGATGTACATCACAGACCAACACACACACTTATTTACAACTAGGGGCGGTTTAGAGTAGCCAGGTGAATGCTTTTGGGAGATTTAGACCCCAGAGAAAACCTACAGGAACATGAGGAGAACGTTCGAGCTCATGATTGAACCTCAGACCCCAAATCTGTAAAGTGCCACTTATTAATCATATTAGGCTTGTTATATTCAATAATTTCAGGTTTTGATTGTCATATTTTCTTGGTACCTTTATTGCTGTTTTCATTTCCTTATGAAGCACTTAAATCACTTTAAATGATGGATACTCAACCAGTTCCCTAAACTGGGAAGCTGAACCTGAGAAGTAGCCATTTCTTGTGTGTGTGTGTGCATGCATGAAGTATCAGCAAAAGCTCAGTGAAAATTCTTGTGATGACACTTAGCTGCTGGAAAGCTTGGACAATGCATATCATCTTGTCTGTCAGAGCCAGGCTGCTTGAGTTATTTTCTGCTTGAGTCACATTTCTTTGTAAGCAATCAGCTGGGTTTGGAGCAGTGTGAATGTTCAGGATTCAGCCATAAATCCAGTGCTGTTTGTAATAATTGGCAGTTTGTGGCCTTGAACTTTAACACAGCATTGTGAATGCAAGTTAATGGAACTGAAAATAATTTCCCATGTATTGGTAAAAGTTCTGGACATGACATACTCTGCATTTTGGTACTGATTGAATGGTATGAGGTGTACCACCTTTTCTTCCACAGGGAACAGTATTTAGTTGTTTTTAAATAATGATTATAACAATCTTTTATTATGTGAAACTTTTGATACCCATTCCTTACACACATTGCCTGTTTTTAGCGTTTAAATGCATGTAAAAATGTCAGGTGCCTTTGTGATGGCCGCTTGATCGAATTGCCCCTTTATAATGCCGGCTTTGTTTTTCATACATGTTGTTATTTGCTTCTTGTTGTTGTTGTTGTTGTTGTTGTTTTTTTTTTAAAGAAAAGAAATCTGATTTTGAATTCCATTTGTGACATTTATACTTGATATGTAAAAACCAATGTTTTCCCACAGGTTAAAAACTTTGCCTTTAATATCATGAAACAGATCAGTACTTAACCTTGTGTATTAGATTTTTTATTATGGCTCAAGAAAAACAAAAGAAATCAATTGATTCTTAATTCCAAGCTGTGAACTTTTTCACTGAGAGCTGGTCTCTTAGAACATTGTTTTCGGCATTTTTGTAGGATTTTCATAAGACCTGAAAATTTAGTAGTATACTTATCAGATCTGAGAGGGCACTGGTGGCTCAGTTGGTCGGTTTCTCGCCTACCATGCAGAAGGCCCGGGTTCAATTACCAGCCAGTCTCCAAATCCCAGCCGCTGAATGCGGTACCGGTCCCAAGCACGGATAAAAATGGGAGGGTTGCATCAGGAAGGGCATCCGGCGTAAAACCTGTGCTAAGTTGTTGTGCAGACCGGTTGGTCCGCTGTGGTGACCCCTCACGCACGTAGGGAGCAGCTGAAAGATCAACGACTTATCAGAAATAAAATGACTTTTTTATTTTCCCCTTTTATATCTATATTCTTTACATTCCACTTTATATGAAGTCCATTTGCTGTGCACTGCCCGTGATATTCGCCCAAAAAAATGGAACATTTCTAGTGTTTCCTTGTTTTTTTCTTATGTATTTTTCATAATTACTTTCTACATGTAGGTCTTGTTTTTAAGCAGATCTATTTTGGCATGATCTAGCCCGGCCTTTTTTCACCGCTTCCAATGAATAAGCTAGCCTTTCTCATTTCCCCTGTTATGGCTCATCGATGCACCGCACTGCCATGTTTGCATTAATGCATGTCTGCAACTCCTATATATGAAACCATTTAGAAATCATGTAATGCATTTAAAACAAATCAAGTATTTCAGAATGTAATCATTTTTATTTCTTCTCCTGATCAATAAATTTCATCACCATAAAGTGCCCTGGTGTTTCATGCTGGAGTGTGCGTTATATGTTCTCACTTTTATGCTGGTCAGTGTTTATATCTAACGGAAGAAGACCTTACAGGTCAGTCTGGAAAGGAAGTTGAATATAGGATAACGGTGCAGCAAAACAATACAGAGGGCTCACCTCGAGTTCCTTCCTGTTATTTATCCTCACCCCAGTCATTTCCTTGCTGTCTATATGGAGACGTCCAGCCACAGTGTTCTCTAAATTACATTTTTTTCATTATTATTATTATTATAATGGAGTTTTTATTCTCATTCCAGTGTCTTCTCCTGCAGGGGGCAGTATTTTCTGTTCCTAAGTTAAATACAAGCTCTACAAATTGTCAATCTACAAAATGTAGATTATTGGAAATGTCTTGATACTGTTCAAGTGTCCAAACCATCAACAAAAAACGTATACAGCACAAATTTGTGGAAAACTTTTATTTATTTATTTATTGGTTTGTTTATTTTTTATCTACAACCTACTGTTAGATTTCTAGATTAAAAAAACGTTAACTTCAAAATTCTACAGAGGTGCACTCCCTGTGGGGGAAAAACCCCACACAGATATTAAAGCTAAGGTCCTGTCCGAGTGAACTGACCTCGGCATTATGGTACAGAATAGAACTCGCTATTTACAGCCTACGCATGCGCAGAGCGAGCCTTGCAATCATATACGCGCGTGCACACGAGTGAAGTCGGTTATTCTGTGGAGAAAGCGCGTGCCTTGCGGACAGGAGGCGGCTGTGTGACGAAGCGCACCACCGCGTCTAATAAAACACCACGAATTAAAAGTTCACAGACGAATAAAGGTAAGAAAAGTGTCTTGAGAACAACTTTGTAAAAGTTTTAGTGCTTTATGAACTTTTGTGACTGAGTGAGGACGTGACATTGTTTTCGCCTCACGTTATGTGCTAATGATAATACAGCCTGAGAGGAATATTATCTCTCTGCTCTTACTGAGGAAAATTAAAACAGGATTAAAACTTCTTAATGCCGCTGAAGGGTAGCTGCCTAAAAAGTCAACACTTACTACATGATCGGCATTCTGTTATCCTGATAGACTGCTTCAAACAAGTCTATATAAGAACTGTTCATCATCATCATCATCATCACAGTGCTAATTAACTTCAGGAATCCTATAACCATGCCTTAATTAATTACTTTATTAGATACTAATTCTTAATTATGATACCATAGCCACATAGTGTCCAGTTTCATTCTGCCCTGGACAAAAAAATCCTGATGTCCTGAGAATAATTACACATGTACTAGTTTTGTGTGATTTCCTTTCCTTTAACCATTTAAAACATATTCACTTGGAGAATGAACCCAGAGGGATTTCCTCAGGTAAGATGATCTGAGAGTTTCTGCACCTCTCTGCTGATGGAATGCAGGTAACATGCTGGAACCTGTGCTTGTTATATAGGTATGATATACGCGCTTAGGACATGCAGATATAAACACACACACACACACATATATATATATATATATATTTTTTTTTTACAGCATCTCTGGTCATACCCTAACACGAGGAACTGACCGGAGCTGCAGGCCTGTTTATGTCTTCAAATTTAAGTCTTAACGACATCCATGAGGACACTGAGCATGGCTGTGTTCAAACAACAGAAAGTGGAGGATTTTTATGAAGTTGGAGAGGAGCTTGGAAGGTGAGTCGTATCATCAATTATTGTTAGGTTCCCCAAAACTGTTTTCACACACCTGAAGGTTTATTGTTAAGAACATTCTTCATATTGCATGTGTTATGCTTTATAGTCCTCGAGAGTGTGTTTAAATGACCTGGCCTACAGACGTGTGCTGAGGCTGGACAAGGGAATGGGATGCAGTCATAGACGTTGACATTTTTAGCTTTTACAGCTATTACAACACTGTTAGAAAACACCTCCGTTAGTTTATTAGACAGTCAGACTCTGAAAGACTCGATTTCCTTTTTCACTTCTGCAATCCAATATTGTTCACTTTTGTAAAGAACACTCCCCCAAAAAGCTGCCCCAACAGGCAAGGCCTGCTCTCGTCACTCAAATTATGGATATCGACTGTGAAAACATAATGATAGCATCTTTTCACGAGGTAGCTATAAATCCGTCCTGAAAGGATGTGGGGTTATAGTGTTGAATTGCTCGTTAGATTTCAGGAAAGGTGTGGCTATACACCCAGCTGCTTGTCTTTTTTCCCTGGCATCTGAATGAATGAGACTGTGAAAAGATGGCTGTGATATGAATTGCGTTTTAAGCCTGCTTTAGGACTAAGCCCAATGACCAACAGAATTCTGAATCATTAAAGGTTGTCATAAACAAAATACTCTCTAAGCTTTTCACACGGGAGTGACTGGTATTATTGGAGTAAATTTATTGTTTGCGGTAAAAAACTAGGCTGAGGAGCCATGCCCTCTGGCTAGCAGGTAGATGTGTTATTGTTGTGAATATATAAGAAGATACACCATCTGGCTGACTCAGTGCTCTGTCCTTCAATTTACATTTCAGTTTATCTGAAACGCCCTGGCATAGAGAGAGGGGACTGTACAGCAAGTCGGGCAAGGTAGAGCAGACCTCTGATTCTGGATAAGCAGTTGTAGCTTTAATGAATTAGGAGATAAATCTGTTTCCAGATCAGCATCCACTGGAAAGGCAACCATAGTAGGGTAGTAGGAGTGATTATCTTTCAAATAGGCTGTGTTAGTAATCTTCACTCTGTGGAATAATTTGTATACCACAGATGGAGAATAGTGTTCAGCAGTGGATGAATTTTAAGTGTGCTGTAAATTCCGATCTGTTCAGTCGATCTGGTCAAGTGTAGTAAGGGCTTTTATGTTGCACAGACACTCATCACCTAAAATGAAAGAGAAAACAGCAAGCATGTGGTTTCACACTACTGTGTGTGATCTGTGAAAGTCAAGCAGCTGTTTTTTTGTGAGAGTAGCTAGACAAAATGTGTCATGGAAACACAAAAGTGCAATAATTAGAGCACTGAAAAAACCAGACATGTGAAGTAGTTAGCCATAGACAGGCTTTCATTATATTCCACGTGGGCACTGGTGACTGAACACGTCACTTCATGCATCATTTAGCTGTGCATTGTGGAGAAAAGTGAGACCTTACACACCTCTCCATGATGCTGATGGAGGGCTGAACAAGGGGCTTTAAATAAAGTGGTGGGCTTTATTCTCCGGTGGAGGGCTGCAATCTATCACTAAACCAGCTTTCAGATTCATTTTGCTTCCACAAAACAGAACATCGTTCACCAGAAAATGTCACCACCAGTCGCTGTCACCCTGTTAGCATACTGTCAGTCTTTTTGTATGAGCAAACCATATTTTCATGACTACTTTTAACTGGAACAGTTATCCAGTCATGAGGCAGCAATGCATATAATCCTGTGAGTACAGCTCAGAGAAATGTAACTGTATAACCATAGTGAGCAGAAAAGCATCTCAGAATATATAATCTGAAAACAGTAAGAATAAAGAAAAACTCATGACACTTCTTAAAAATCATGGTTAAGCTGCAGGAGGAAGCGAGATGAACGGGAGATATGCATGAATGTACTTACATATAGCAGCAGCAGCATGAAGTTCTGCATATGGTTTTACATAACTTCAGACAGAATATCTGGCTATTATGACATTGTTTCACATGTTCTTGCTTTATCAACCTCTGTGGTTATGTATTACATTTCAAATGTCTATTTGTAGATTACATATGTTTTTCAGATACACACACATATATATATATATATATATATATATATATATATATATATATATATATATATATATATATATTATATAATATACATATACACAAATAACATTATGACCACCTGCCTAATATTGTGTTGGTCCCCCTTTTCCTGCTAAAACAGCCCTGACCCGTCCTGCACTGTGTATTCTGACCCCTTTCTATCAGAACCAGCATTAACTTCTTCAGCAATTTGAGCAACAGTAGCTCGTCTGTTGGATCGGACCACACGGGCCAGCCTTCACTCCCCACGTGCAGTGAGCCTTGACCGCCCGTGACCCTGTCTCTGGTTCACCACTGTTCCTTCCTTGGACCACTTTTGATTGATACTGACCACTGCAGACCGGGAGTTGCTCTGATCCAGTGGTCTAGTCATCACAATTTGGCCCTTTTGTTCAAACTCACTCAAATCCTTACGCTTGTCCATTTTTCCTGCTTCTAACATCAACTTTGAGGACAAAATGTTGACTTGCTGCCTAATATATCCCACCCACTAACAGGTGCCATGATGAGGAGATCATCAGTCTTATTCACTTCACCGTTCACTGCTCACAATGTTATGGCTGATATATATATATATATATATATATATATATATATATATATATATATATATATATATATATATATATATATATATATATATATATATATATATATATCCTTTTTCTCTTACATGTTTGGGCATACTGTTTCAGCATCAAGCTGTGCTGAGATAAAGTATGGACAGAGTGGATAGTGTATGAAGCAGCTGCAGAAAGCTCTGAGTGAAGTGAAGTACATTTGCATGGGAGGGATAATGAGCTGCGTGGGATTTTTGACCCCTGCTGAAAAGATTAATGTTTCAGCGGAGATGACAGCCAAAGTAAAGTGTTTTTCTGAGCATGACTTTCTCATCTTGACATAACAGCACTTTGTTATTTTTGCTTCATAATTGCATAGGAGGAAGCACTGTCATCATCGTTCATGCAGAGTTTTGTGCAGGTCATGTACATGTGTCCCATTGTTGTTGTATACAGTGGGGTCCAGAAGTCTGATTAATACATTTCAAAATCTAGGATTTTATTCCCTTTAAAACTGGAAACAAACAGGGGGTTTTGGAATATTAAAATATTTCCAACAATGAAAGTAATATAATATTGAACATTGTGCACTATTTCCAGGTCCCTATAAACATAAGCAAATTTGTGATATTGACCATGTTAACTGCTGTGTACAAAAGATCAGATTTTCATTATGTTTAATCAGATGGATTTGATCTAAAATGGATTGTAAGGTTTAGATGCCGTCTCGAGTCATTAAATCAAAAAGAGGATGTGCCAAATACTCAAAAATATTTTGAAATGGTTCTTCTTTTCATTGAAGTTGTTGAGTTTTATCATTCGAAGCTTCTTCATTAGTGATCACTACAGTATTTATATCATGTAGTTTCACTTCTACTTTTTTAAACTTAAAATCCTTTTCTCACAGTTTTGGTGAATACTTCAGTCGGTCTTCCACAATTTACTGAAGCTGTGGGGTTAAAGTTAAATGTTGTGTGTAAATATTAGGATGACACCATTCACTCAAGCACACAGCCTTGACATAGTTAAAAACCAGCAGCTGTTGGGAGTGAATAGTCCAGTGAGACTTGCAGGCGTTTTTTTACAGAGAGCTGCAGGCGAGTTTAGAGCGAAGTCAGCTGGCATGCTTGCTGTGGAAACTCTTTCACCAGTCTCCCTCTGATCATTACCTCCAACAAAATACTTCGGTTGGTTTCACTGTCCTCCTGGAAGGGTGGAGGTGTTGATGTCTGTGCCATCCAAGAGTTCTAGCTGGAACTGGGTGATTTAAACTCTAAGTATTTCATGAGATATTCAGGAACTTTGAGGCATTTCTCAGAAAGGCTTGTGATTTTTTTTTTTTGCGCTCTTTACAAAGATGTGATTCTGTTTCACATTTTTATTATACCCCTTTTGTTTCAAAGTCACTTCACACAAATCAATCACTCCATTTATTTTGCCAGGTCAGCCCACTGGATGTTTGACACTGCTCTCTGGGTAGTTGTGGTCTAGATAGAACAGATGCATAGACCGTTTGAGATGGTCAGTGATTTAGACCCCAAGGTTTTTGTTTTCCCAACACTGTGTTAAAAAAGGCCAGCCCTAAGATTTTACATTTCAGCCCACTATGTTTTGCTTTAGCTATAAAGTGTGTGTGTGTGTGTGTGTGTGTGTGTGTGTATTGGGTGGGCGGTTATCTCACTGGAGTATATGGACCAGGAAGAGCCTCACCTATATTTCCATGTGGAGAAAAGAGAATTGCTCAGAATTGCTGTTGCTCTGATCTGAAAGTGAATGTGTTCATTCACAGGGATTTAATAATTGGCATGAGGGAGTTACTGTAGGAATAGACAGAGTGAGTATACCGGAGGAATTAGTTAATCAGATAATAAGCAAAATTCCTGTTATCACTTACCTTTAAGCAGATATAAACAATCAAGGATGCATCAATATCTGTTTCATGAAACAGTTTTGGCAATGTTTTTTTTTTTCAGATAGCCTTTAAGAATACACTTATATTGCCAAACGTTTTGGGACATCTGCCTTTATCTGCACATGAATGTAATATGGAGTTGTCCCGCCCTTTGCAGCTATAACAGCTTTAACTCTTCTGGGAAGGCTTTCCACAAGGTTTAGGAGTGTGTTTATGGGAATTTCTGACCGTTCCTCTAGAAGAGCATTTGTGAGGTCAGGCACTGATGTTGGACAAGAAGGCCTGGCTCACAGTCTCCACTCTAATTCATCCCAAAGGTGTTCTATGGGGCTGAGGTCAGGACTCAGCAGGCCGGTGAAGTTCCTCCACACCAAACTCACTCATCCATGTCTTTATGGACCTTGCTTTGGTCACTGGTGTGCAGTCATGCTGGAACAGGAAGGGGTCATCCCCAAACTGTTCCCACAAAGAGCATGAAATTGTCCAAAATGTCTTGGTATGAAGCTGAAGCATTAAGAGTTCCTTTCACTGGAACTAAGGGGCCGAGTCCAACCCCTGAAAAACAACACCTGAACTCAATGATTTGGAGGGGTGTCCCAAAACTTTTGGTAATAAATTGAACCTTTGACAAAAGAAGAATGCACTGAAATCATTCTAAATGCTTGATTGGAAAGCTGTTGCAGGGTTGATTTCCCCTCTGTATGGAGCCTTTTGGTTCACACTGTATATTAAAGATATTTTAACTAGCTTGCAGACAGCACAGCACTTCTGATGCATTTTTACCAGGTTTTAATACCAAACACCTCAGAAACACAACATTGCTGCTTGTCACTTAACTGAGAAACCACAAACTGCAATTTCCTCTTTCTTGAAGATTGTCTTGTGACAGAAAAATTAAAGGGACAGCCTTACCTCAGTGCATGGACACTAAAAAGCCCAATGCATTTAATCTGATCATTATTAGACTTAGATTATAAGGAGCATACTTTATATAAATGCCTGTAAGTTAGCTGTATATATAGTAATGATAGATTATTAGAGAAAGCACATATAGACTTTGTTTTGCAAGTGCAAGTATTTTCAGCTCTGCTGTTATAGAAAATCAGCAGTTTCTACCCAGTCAGATGAAATAATTGAACTATAACAATGCTCAAACAATATTTAGCAAAATAAATCTGTGAAATAATATCTGCTGTCTAAAACAAATCAAAAGTTTGCCAGTTTTATTGTCAGTTTGTGTCATGACCAAGCTTTCAGACTTGCATCATCCAGTGAGATTGGTTTAGACTTTCCTGTATGGATTTGTGAATGGTGACTTTAAAACAATAACAGAAATTAGTGCACTTTTTTGTATGTGTGTTGGGAGAATCTTAGACATGGAAGTTTATTTTAATTGGAAAAGTGAGTGTCGGTCATTTAATAAAGATATCAATGTCATGTCATCCTACAGAAAAGTCCTGCAGTATCTTTAAGGCGTGTCACAGTCCATGGTCTTTGACCCTCTTCAGGATGACGGCGATGGAGAGAATATTTTGTTAGCATATTTCAGACCGGAGGCGCCTTCTGGCTGTCTCTCTGGGTCTCAGTCAGTTCCCTCTCTTGGCTCTCCACCTCCACACTATCTGCATTCTCAAGCTGGCCATCTGGAGTGTGCACCGATGGGCCTGTGCTTTAGTGGTACAGCCTGATAGAGTGATAGGACGAGAGGTGTATGAGTGCACTTCAAAATCAAACGTGGGGCTACTCTGTCAACTCTGATACATTCATATATTCCACATGCAGTGTGGTGCTGATGCGGTCTGGAAAAACATCTGACGCGGGAAGACATTTTCTTACATCTTCTCTTAGTGTTTATGGATCATTATTTCTGGCATTACTGAAATGATTAAGGCATATATGCAGGAGACGTATAGCAATGGGGCGGTGTGTGTTGTTGGGATATTCAGTAGTGCGTCCTTTGCAGTGCTAAAAGAAAAGCTTTTTTTAAACTGTTCAGTGTATGTTTAATGATTATTCATGAAGAGGAAAGGCTTCAGTCTTGTTTTTAAAATTAATGTACTTCCTTACCAAACGCTTCCGTCCAAATTTATATTGTTTAGTTGGAATTTGATGACCTCCTCTGCCGTAGACAGTTATGTTGAATACAAGGAAGCTGTGTTGTAAGAATGCAGGAGGAAGCAAGTGCAGAATGCTTGACACTATAGTAAAGTGAGTAGGAGGAAAGCATTTCTCTACATCTGTCTGTGTGTGTGTGTGTGTGTGTGTGTGTTCTGCCTACTCCATAACTCCTGTGTAATGCTGGCCACAAGAAGGGTTTCCTCTCAAATTCTCACTCTGTGGGAGATGTTTTGTTTTTCCCAGTTTGGTCGTGAGATTATAGCATTATAGTGTAACATAACCAGTCTAAAGTTCCTTATTATTATCTATCTATTTTTACATCTATTATTAGATAGTTTTTTATATTTGTAAAAAATTGTATCAAAAAAAAGTTAATTATAAATTTCAGTTTATTTATTTGTATAGCCCTTTTAACAAATGGAAAAAAAACAGCTTTACAGAATTCAGTCTGAGAAATGAAATGTGCACAAATTCTTCAACTCTCTTTCTGTGTGATTAGAGGTTGGTCATTCCATCTGAAATGAGAAAATAATACAACAAAAATATACAACAAAATCTTCTGTTTTTGTCCTACAAGTTTCTTGTCAAAGAGGTTTTGGCTTGGCTCACAGTCTCCACTCTGATTCATCCCAAAGGTGTTCTATGGGGTTGAGGTCAGGACTCTGTGCAGGCCAGTCAAGTTCCTCCACACCAAACTCACTCATCCATGTCTTTATGGACCTTGCTTTGGTCACTGGTGTGCAGTCATGTTGGAACAGGAAGGGGTCATCCCCAAACTGTTCCCACAAAGAGCATGAAATTGTCCAAAATGTCTTGGTATGAAGCTGAAGCATTAAGAGTTCCTTTCACTGGAACTAAGAGGCCGAGCCCAACCCCTGAAAAACAACACCTGAACTCAATGATTTGGAGGGGTGTCCCAAAACTTTACACCTGTTAATGTTTATATTTAAATTTGGTAGTGTCTTAGTGATCAACAGTTTTTTAACTTGTTAATTAGCCAAACTCTAGCTGATTATGTATTTAATATCAGCTATCTCAATTATACCAGTCGATAGCAGTCTGTTTTACAGTTGTGTTTAGAGATCTTGGGAAATAGTAGCAACAAATTTCCTCTAAAATGTTCTCACAGGTCACACACACGTTAATACATGCATACACAGTGTCTCTAGAGGTGAGATTAATGGGTCAGAGCCAAAGCAATTATACGTTTCTGCTTTGCTATGAACAGCTGGCCAGCTGCAGCATTGTTGCAAAAGTGCTTGTTTTTCACAAACTAGCTGTGTGAAAAAGTAAAACTCATGCAGAGATCACATTCTCATAAAAATCTATATATTGTGATATATCATTATTGTCCAAAAGATCATGTCAATGTTGGTTATATTGGCAGTCTCTATTTTTTCCATTGTATTCTATAGCCTGGAAAACATAAAAATAAAAATCTCTGTTATTCACATCTTTTTAACTGTTGTTAAAGATTTATTCATTCTTAAACCTTCTAATGATGTGTAACAAGCTTTTGTTTTGTATTTCAGTGGGCAGTTTGCTATAGTGAAGCGATGTAAGGAAAAGAGCACAGGTCTAGAGTACGCAGCAAAGTTCATAAAGAAGCGTCAAAGCAGAGCGAGCAGAAGAGGAGTGCGGCGAGAAGAAATCGAAAGGGAAGTGAACATTCTCCAGCATCTCCAGCACCCTAACATCATCTCACTGCATGACATCTATGAGAACCGCACAGACGTGGTGCTCATACTGGAACTGTAAGTGACCTTTACACACCAAGCCTATGTGTTATATATGGAATGAGAGCAGTTCTGGCACTGACTGGACAAATTATGACCAATAGCTCATTGTATGTTAGAATGATTATAACTCATTTCACACTGCTTTTATCCAGTAGAGAGATGCATGTGAGTGTATGTGCCTCTCTGAACGTGCGCAAATAAGTCCTTGTCCTCCTATGTTCCCATGCTCCCAGTGACTGTGTTTGTTGTGCATTTTCTTCACAATACACAAGCAAATCTGACCAGAATGTCAGTCCTGTGAAATCCCATGTGGATCTGTTCATGCTCTAATGTGTGCATGAGTGCATGGCCATCCAATTAGGACTAATTGTGGGTTGAATTCAATCAGTGCTGTGGGGGATTGTCAGAAACTGTCAGGAGCCAGTCAGCTGCTCAGATCTATAAATTAAAACATCTATGTGGAGTCCACAGAGAGCAAAATCTGTTCGTTTGCTGTGCAGAGAAAGTTAATACATTTAATGAAAGTGACAGGAGCATATGCTTAGAGCGTTCTGATAAGATTTGTGGTTAAAGTCAGATTCACAGGGGAAGTAAATGTTTTGATCTCCAAATTTGAGATTACAGAAAACATATAGACTGCAAGAAGGTTGAGGAGTGTGCGTTTATAATCACATTATTTTTTGTTTAAGCTTCTTGTTATTGCTTACATATTACATAATCAGGATTATTAGCATAATATAAATCATAGATGAAATGCAAATGTGTTATAGTGTTTATGCACTAGCTGCAGAGCACTTATCTTTTGTGTGTGTGTGTGTGTGTGTGTGTGTGTGTGTGTGTGTAAGGGTATCTGGAGGAGAGCTCTTTGACTTCCTGGCCCAAAAGGAATCCCTGAGTGAAGAGGAGGCCACTGAGTTTCTGAAACAGATTCTCAATGGGGTCCACTACCTGCACTCCAAAAAAATAGCACATTTTGATTTAAAGGTATCAGCTTTGATATAAAATGTATTGCAAATTTAAGAAACAAGTAGATTTAAGTTGCTTTAGTTGCATTAGGGACATTCTACTATAATAGCTTATGTACATATGTATTTCTTTTTTTAATATCCTTCTGCCTCTCTGCCTCTGTTTTTATACATTATCAGTCTTTGGGCTCCAGGAGGACCTGACTCCTAACACAGACTGGGGCAGTACTATCTTATTTCAGCTATAATGCTTATAAAGCAGTCTATGTGTATCAGACTGTATTATGTACACCTATGAGGAGATGGAAGAAGCAGGAAATGAAATTGTTGCCATGGTAGCAGACCATTTCTGTGTTGGCCTATATAGAGGGTCTGTCCTGTTTAGCACTGTTGCATAGCAACACCTGTAACTTACAAAAGGGGAAAAATATATTTTTTAAAGATGCAATAATTTAAAAAGATGCAAAATTTTATATTACTATACTTTCACACAGTCTGTTCTTTTACAGTTTAGTGCACTTTTGACATTTCTAAATTATTATCTGTATGATCCTAAACTTCTGTTGGAGTACCATTTTCTGTCCTGTTATTTCTATACTTGTAATTCATATTTTAAGCTTAAACTTCCTTAGACACAGATGGCTGCCGTTGTAATTATTGCCCAGTTGTCTCAGAAGGGTATTATTTGCACCTCTTACAATTGCATTGTGTCACCTGATCCAAGCCCAAGCCTTTAGACACCACAAGGTTATCAGGCACACATGATGAGTGATATCAAATATGCAGATCGTACTGATAGTCTCCATCCTGTTTTTCTAAACTCTCCTCACTTCACACTGAAAACTTTGGGGTTTCAGAAAAGATAAATATGAGAAGAGAGATCAGAATTTCAGCTCTGTATTTCCTTTCTGCCAGTCTAGTCTTCTGAAGAGTGGTTTGCATCTTGTGGTGTGGTCTTTATATAGCTCTCAGCGTCTTCCTCGAGTGGTGGATTGGCTAAGGTTTTCGGGTTTTTACTTACAGCTCTCACAATTTTCTGTCATCCATTGCTGTTGTTTTCCTTGGCCACACTTTTACGTGTCCGGTTGTAAGTGCACCAGTGGTTTCTTTCTTTTTCAGTACATTCCAAATTGTTTCAAAACTCTCCCATTTTAATCCGGGTTTGGGACTGGCACTGGGAGTTAACTCTTCAGTGGAGGGGTTAGCTCCCTGCACGGGAATCGAACCCAGACCATGGCAATGAGAGCACAGGATCACCGCTGGACCACCAGGAGGCTTTTAAATGTCACTTGATAATTGAGTTATATTAATCTTTTGGTCTCAAACCCAAATGTCTTATTATATAGCAATAATAATATTGGCCTTCTCGTTCCAATACTTTTGGAGGGGGGCTGTATCAATAGCACGCATTGTTTGGTGTGTCATTTTGTCGTATTTTTATATTTTGATATATTTCTTTGTTTTTCAGCCTGAGAACATTATGCTGCTAGACAAAAACATCCCACTACCACGGATCAAAATTATTGACTTTGGCTTGGCACATAAAATTGAAGATGGAGTCGAATTCAAAAATATTTTCGGGACACCGGAATTTGTGGGTGAGTAATGGGGTCTAAACATTTCAAGTGAACAACCTTCATTTAAATAGAGTAGCTAAACTCTTGTTTCCACAACAGCTGAAGTTCAGTACCATTCTGACCATACTATATTGCAGTGTTTGTTATTTGAAGTATCTTATGGTCTATTTTCAGCTCCAGAGATTGTCAACTATGAGCCTCTGGGATTACCAGCAGACATGTGGTATGCTCTCGATAATTGGTGGTACTTTGGGTTTGAATAAAACGGGCATCTCTGGTTTTATGGTTTAATCACATTTGTTTTTCCATCTTCTCTGTTTTTTTTACAGGAGTATTGGTGTCATCACATACATCCTGTAAGTGTAAAAATTAGGATTGTGGATTCTCAGTTTTAGATGTTATTAATGTGCACTGGTTGTGACAAACCCAAAATATAGTTAACACACACTGAAAAGGGCTTTACTCATGAAATATTTAGTTTGAATGGCCCAAGTTAATTACCAAAATTAGTCTTGCATCTAGACAACTTAATCTGCTATATTTAGCACAATCAAGCATTAAATTGACTAAAATATAATCTTTTGCTATGAAACTAGGGTGAGTTCAGTGTTTTGATAAATCTTTATATAATTAATCATTTTGCCTCACACCTTTCTTTCACTCCTTTAGAATAAGCGGTGCATCCCCATTTCTGGGCGAGTCTAAACAGGAGACACTGGCGAACATTTCCGCTGTGAGCTACGAATTTGATGAGGAATTCTTCAGCAGCACTAGCGAGCTTGCTAAGAGCTTCATAAGACAGCTTTTGACTAAAGACACAAGGTGAGAGTTCAAAGGAAGGCAGAACAAAGAGAAAATTAATCATATGTCCATGATTGAGTGTTAAACTTCCTGTTGTCAGCAGTGTTCTTATCACAATTTGTTCATGTACACATGCTGAGAACAGGCTCAAGCATGTTCATATTGCATCATCGAACAATAGAGAGTGCTGGCTTGATTCGGCTTGAAATTGCCAGCAGGAAATATGTTTAAACACAAGTAGGCTTCACGTGCTGTACAGACATTACCTTCCTACTCTGGTAGAACATTTATTATTTTTAAAAATTGTTTTTGATCTGTATTTTTTGTGTTACTGATCAACAGAAAGAGGCTTACAATAGAAGGTGCTCTCAACCACCCCTGGATAAAGGTAAACATCTGGATGACTGTGCATGTGACAGCATGTATTTCTGCCTTTGTATGGTTTTATCTGTGGTTCTTATGAAGCTAGGTGTGGCTACTGCTATTAGGACCTGTGAAATGATTGATTTTGGAATGATGCATGACAGAAGCAGAACAACGCTCCAAAGCGTTGAACTACGAACTATGAACTACGGTGACTGTAATGGACAGAAAATTATTTTACTGTACAAATAAACCTATATTAGGAATAACTTTAACATATTCCTGATCATGGCGTATGTCATATGGAGAACTATCCGTCTCCCTGTACACACATTCATACCTAGTGGTAACTTAAATCTAGTCACACCACTTACCAGCATGTTTTAGAAAGTGGGAGGAACCTAACAGAAACCAGGACATGGCTACATGCTGTACCACGGTGCTTCACAGTTTAGAAGACTGCAGATCGAGTGCGTATTTAGACTTTTATGTATTCTGACAGTTTGGGGAAAATATACTTGTAAACATAGCACAATGAACTTTTCAAGTTATGCCAGTTTTGTGATGCACTTAGAGATGAGGAAATCTTACAGGTTCTCCAGTGGACTGCAGAAAGAGGTCTGTGGTTGGTTGGCAGCCATATGACTTTTTGTGAAAGTATGCAGTTCTCCACCACACTGACTAAATGTAGCAAACTTTCTGATGACTCGAATCTTGCTCGAGACTTCCTCTTACACAACTACCCGCTACTGCCTACTGCCTGCATGCAAATTTTTGCATCATAGAAGAGGTTGGTCAACAAAACAACACTAACAGAACTTACGGTCTGATTTGATCCGTGTAACCCCACGACACTAACTTCTCTGATCACGCATCTGGCCCCGCCCCCCCAAACTGTGAATGATTGCTGTGAATGACCAAAAAGCTGCACAGGACCCACCCTCACTCAGTCTCCCTTTGGTTCCTATTTCTAAAGAACCATGAACATGTGGAAGACACCAGCTTAGTTCAGAGGAAAAGTGGACCATGTCAGCTGAAGACCAAACGCCTGAAGGAGTACACCATCCACTCCCACTGCAGCATTCCACCCAATAACACCTACATAAACTTTGAGCGCTTTGCTCGTGTGATGGAGGACATCTCGCTCATAGACAGCAACCTAGAGGAAGTGGCCCAGAAACGAGAGTCTCTTCAGGAGGATGTTGAAGCTCTTCTTTCCATCTATAATGAAAAAGAGGCCTGGTACAGAGAAGAGAGCTCGAGTGTAGGACAGGGCCTCTCGCAGCTCCGTTATGAGTTCCGTAAGGCAGAGGCTCGGAGGAAGGATCTTCAGCAGAACATAAAGGCCACAGAAGCCAGTCTGGACATCATCAGTGCCCGCTACTTGGAAAGACAGGCCCAGTTAAACTCTCTTAGTGAGGAGCTGAACACAGAGCTGCGCTGGCTTCAGGAGCTGATGAGTTCTTTAAATGGAGAGGTGGAGAATGGAGGACGTTGCTCCACTCCTGACCTCAACAACCAAGTGAATGAGGCTCTGAAGGAGATGTTGAGCAGCAGCTGTGGAGAAGAATCACACTGCAGCAGCCAGACAAATACCACAGAGTCATTCTTTTAAATACGTTCTCCTGATGCAATTATTTTTATATTTTCTTACGGCAATTCCTCCAATTCAGATAAAACATAATAATATATGAATAATGTCCTGGGCAATGCATAACCTTTCCTTTGCACATTTAGTATGTTTTTAAGTCAATTAAGTAGATTCTTTTGTACATATATGTAGATCTAAATGGAGTCTAATCATTTTTGTGTAATATTTCAGTTAGAAGTGATACGGTGACGATATCCATGCTGTCAAATTGACATTAATACAGATTTTAACTATAAAGCTAGACTATATAGCTTGACTTTGTATGAATTTTTTTTTGTTTTATTTTTCAATGTCAGAAAGCTCCATGGTGTGTAGAAAAATGTGTAAAGTTTAGTCTAGTAATAATCTAGAATTTCAGAACAATGTTAAACTAATACTGAGCGTGTATCTCTCGGTATATTGATATATGGTCCATTGTCTATAACTTTAATATGGCTAATAATATAATACATAATTTGTAGGCAACTTGCAGCATTTTAAAGTAGTTTTAGTGTTTATAATCTTTCTACCATAATATTTCTATTATTTGTATATGTATACTTGTTTGGATATTCCTAGTTCAGCTAGCACATGCATTTTTATTTTAAGATATTTTATGTATTTATTTATACATCAAATAAAGGATTAGAAAAAAAAAAAGAGTCATTTCCATCAGGTTTAATTCATTTTTACCGTGAAAAATTAATACTGCAGTTTATTTCAGTAGTGTTTTCAGTATAAAGTTTTCTCTGCTGACACTGTTATTAACTGTTAAATGGAGTCTAATCTCAGTTCTTCATGTTATAAACAACCCTATTTCTTTATTATTTCTAAATGTACATTTATGTTTTTTCCCCTCTAGCCTAAGGACTCTAAACAAGTTCTGGTTCGCAGACTGTCTGTGGTCAACATTGAGAACTTTAGAAGGCAGTATGCTCGCCGCAGGTGGAAGGTATTTACTCTGAATCCTGCTCTGTTGAATTGGTCATGACTTTATAACACATCGCATGCTGCGGAGACCTTTGTAGCCACCTATAACTGAGATTTACAACCTGTTTTTAAACATCTGATCTGTTCTCTCTGACAGTTCTCCTTCAGGATTGTGGCCCTGTGTAATCATTTGACACGTATGATGAAGAAACCACAAGTAAGTGGCACATACTCATACAACTGACCATGTCCTCTTCCCACAAAAAAAAAAAACAACAACTTTTCACCCTCTCTTTGTTGATGGGGGCAATATGTCACCAAAGGCATGAGAATTACTCTGACATTTTACCTTAGTCAGGTCAAGGTGTGGTGTACCCTGTTTACAGTAAATGTTGGTGTTAGGTTTCCAAATTCATGGTATCTTTGTTTAAAGAAGTTTTTTTTTTTTTAAATGATCCCAGTTAGCATGAGTGTTAATACAATATTCAGAACCATATGTGAGCTTTTGGGTGTTTGATTTCTGGGTATCTGTGTTGGGATGAACAGGACAATCCAAAAGAGGTCCAAGATGCCCTTTTTGCAAGGGACTGTGAGAGCGATCAGGAGGAGGAAGTATTACAAAGGAGAACCAGGACTAGGAAGAGGAGCAGCACCTCCTGAAGCTCCTCCACAGGTTCTTCCAGCACAGAACAACTCATCTGCATTAGGCAATAAGACACCAGTCTCAACTTCACATAGATGTGAAAGAGTCCAGAGTGTGTCTTTTACACATTACACCATCCCCGTAAAGAAAGAGGGACTGAGCCATGGTTAGTGTAAACCTTGGACACCTCAAAAAACATGTAGAGCGATTGAGTGTGTGTCAATACTGTGATAAATATAGTGTGTTTTTAAAGCTGTGCAATTAATTCAAGAACTTAAGTTTTTTTTTTTTTACATAAGCTTAAAAGTGCAATGCTAACCTGAAAAATTTTTAAAGGGTCTTTTGTTCTCTGAAATTCTTCCTTTTTTAGTGCTATAACCTTCTAGCCTGTTGATTTACACAATCCTGGTGTATTAACATGTGCCATGATATTTCTCATATGTGCTGCCATGCCCTTTCACACCACAATGGTCATCCATTTAATTGAGCTATTTAATATTTCCAATAGCAGTTATTTGTACACAAATGTAATGCAAATGTTTGAATTGTCTTATACTTATTTGTTATCCAGATTTTTGTAATCGGGGCAAAATGTGCTACCTCAGAACACAATTTGAGGAAAAATGGCCACACTGTTGTAGACTGGCATATTTCTGAATCTGCTTTTAGGCATTTATTTGCACTGAAAAAGAGTGTGCCGCCTTTACTGGTGCAGTATCACTGGTCAGGTGACATCAGCTTTGTTGTTATAACACCTGTTGTTTTTTTCCTTAAGGCATATTACATATGCTGCACAAACACTTCTCATTTAAACACAGTGCTGTTCTGGGTATGATGTGCTGTGTGGAGTTTTCAGAGATGAAGAAAGAGAAGGTTCCCTGAGTCTTAATTCATCAAACAAGCACAACTCATACTCTTTTGTCAGTACAGTATCTTTCTGGACTTGGAAATATGAACCGGGACTGGCACTGGTGTATTTATCCACTGTGTGACTGAGTGCATTATGAAAACCATTACATTAGTATCATGTATGGTCAGTCCTCAAAAATATTTTAATTCTTTTAGAGTAATCTGTGTAAAATCCTGGTGGGGTTCTTCGCCGTATTTCTAGGTTTACTTAAATTTTATAATAAGCTTTTTGTCCTGTCCTATTCTAGGATTCTTTCCCAGTGTAAATTCTCATATTTTGTATAAAGAGACCAATAAATATTTAATATATTTATTACATTTCTTGTATGTTCACTTCATTTCATTACACTATATTGGCAGAAGTATTGGGACACCCCTCCAAATCATTGAGTTCAGGTGTTTTTCAGGGGTTGGACTCGGCCCCTTAGTTCCAGTGAAAGGAACTCTTAATGCTTCAGCTTCATACCAAGACATTTTGGACAATTTCATGCTCTTTGTGGGAACAGTTTGGGGATGACCCCTTCCTGTTTGGTGTGGAGGAACTTGACTGACCTGCACAGAGTCCTGACCTCAACCCCATAGAACACCTTTGGGATGAATTAGAGTGGAGACTGTGAGCCAGGCCTTCTCGTCCAACATCAGTGCCTGACCTCACAAATGTGCTTCTAGAGGAATGGTCAAAAATTCCCATAAACACACTCCTAAACCTTGTGGAAAGCCTTCCCAGAAGAGTTGAAGCTCTTATAGCTGCAAAGGGCGGGACAACTCCATATTACATTCATGTGCATGGAAAGGCAGACGTCCCAAAACTTTTGGCAATAAAGTGTATATGTCACTCCAAGACAGAGTGAGTTTTAAATAATCTCTCTGGACAGTGATTGATGGTATGGGCTGCTACCAGTTTGTTTACATGGTCAGAAGGTTAGGAGTTATGACTAGAAAAGTGTTCTCTGTGCTTAGTTAAGCCAAAAGTGTCTGTTAGACAGCAACTGACCAGAATCATGAGGTCTGTCAAGAGAAGAGTTTATATTATGCGTATTTCATATTTCAGTCATTGGTTTTGGTTCAGTCGCAGTAGTGTAAAAACATCCTGAAGTATTTCAAATGCTTCTTGAGAGCTGTACCAGTACGTGACTTGCTAACAGTAACATGTTCCTTCAAATGCAGTTGAAAGGTTAATAAAGAACAGTGACCCGCACTGAGCAAACACTGAGCAGTGATTCATAGCTTTCAGTGTCATTTCTTTGTAAATAATGAATTAAATCTTTCTGCTGAACTGTGTGTATTGCCCTCTCCCATACTGTAATGAGCTTTTATATGTTATATCCTAATACAGGACAGGATGTATAACCTGTTCAGCTTAGCATAGCACCTTGGACAGGATTTACACAGCTGTGTCCACTTCAACTTGTTCTTTATGCTTAAACCAAGATAAAAGAGCCGCTTGTCCAGCTCCAGTGTGTTTGGCTGTTGTGATTATGAGACTCATTCCGAGCCCTTGATAGCACTTACTGCATGCCGCTGACAGCAGATCATTTCTGATTTTTTTAACAGCAAGCTTACTATGTGTATGTGTGTTGGAATGTTTGACCACAGATCTCCTCAGCCTTACTGACTTGCCAATTCGCTACCACATGCTTTAAGGTGGTAAGAGCCCTGATGGTCACTCCCTAACCTGCTGCAGCTCTCAAAGTGACATGACCTTCAGTTAACATTTTGTCAGAGTTATTCTGCCAGTCTTGCTCTGTTAAAGCTGTGTCTCTGAGGATCTTGCACAAACACTGAGTGAAATTAGAGGAGAGGCGGTGGCGGCTGGCAGGAGCTGATTCACCATACCTCGAATGCAGGCAATTCTAACAGGATAGAACAGGATAAAGTTCAGACGCTGGGTGGATCACTGTGAGGATATCTGTTACTGCTGCAATGGTGCAAGGGTTGCTCTCTTTTGCCACATTTGTCATTTTAGGCAGAATGCCATGTGTGCTATGACTATCCAAAAGAGCTGAATCCTCAAGCCAAATGTTGGGAATTTTCAATTAATAACAGCAGTAACTGGGCTCAGGTCAAACTTCAGTAACAGCTACCACACACAAAGCCTTCATTTTATTTCTTTCTCTACAGTAAATACTGTAACTCAGCATTATGAATGCGTCAATATCTTCTTTCATCAATTCTATTTTAGATGACACTTTTCCATAGCACCATCTATTGTTATTAAGGAAAGTGGGGGAAAAAAAGGTTAATGTCGCCCTCTGCTGGACAAATGAAAAACTGCACAATGTTCCATTTGCCTTGACTGGATTGGTTAATGGTGCTGTGTGTGTGTGTGTGTGTGTGTGTGTGTGTGTGTGTGTGTGTGTGTGTGTGTGTGTGCATTCTGTTTTCAAGCACAACACAACACAAATCACAACACAGCACACAGAACCGCAAACTAATCCCAACACAGTGTGTCTCAACTCCAAGATTTTTTGCACTTTCTCTTAAATTCAGTAGAAATGACCAGGTCTGATGTTGTGTCAGTTAATTTATCTATATTCTGTGGTTGAGAGGTTAAGAGCCATTGCAAGAAAATATCTTTCTTTATCTCCACAAATACATTGTGGTGATATTTCTTGTCACTGACAGTTCACATGAAACCAAGAGACACTGTGTTGTACATTTTGGCAGCCGGCCAGTGGGAAACCCAGAATAGTCGTGTGTTGGGTTGCACTGTACTGTCTGACCTGCTATCAGCTGCCAAAACACAGAGCGAGCTGATGAACTTGATAGATCATCTATGCTATTCGGTCATTTTCAAGTCATTTTCCAACTTCCTATTTGATAAAAATGATAAATGTTTAATGTCCTCTAAATGCCTTTTGTAATGTTTTCTTAAGGTAACTTAAGTTAAAGTAACATTCAGTTTCCTTTATACCAGCTGGCAAAAATGGTCTACCAGCTTGACCAGCTCAGCATGTGTTAAACTATGAATAGGCTGAGGGTCAGTAGTGTGTACCCAAGCAATAGGTTTGGGCCACTAACCAAATATATGGCAGATTACCAGCCCATACTCTACTGGTGCATGCTCAGGGGCCACGTTTTGAGATAGATTTGGGGTACCCATATGCTTATAAGAATCCTGGACCGGAAACCAGGATTTAAACCTGCCTGAGATTTAAGCATTTATCAGTACTGAAGTGACCATGCAGTTTTCTTTCACAGGAAAAATAATCAGTGTTGTCTAAGGATTCGCTCAGCTCACCGCAGACCATGCAAGGTGAACGAGGTACAAATTATAGAGTAAATAATATCTTTTTGTTACAGGCAAGGTCACAGTGCTCCATAGAACATGTTAGAATGTCCAAAATGCAAACATTGCAGAGTGTAGAACAGTAAAAAACCGACTCAAGGCTCTCAAAGATCTACAATCTGATAATCAGAGAGCCTTTTATCATGTTTGTTTAATCTAACATGCATGCAGGTTGTGGGGTAAAAAAAATGGGCTGATTGTTGTATGACAGCAGTATTTTTAGTGACTACTTGTATACATCACTTTCTGACATTTAGCAGACATTATACAAAAATCCCTGGTTATTAGGACAGATGAAGTACAAACCAGCGTTTCTCACTTCTGCGTCAAACCTCCCTCAGTTATATTCAGATGCACCGAATTGCCATTAAGATTTAATAACACACAAAAAAAGCCTTTTTCTAATGGTTTTAAAGCTTTATTTTCAGCAGCAGTGCTTTGGGTTTGGCCTTCAGGAACATTTTACAGGCCTTTTATCAATTTGTTTTAATTCACTGATCTCATACAGAACAATGCTGCTGCTCTCACTGGAGCTAAGATAACAGTTATGAGTGTCTTTTACGAGGGGCGTGAAGTCATTCTGAATAACCGAAGGCAAATGAAAGCAGCCTTTTAATTTCTGTAATTAAAGGATTTTTTGGCTTACATTTTTAAATCTGTAAAAAGTCTCAGTGTCTAACTGGAAAAGCGTGCAACATTCAGTGTATTCTCGAAGAGTATTTCATATAATCCTTGACAACATCTCACAGATTCTGTTTTGTAAGTAAAGGAGCCAAGCTCGGTCATGTGAACGAACACAGTGCCATCTGTCAGAGTAACAGAGCCGTGTGTCCATGTCAATCAGCAGCAAGGTTATGGACTATTCCTCATCCCCATCATTCACATGCCGACACTGACCAGTACCTTTCCTGTATTTCTATAACTGTATTAATGCAATCTGGCTAGAGGATATTGGCAGATATTGTACTGTTGATTTGTATGTATTACACACCTGAGGCAAACTGGTTGATAATGTCTTCCCAGATCTCAGGGGAAATTATCATTTCACTCTGATGTGAGTGAGGACGGAGGCCTCTTAATCATTCATGGAAGAAACTCACTGGTTATATTTGGATCCTGATGATCATGGAGAGGAGATGAAATCCTGGAGGGCTTTCTTCATTATGCATCAGTAGAGGAGCAGCATGTGCTCCTATTCTTAGAAAAGCTGCTTAATGGAAGTGTCTGTTCACGATGCTTTGCACATTCTGTGTCACGGAAGCCCAAATGATGTTAATATAATGTAACCTGTTTTTTCTCTTATTATCAAGTGTAAGGTGTTTGTTTTCCTGATCCAACTGTTACCCTAAAATGGAAAGCTGGTATAGTATCTGTGGACAGAGACCACTCTGACCTGGATCTTACACACCTTCAGCACTGCTTATGTCTTATGAAAAACTTTGGTCAATGGTGTGTTTATTTGCATGCTGTGGCTGGCCATGTACCAAATCAGCTAATTACTCTTAAAGAGAAGAAGGCTACAGGGATTGTTTCTGCTGCCCTCTAGTGGTTGATCTCTATTACCCTTCACAGTCAGAAGTTATGTGGAACATGACGTCTCTGGAGAGCTATTGAGCTTCTTCATTTTATCTGGGTTGAAAGCACTGCCATACATGCTCCAGACTGTCAGATGACTGTTCTATGATCGCTTTTCTTATCATATTATTACACGTACTACATGTATTACATATACTGTGTGTGTATCAGTCTTTTTCACACGGGTACAACACTCCTATTACATCTATAAATACAAGAGCAGAGTAGCTGCTGATAAGAGAGACATGGTGTAATAGAGACTACTGAGTAGCCCTATAATACATTTTTACAGGTATACTGCAAACTATTTTTATTTATTTTTCGTTCTTCTTCAGTAGCTGCTTTACCCTGGTCAGTGTCACGGTAATCTTCATTTCAGGAACACTGAGTATGAGGCAGGACACCCTGGATCCACTCGTTTTCACCACAGGGATGTTTCTGGTAGGTGAAAGGAAAATAGAGAACCTGTGGTACTTAAGGTGAACATGCAAAATTCCAAACAGATAGAAATCCAGAGGCTGTGGATCTCTGAGGCAGCAAATCTACCCCCCGTACCACCTTCCTGCCCCCTGCCCTTACGTCCTATTCCTGGCTCTAAAACCCTTTAGTAGTTATTCATAGATAGAAATGAAAATTGGAGTTTCTCTAAATTATGAGTCCTCAATAAATCAAGGAATAGAAGGAATTTGATCTGTGCTCCAACTGGATGCAAGTGGAGTGACCATAGTGAGGGTCACACCACATGGGTTAAGATCCAGATGAACAACTCTGAATTCTAGAAGGAGGGAATCCATTAGTTATTTCGAATGTAGGTTAGTTAAGTTAGTTAAATTAACCAGACTTGGTAAAAAAAAAAAATTATATATGTGCTGACCATAGTGGTCACATGTGGTGTAAGGTTGCTGCAGCTTGTCTGGAGAAGGTGGGTAAAGTGAGTGGTCATCAACCACAGCTGGATGACCGATGAATGTTTAAATATCACTTACCTTATAATAACACTAATATGTCTTTGTACCTGAATAATTGGAATTAAATTAAACACATACATATATTCATGCTTGTTTATCTTGTTTATTTCTAACTATCCTGTGAAGTAAATCCATGCTCTATCATCCTAATTCCTCTAATGAGCCGTAAACAGGAACAGCTGATCAGTCCAGTATGACTGCATGAGGGTATTAAATATCAGGGCTCTTTTTCCTCCAATTTTAAGTATTGCTTCACAAAACCACAACACAGTAGTTACCATGGGATCTGCTGATGTCAGTGTCTAGAGCCAGTTGATGCAGTGCTGCTTAATTTAGTCTCTGGTTATATCCACCTCTCTCTCTCTCTCTCTCTCTCTCTCTCTCTCTCTCTCTCTCTCTCTCGGTCACTAGTAGCCTGCTGGAGGTCATTTTGTAGTACTCTGGCAGTCCTCTTGACACAAAGGAGAAGATACCTGTCCTGCTGCTGGATTGTTGCCCTTCCACAGCCCTGTCCAGCTCTCTTCATCTCTCTGTATCTCCTCCATGCTCCTGAAACTGTGCTACAGTTAGTGACAAGGACTCTACCAAAACCCAAATCAGTTGAGAAGGGGAGAGGAATTGTCTGTGGTCACCACCTGTGAATCCATTTCCTTTTTGGGGATTGTCTTGCTGGTGCCTCTCCGGTCCACCTGTTCGTACCAAAGCAGGTGAAACTGATTCACAAGCACTTACGCTTCTTAACTGGATGGACTGATATCCCTGAAGCTCAATGGGCTTGGTGTTATAATGTAATGATTAAATGTTCTGAGATGATCTCCTCGTCATCTCTCATTTCTCACAGTTTATTTACTATTATTTACTATATTCCACTTTACAACCTTCTTGCCATTGTACATATTGCTTATTACCAGAGAGAAAGCACTGGATAAGCTATAACATATCTATGTGTATTTATGAGATCATGTTGAATTATTAATGTATTTAATCAATTAATCCTTTTAACCTGTAAAAACCCCAGACCCATTTGTTCATAGCTGACTCGGTCTCTGCTCTGCATTCGTTTGACCCCACATGCGGTCATGCAGTTGCTTAGGTCAATAAAGCTAAACACGCCTCTGCTGGTTCTCTTTTGGCCTTTGTGTCTAAATGAAGGTCTTTTAAGCTGCAAAGATCCAATCAGACAGAAGCAGACCTGTTTGTGTTTGGCTGATGGGAAAGCTGTGATTATTATAATAACTTGCTCCCTGGGTACTTTTATATATTTATAAAAAGAAGTGAGAGTGTAAGAGGTGTGAGGTCCTTTGCGACAAATTAGATCATTATCTCCATATGGTGAGAATGAATTGCCTGTTGAACAGCGTAATGAGCAATTTTCTAATTCTGGGAATAAAGTTATCTCTATTCAGTTGACTTGAAACATGTCATTTAGAGCAAATCAAATATGACACAGATTTCCCAGAAGAATAAATCACAGAAATGGTTATATCTCTCTGTGGGAAGGAATGCTTTCTCTGAGGGCAAATGACATCAACTCTTAGTGGCAAAAAAATTGCTGAGGTGCAACAACATTTGCATGCAATAAAAGTAAACACACCTAACTTGATGTAAAATGATCTAAATCATCCATCGCCTATACCTGCTTTATTCCTAATTAGGGTCACAGGGATCTGCTGGAGCCTAACCCAGCACACATTGGGCAAAAGGCAGGGGTACACCCTGGACAGGTCACCAGTCCATCACAGGGCCACACATAGAGACAGACAACCACACACACATGGGCAACTTACAACGTACATGTTTTTGGACTGTGGGAGGAAACCAGAGTACCCGGAGTAAATCCCACACAGGCACAGGGAGAACATGCAAACTCCACACAGAACCTGGGATTCAAACCCAGGACCTTCTTGCTGTGAGGCAACAGTGCTAACCACTAAGCCACCGTGCTGCGCCATGAGCTAAATCAGTTCAAGAAATTGAGAAACATCTGTTCAGCCACAGACAATTAACAAATCATTGATGTACCAAAGGCCCAAAAGCTTTTAATATGACATTTAACATGACTTAATTCCATTTAATGATGCAGTTCTAGAGTAATTTGTCTTAGCTGAAGGTTTTCTAGTACTGATGGTGTCCAAAAACAAGGTCTGATGTCATAAACAGGCTGCGCTTCTGTACTTGTCATTTCCTCAGTAACTAATTTCTGCAGTTATTTTATTAGCCATGCCACCTTTTATTCACCAAGCAGTGGACACTGTTTTTGCTAAACTAATCCAATTTTTCTATCTACTTTCTCTATTTCTAAATCTTTGCCTAAAATCATGTTAAGATTAAACCAAGATACTATTTTTCTTTAATTTGCTAGTATCTAAATGCGTTTAGAGCCACTGAACAGGTTGAATAGCTAAAGGTCAGTGACACAAGCCGTGGTGGCACGGTCATTTCAGACGCAGCAGGTACACAAATCAAAGGCAATTCAGAATGAAAAGGTCTCCTGTGTTGTGTAAGCTGCCATTGCCACATATGTATAATGACATAAAAAAGTTATATTATATTGAAATTATATATAAGATTATACAGACCTTTCTGTGGGATTTAAATAGAGCTGATGCAGTGCTATGGCCTGTCTGGCTGCAATTCCCTTTCTATTAATCTCATACAGCTTTAGAAAAGTGCTAATTTCCCCCAAATCACATGATTACATATTTATCTTTGCCCTCAGCAGTCATTATTCCCTTGACTTGCACAGTCAGGGCATTTCAAATAAGCTCATATTTGGACATTCTGCTTCTGACTGATGCTTTGAGAGAAATTTTTTATGATGGTTTCTAGAACTTTACATAGATATATATACACCAGTCAGGCATAACATTATGACATGATATATATAAGGATTTGAGCTTTGAGGTTGACGAAGGGCCAAATTGTGATGGCTAGACCACTGGATCAGAGCATCTCCAAAACTGCAGCTCTTGTGGGGTGTTCCCGGTCTGCAGTGGTCAGTATCTATCAAAAGTGGTTCAAGGAAGGAACAGTGGTGAACCAGCAACAGGGTCACGGGCGGTCAAGGCTCATTGATGCACGTGGGGAGTGAAGGCTGGCCCGTGTGATCCGATCCAACAGACAAGCTACTGTTGCTCAAATTTCTGAAGAAGTTAATGCTGCTTCTGATAGAAAGGGGTCAGAATACAAGGGGCAGGACGGGTCAGGGCAGCAAAAGAGGGACCAACACAATATTAGGCAGGTGGTCATAATGTTATGCCTGATTGGTGTATATATTCGAGGGAGTATACTGACAATAAAATGAGTGTAGGGATTTTACCCAGTGAACAATTTTAGACAAAAGTGCATGTTGTCTATATTTTTCCATTCCATTTATATGAACTCTGAATATTATTATTAGTAGTAGTATATCAATATATTAATCATATAATAATATTATAATAATAATAATAATATTATATATATATAATGTTTCTTCTGTCCTCATGTTTCTGTCCAGATGTTTTTGCTGGTATTAGGAGCCTAGTGAGAGAGAAGCAACATGACTGATGGACAGATCTTTGACAGGAAGAGACTAGACTTACCCGTGCATCACTGTCCCTCTCAGTTTAACTATTTAATCGTCTGAGAAATCAGGTAGCATTTTTATCACCTCAAAAAATGTGAGTATTATTACACTTCCTTGAGACTCTTCTCTGAGTATCCAGACACTTCACTGGTTTTCTCTGAGCACATATTGTCAGTGTCATTTTGTGTTATTGTACGTCTGTTAGCGGGAATTAAGAGCTTTTGAGGTTCCTCTTATAAACTGACATTTATAAACCTCTCATAAACAAAAGCAGTCTCTCTCTGTCCACTCGCCTCTCATCATCACAACATCTGTCCACAAAGTGCTGTGTGTTATAATAACCAGCAATAATGTGGCAAGATTTATACGGTGAATTAGAAATTTGAAATAAATTAAGTACTGTAAAGGGAAATAAGCTTTGGACTTGTCTTTTGACTTATACGTAAGTATGAACATTACATTGTGAAATTTATTCATAAAGACGTATTTGATGAACTTGGGGAAAAATGCATATAAACACTAGAGCAAAAAATATGTAAATATTACATAAAAATAACGTAGTAGGTATAAATAACAAAATTCCTATTGTGTAATGTGAATTAGCTTCCTAAAGCGTTCTCAGTACTAGACTGGAAAAGCTACAGAGTCATAGCAAAACCCTTTAATATCACAGGCCTGTGTACTTGGTTTGAAAATCTACAGGTGGAAAGTTCACGGAAAACCTGGTCAGGTGAACCATGCAGGATTTCACAACGAGCTCTCAGACTAACGAGATGGGAGATAAGAGAAAAGCCAGAAGTCACTCGTACACTGAAGGGTGACCTGAAGGCAGCAGGTACAACAGTTACACTAAGACCAATACACGACAAACTGTAACCCGATTCACTGATTCCTACACACCACACACACTTACAAACCTTTAAACAAATCAGAAATCTTTAAGAACTAAAGACAAATCAATGAATTGACTATGTGGTAATAATTCAGCTCTACAGACAGCACTGCAGCATCATAAAATGTTAGAAGAACAGAGTGTAATAGAAGTAACTAGGACATGATGGAGGACAATCTGATCTCATCAGCCATGAAACTGAACCTGAGGAGAAATTTCAACATGACAACACCCTCGAATATACACAGTGTAATGAACTTAAAACTGCTTAATAATAAACAACAGGTGCAGAGCTGAAGGTGCAGGGATAGGAACACAGGGAAGTTTCACAAAATGTAATGTAATGTATGTAGTGTGTATGGATGTGTGTGTGTGTGTGTGTGTATGGACGTGATTTCTGTTTTTAGAGGTCATGACGTCCTGCATTTCATCATTAACCAAACGACTTCCACTTCTTCTTTTTCACAAAGACACACCATTAGGATATATTTGGAATGAAGAAGAAAGAAATGCCTTGAAAGCTAAAAATGGATCAGAGGCTGCATGAATACGCCAAACAAATATAACCACATTTATTTTGAAAGTATAAAATATCACACTGTAAAGGCCACTTTTCAAGGGTATATCAACAACCTCAAATTTTTTACACAAACTTTGAATACCTCCCTCTCAGTCTATTATCCATCTCTGTAGCTAACAGAAACGTCCCACTCGACCACAGAGACTGGAAACATTTAAGCCATGTATCTGATGCCAGGAGTTATGAAGGTTCCCGGCTGATCCGTCCTAGTCCGTCCTTCAGAGGCTGCAGGTATCCCAGGTGGTTCTCATTCACCTCAAAACCAGTGTACAGGCACAGCTTGACATCAAATTAAACAGGCACTGGATGCCCTCAAACTTGGAGACACTCATTAAATGAAAGAACAAAAAAAAAAAATGCAGTTCACATTCTATACATTGGCACCCGTCAGGCCTGTGGAGCTTCTCCTTACAGAGAAAAAGGCTCATACCCAAGACCCCGGTACTACAGGCAAATTTGGCTCACCTTGATCTTAGCAGTTTCCCTCTTTCTGATTCTACGTCAGTGAACGTTAGTTCTTATTCGTTCCATGCACAACCATTGACATGGTGTCAGAATGAGGTAGAACCGTTGTACCAAAATCTTAGCTTTAAGTTTATACCTATGAAGTAACAGTCACATCAACCGGCTCCAGTGGAGCGGATGAAAAGTAAAGAAACAAAAAATAAAACAAAAGCAAAAATTCACATTCATCCCACATTTTATGTACAACTACAATGGAGATCACGGACACGTTGGAATATCTGAAGTGTTCCCTAGAAATGCATTACTCCTGCTTTTCCCATCCCTTTCTGAAGTAATGTTTTCCTTTATTCACAGATACCAATACGCTGCCTCCACACATCAGTCCACGAGTCCTCTGTCTCACCGGGCACGTCCGAGACAAACTGCAACACACCCGAGAGGATTCCAATCTGACCAACCCGAGTTAGAGGAGGACGCACTGCTACACCAGTGACACGCTGATGCATGTATATGTGAGGGCTGCGTCAGTCTAGGTGCCCGGCTTGGCCATAGCTATGCTGTGTGTCCCCTGAAGGCTGAAATGGAGCAGGGGGCTTGCGCCGGGGTGCGCTCGAGTGCACTGGCATGAGATAATGAGTGCCTGCTGTTACGGCTCTGATTACCCAAAGCCTGGTCTCTGTGGACTAGGACAAGGTGCCAGAGCCCATATTGCTTGTCCCCCTGGAGGCTTTGTGGTTGATGATGCTCTCTGTGGATTTCAGTAGTCTCTCCAGGCACGGGGCGCTGATCTTTCCTGGAGGCGGGTGACATGGCACAGAGTCCATGTTGAGTTCAGGCGTGTCTATGGTGGAGGAAACGGAGTTGTCCTGCGTCGCATCCTCGTCCCTGCGTGCCGTCAGCAGGTTCCGGACTGTGCGCTGACCCTGATCAGCAGTGGGGGAGCAGATGGGAGATGTGTGGAGCCATTTCAGATTGGTGGCAGAGTAAGGTGCTGGAAGGATAAGGTCACTGCCCCGCATGGCCTTAGCGGCCACAGGAGAAACGCTAGCGCTGCCGGAATTGAAGAGACCGGCTGAAATGGGGGCTGGAGGTGAGGACAACTGTAACAGAAATAGAGAGACAATGTCATACACTTCAAATATATACTCTGTTCTCTGATAGGATTACCATCCTTTATTAAAATAAGTAAAAATTTAATATTATGCATATTATGTAATGTGTGTGCACACGTGTGCTGTTTGTGTACATCAACACGTGTGTGTTTTCAAACACAGAATTTACAAGCAGTGCAACATTCTTTTCAAATGACCGACACTGTCATATTTAATATCGCGTATCAGAAGAGAATCCTGGCAAATATCCAGCTGTTTCAGACATCTGTGTTCTGGTTCACATTGTAGTTGCTATTAAACCTGATATCTTCTTATGTATTTTACACTGGGAATAAATTACAAAGGCACTTTATACGTGTGAAACCTTATATTTACACCCCAGGGCAACACAGTTAGTTAAAGGCAACAACACGTGTTCTCAGGGAATGACAATTTGTTCACAATTATTTTAAAAATATTTCCTAAGGGTGTCGATACTTTTGGCATGCAAATGCTCATTTCTTTAATAAGAGCGATTGTTGTTTGAACAAAGAGGATTATTTACTCCTATTGTTTGAGTGGAAACTTGAATTATTGTATATAATGTTTACACAATATTTTTTTAAATAACATTGGAGCTCGCACCAGAGACCTCGCAAATGTCCATGGTCCCATTTTATAGACTCTGTGCCATCGGGAACATTACAAAAGCCATGCTGAGTTAAAAATCACCGCCCCAGCATTTATTTAATTATAGAAAATAAATTTATGAATTTTTTAAAAGTAAAATCAAGCTGTGCGAGAAGTTAAGCCTCAACATATTCATTGGAGAGCTAAGTATATAAGTGGCTCCAGGAAATACACTCTGAACTAAATGATACTGAAACCATAAATTCTTCATAAAAAAATTAAGTTGAAAATTAAATTGGCTGCATTTTTTAATTCCTGTTTAAATACAATAATAAAATACAATTTAATACAATTTAAATAAAATACTTGGGCACAAAACTGAACAATCAAATGAAAGAACAAAAGACAGAATGAATGAAAGGAAAAAAAAAAAAAAAGGAAACCTTCATTGTGTTGCTCAGCTGATCAGGAATTGTGAAACTGATCATGGAGGCATGTTAATCGGGCAAACTAGCATTTTATTCTCACCATGACACAAAATCAGTTCATCCTGAACATTCAGCCATTATTTTTTTTTTAGAAAGCAGCTAGCAGAATAATAATACAGACTAATTTGACCCTACAAAACCCTAAAAAAATACAAAAAGAGCAGAAAATATGTTAACCTAAGCCAACAATCCCTTTGGCCATTTCTGAGGGGAAATCTATTGAGAAAAAGTTCCTGGGTTGGTGTAGAAGTAAAGTTTTTCCTTGCAATCAGGAGAAAAGCGTCCGATTCGTGAGAGTGCCTCTGTATTCCATTAAAAGTTGAACATTAAACTGCTTCAATTATTTGACTTTCCCAAGGCTGAAAAACAACATTAGTACATAATCTAGCAGTGTTTCTGACAATATCTCTATTTATTTAGGACCACTTTAAAAGATCTGTTCAAATTGTTACCTCAATTTTCAAAACCAAATATAGAGTCTAGCTGTTTACTGCGACCCTCTGACCCCTAAATTACCTTTGCTCTTAGATAACAGAAGAAATATGTACAGTACCTCACAGCTGTACAAATAGGTTTTAATCCTTTCCTGTCTGACCTGTTCCTCTGTAAGCTAGTGATTAAAGAATAATGGGTATTGTCTGTCCTTTCTGTCTGCCTTAGCCATGCTCGTGACGGGCCTGTGCTGGTGACCAAGGCTGGTATGAAATTACATTTGGTTTCAAATGAGAAGTAGTGCGTCACCCACTCTCTAAGATCACTAAATGCACATAATTTACACTTGGCACCCTCCTAGTCTGACATGTTAATACACTTATGCATGTTCTGCCAAGTGACGTGAGCTATGATAGCAAAACACTCTACCTTGGGTTTTTTCAGCAGTGCGGTCTCTTGGGTCAGCTCCACAGCAGTGGTTTGGTGGTTGGGTTTTACGTTAGGGAACCAGGTCTTCAACATTTCCTCCATTTTCAGGATGATATCGATATATCGCTCCCTGCAAGACACGGGATGAATTAAGGATAAATGAAGGACATGAGCTGAAACATTTCAGGCATGCGATCTGACCTGAGCCAGTGTGAAAGTCTCTAACCCTAGGTTTCTCTTGCTGAACTTAACTGGTAGCACTGGATGCAAAAGCATGTCTTGCCACAAATACAGATCACACACGTTTATGCTCACACGTGGCACAGAGCACGTTTTTTCTCTCCTCTAAAAATAGGTGCGTGAGCCTACAGTGACAAACTCACAGCCACACACTGCATACGAAGAGGAACAGTCGGCCTGAGGAAAAGTGACGCAAACTCGACTGTCCACCCACACACAATCTGCTGTGCATGGACTTCTAACAGGATTCAGCAGATGTTTAAGGTAGATTAGTGTAAAATCATAGGACCAGTTTCTACCTGTCCTAGCCCTATTAAAATTACATGACACATTATCCATTATGACCCTTGCCAGGAAAGTTAATTTGATCGCCTTGCCAGCTTTGAGGCCTTGCTCTGAGTTGCTGCCAGCTGGCAAAACTGTTCAACCCAAGGGAGGGGCACACAACGGCTTCTCTTTGCCACCCCATGCTGCGTGTGCCCACAGGGAGGTGGCCTCTCTTCCGTTCAGTCTCTCTCTCCAGCAGCTGCTGGGTCAGCTGGGGCCATGTTGGCTCGATGCCCTGATCTACAAAACGGAGGGATCTACGATTTAAAGTCACTGTCTATTCATTTGAGACGGCAACGTCCCATCGATGTACTGGGTCAGCTGCATGCAACGTGGTCCTATGTTTACAAATTCTTAACAATTCAAATGAAATCTGTATTTATATAAAAAGGTAGAAAGGTCAGGGATAGTGTCAGGTTGTGTTTATACATTAGCTCATCTTCATACTAAATGAAATCCCTTCACATTCCCCTTTCTTATTCAAATTTGTCTAAATTTTCATGTGATCAGGATCACTGCAATATAACTGGACTTAAACTACACTACACTGTAATACTAGATAATCTAGGAACTACAATGCACTTCAAGAAGAATAGACTTTTTTACAGCACAGCAGAATGCAACAAAGAAAAGTGCCAGGCTTTGTGCCAAATACTGTTCTCCGAATTAAGAATGACTCAGGCTGGGATGGCAAGTCATATAAAGCAACAAAAGACTTTCCACCAGCTACAGTGCTGTACATTACGCTGTCTCACCCCAAGACAGCTAATCGATTGGGGGTTAGGTTATTTCTAGAAGGGAACACATAGCAACTGGTCTGATGGGGCTGAATGGTTCTCCTGTTGTGGTCATGCAGCCTGTGCCAAGCACAGAGTCCAGAGTAAAGGACAGTCCTTCTGGAACACACCTACAACATCAGCATGAGTCTCCTAGTGCCTCAACTCAGCTCTCTATACTCAGATCCTGTGGCTTATTCTGCACAGCATTCACACTCACACCTGCTTGTAAGAAACCACAAGGAATGTAAGTGCAGGGCTAGCAAACAAACAGATAAACAAACAAAGAAACCTTAAACCAGAAGTAGACCCTTTTTTCAATCATGAAATATAACAACAAACAACAATTTGCATAACATGACTTCTGAACTTTCGCAGTTCTTTAGCTACCTCACAGTTTCATTGGTACCATGAGATCCAATCTCCAGCTTTCAGGTAAACTTCATAAACTGAAACTTGGTATCTGTCTGTTTTCTTTAGGACACATTATACGTTCAATCTGAATAATATATTCGTATTTGGTTACATCCCTAAAATATAAAACAATCACACACACACACAGATGGGTGAAACTCATCACATGGAGCGAAGTAGGACAAGGAGAAAAGCTCTTACCCCATGCAAGGATTCTGAAGAACCCCCATTATTCTCTGGATCCGGTCCATGGCTACACTCTCCTGGAAAGTGCTGAGTCCTGTGAAAGGAAACCACTTTTATTTCTTTATTTATTTTTTTGACACTCACTTCTAGTGCCTTGTCTCTGACAGGCTGGGCTGTGCCTGGGCAGCAGATGGGTTTTTGTGAAGTGAGTGGGAGGGCAGACTCTCTGTCTCTGTGGCCAGGAAGTCTGGGGTCATTCGGAGCTCCAGCTTTGACGGAGATCCCAGTAGGACTGCTCGTGAATGCTTGCCTGGCACGTAGCCTGCCTAGATGCCCACCAAACCATGCGGTGCTAAAAGCCAGCCAACAAAATGCAGCGTTCAGCATCTACTGAGCTTAATACCATGTGGTAGTGTGTACGCCTGATTCATGCAGGTTTCACCAGTCCTCTAACCGCTGCCTTTCACAAGCGAGAACACTGAAGCTAAATGTAATTTCACAGCTAATATACAAACACTCCGAGTGAGCTTTATTCCACCGAATGAGCATTACACAAAAACATGATTATACAAACAGGTGAGAAATTAACGGTGGTTCTGTTGGGAGTGGTCTCTTTCACCGGATCAAACCAGGGCGAACTGAATGGTTTAAAGTATGAAAACGACATAAATTTTACGCTATGGGCTTTAGTCTTTATATCTCAACCCACCAGAACACCTATGGAAGATAACATGCTAATCAGAGCTCTCTATCCCCACATCCAAAACACTAATCAATATATTTTTTCAATAAATGGTGTTCATCACTGCGGAAAACCTCTAGAAACTTGTGAACCTCTAGAAACTTGTGAACTTGAAACCTCTAGAAACAGAATTTGTGCCAAGAGAAATGGTGCTGCACACTTTATTAAGACAATTTCGTTCCTTTAACCGGGCACTCGTCTGTAGCTCGGAGATCATTGTTTTTAGGAACACAATATTTTATATTTTACATTAAGACTGGCCATAAGAATAATGAGTTTTGAATAAAGAATAACTATGAAGAAAGGCTTGCGAGCAGTGTCCAGTGCACACATCACCACAGCCGTCTTACTGAGAGAGATCATGCCTTTGGGAAAAAAATAATCACTGATCATTCTAATGGTCATACTTTCAATAAAATTCAGAAATCAGGTTTAAAGAGACTCCTAAAGTGCAGGTGCATGAGGTGACATCTGCCCCACTACCAACACCTGATGCAGTAATATATAAATAAATATTTATATAAATTTATATAAATAAATAATTGTACATAAGTGGAACTCACAAGCTAGTCTTCTAGAAATCACTGGACACTCATGAGCTGCATAACAATCTCTTTATGTAGAAACACTGGACAACTATAGTCCAGCTAACAGAAAAGTTGGTCAGAATGTTATAGAAAGATTGCTACTAATGCTTGTTGACATTCATTGTAGGAACATTTATAAACTTTATAAACCAGAAAAAGTGAATATCCTCCGAAGAGAAAGGCTCTTAGCATTGTAACAGTTAGAAACCTTTCTGCTAATCTAAAATTGTTAGCTGGATAATAGAAATAATCGTAAAATAATGTATTTATTAAATAAAATCACATTTACGAGTATTTTTATAGTTTCAGTTGTAAAACTGTCTTATTATGAGATTTCATGTCAACTTTTAATATTTTTGTTGACACTTGTTTAAACATTTCTATAATGTGTGTGCTTGATATATTTGTGAAATTATAAGTCTTTTAATTTAGTCCACTGTCTCCATTTTCTCTGCTCTACACAGAACAGTTTATAGTAAATAATGAATAAACGTGAGCGTGTACACTTTCAGACAGAGCGTGGTGATTTTCATCACTCAACATCAAACATCTTTTTGATTTCATGAAAAGACGGCCTTTACAGACTGACAATCATTAAACACTTGAACAATCCGTACAGACAGGATACTGACAACCTCACAAAACAATTCACTGACTATTGCTTCGTTGGAAACGTCAGACAAATACAAAAACAGGCTAGAAATGATCCAAAAACCAGAGAAATATCCAGAAAAATAAACACAGAAATGCTATCCAAGGCAGGACAAGAGCTCACTATGAACTATAGGAACTGTATGTGAGAATTCAGATCAACCAGAGGAAATTCTGACCATTGAGATCTGTGGTACTGTGGCATGGAGTGGGGTGAGACTGTAGTAGGGGGCAGTATGGAAAGCCCTGTGTAGGGATGCGAGAGTCCAGGAGCACAGCTGAAAACCCTCGCTGGAGAACAATGTAGGAGTATTTTTAGAGAAAGCTGCTACTCACGTTCTCTGTATCTGCCAGAACGGAGGCCATTCAGGATTGAGGAGAGTGGGTGAATATAGCACTGCAACTCCATACACTGTGGAACAAAAACCAGCATTCAATGTCTTTTTTTTTCTAACACTGGTCATTATCTGATAGAGAACAACTCTACTGTTGAAAGTGTCCTGAGGACGTGATTGCAAAACAGTTTTTGTTTCTGAAGAGAATGCATTTTCAGTCTGTACCCATTATGTAATTTTTTAAATCCAAAATACTCTAAATTCCACATAGGACTCAACTGATTGGACTTGTTATGTTTCCTTCACACATGTGTTGGAACACACCAAAACCTAACACTCTGAACATTTGCACAGGACTGAAGTACATAAAACATATATGTTGCACATTTCTGGTTCTGTTTACATATAAAGAGGACTACTGTGCACTACTGCACTTTAAAGATGGACAATACCACTGCTGCTCATCGTTTTATTTCACTCCATGACCACCCCGTACTGCTGCTGTCTGCACATTTCACACACTTTATACAGTTTATTTATACAGATCTACTTTCTTACATTTTCATATATACAGCTCTGGAAAGAAATAAGACCGCACTGCCCAATCTCCAGATGTGAACCCTATTGAAAACCTCTGGAATGTCATCAAGAGGAAGATGGATGGTCAATCACCATCAAGTAAAGCTGAGCTGTTTGCTTTTTTGTAAAAAGAGTGGTATAAAGTTATAAAGTTCCCCAACAGCAATGTGAGAAACTGGTGGAGATCATGGAGCCAAAACACATGCAGATCGGGGTTATTCCACCAAATACTGATTTCTTAATGTTATTTAGCCACAAAGCATTAACACAATTTGTTTACAAATGATTTGCATTTTGTTTTATTGGAGTTATTAAAGCTCTGCAGATACTGCATGGTCTTGGGTTATTTTGATGTGTTGTCATTTCCTTTAAATATACACTCTAAATAACAATAGTTATATATTTTGAATTTAGGAGTTCACAAAAAATCAAACAAAACTCTTCATCTCACCAATACATGTAAATGGAAGAAAAAACCCGAAGAAACTCATTATTTTGCAGTGGTCTCTAATTTTTTTCCAGAGCTGTATTTCTACAGATTTCCACTTATACTTTATTTTATTTATATTTTATTTTTTTTACTGTAACAAATTGCAGATTTTATTTTATTTTTTTTTTATTCTTTCTTTGGCATTCTACCTCCTTATTTCCTTTTCAAGGTCACAAACAGTGGTGTAAGCATTTCACTGCATATCATACTGTGTAGAATTGTTTATGTGACAAATAAAAAATTTGAAATAAATTCCTACAGATTTTTTTCACCTCATTATTCAGACTCTGTATAAGCTCAGAAAGCTTAGAGAGCAATGTGAATTATCGATCTTTCACCACAGCACTATACACCAGTGCTGGCGTTTTATGGAGGCCCTATAATAAAAAAAAAAGTGAACTGGCGGTTTCTTCAACCAGATAGAAGGGAGATGCCTTCTTAGAAAAAGTTCCACTATGCTTATTTCTAACATTTGTTCCGTTTGTGTGTGAATCTAGATCATGTGGGTGATACGGGATGTGTTTTCTTTAAAACTGGCACTTCCTTTGCACTGAATGTGCCTGAAAGACAACATGCCATACCTTGCACGCAAACAGCTTGTCTTTCTCCGTAGGGCTAGCTGTGAGCTGCTTTTCGTTTTGCTCTGGCACTGGAAGGCAGCGCGATCTTTTCTGCGCCTGTCTGCTTTTGCCTTTAGGGCTTCCCGAGGTGCAGCTGTGGTCAGACACGTCTTCCTGTCCCGATGGCGAAGGCTCTCTGTCTCCAGTGCTGAAAGAGCTGGTTGGGCTGGAGGGGGGGCTGCTCCTGCAGCTTCTGTCCTCCTTATCCTTCACTGAGGAGTCACTGCTTTTCTTGCAGGTTTGAGGGCCACAGCTGTTGTGAGCCGCAGGAGTGGTGGGCAGTGTGTCCTCTTCTCGATCGCATTCGGTCTCCAGCTCGCTGTCCTCATCATCATCGCTGGCCAGCCAGTCAATAGAATAGTCCGAATCTGATGCCGACATCCTCGGCCGCTTCATTACTGGCCTGTGGAAAAGATTAGAGGTGGACTGTCAGTCTGAAATGCAATTAATACAATAAAAACTCCTGTTTGTGGGCCTGTACAGGTAGAAGATAAAGAAAGAAACACCATTTCTTACCAGCTTTACCATTCTCCTTCATTTATTTTTTAAATATAGTCAACCACCAGAAGCAATCGGAGAGATTAATAGCTAAAAACATTTGCAGTGAGGGATGCCAGGATAAGCATGTGTGTAAGGTGCCAACACTGTAAGGCACAAACCAGTCAGTCATCCAGACTGCAGATAAACAGTGTCCAAACAGAAGACTGCCTGCTACTTCCCCACCACAGAAATCCACCATGTGGTCCATACTATTAAATAAGTAAACATCAGGCTGTCTGTGACTGACGTTGGTTTACCTGCAGGCCTATTATACAGTGTGTACTTCAGGTGATGTACTAATTGAACACAATCAACATGCAGCCTGTTTTGGGTGTATAAATTATTTCTTATGGATAGATATTCTCATATTTGTAGATTTCCGCATTTATACATAAAAAAAAAACTGTGTGTTTTCTGCTTATTATAATACCCTCATGGATGGGACCTAGTGACTAACCAGGTGGCTGAAAACATGCACCAAGAGCCTCAGATGCTCATTCAATAAGACTGGCTCACAGCAGCCATGACAGCCACCATGAGATGGAAACAATAGTCCCTCGACGACAGCCATTTTAATGAAGCTGCAACACTGACGTTTAGAACATAAAATATGGGTAGAGGAGTCCCACTTAGGATCTGAACTGCAAAAGCATGTGAAGCTGATGAGCACAAAAGGACAGAAAAGAAATCAAGACAGACTTTTTTTTCTTTTGGGCCTGAGGCATTCAGCATTCTCATCAACGTTTCTCACTAATAAGAACAATACACGAGACATAATTAATTAGGGGCTTGGTTTGCTATTTTAATTGTCACTAATCCTGGTTATGTGGTACAGGACAGAGAGCAAGCATGAAGTATCCTAAACCAGAAGAGAAAAGCTTTTTCATAGCAATTCACATGAGGGTCTCACCATGAGACCACTTATCTAGTAGGTAGCAATGAGGACAGAGGAGGAAAGAGCTGTCCACTCTCAATAGGCGGTCTGTTTATATAGACAATCGAAACGAGTGTTTTTATAAAAGCAAACCGGCATTTTGACTTCTTAGTTCTAAAAGATGAATAACTAATGAAAACCAAAAATAGGACTCCATATTCTGCAGTGAATTAAGAGGCTTAATGTTTAGTTTATTATTTTAACACAGGCACAACACTCACAGCAACTTCTGTATCTACAGTATTAGAACTGGGTCACGTGCTAATTTTTTCTTATCACCTGAAATATATATATATATATATATATATATATATATATATATATATATATATATATATATATATATATATATATATATATATATATCTGATTAGATCTGTGAACACGTGTACTCTAATAATAAAGTGCACATTATGTAAGCAGGCTCAGACACACGGCTGTATAAACGCGCCTCTAAAAGGTGGTGATGAATTTCTAATGGCACCATTTCCATCTTGAGAAATTTCTTCAGGTTTCCAAAGCAGGAAAGTGGAGCACCACGCTGAGATAAGTCATACAAAGACCAGCCTTGGCAGTGTGATTATCAACAAACGGAACAAACAAATCCCTTAAAACATCACATCAACATGTTTTTTGCACAGTCTGATAGCATTGAAGAGACTCTGGGAAAGTTGAGATTATTAAACTCAGATCGTATCCAGAACCGCATGCTGTAGTGTTCAATAGCAGCCTGGGTCACAATAGCGCACTATAGTTTCTCCGACTGGTCAGTAAACCATGCGATGTGGGACGTGGCCACGGCAGTCCAGGATCATCCGAGGTGATTAAAGAAAATCAAATCAAACGAAACCGCGAGAGCTATTTCATCATCAATAGCTTATTACCTGTAGGATTAAAGAGGGTGGGGCACTGGAGACAACACCTTAACGTAGACTGAAGTCAAATAACTACCTAGAGAGCATGTTATTATAGACTGGGAGTCGATCCAAGATCACAGACAGAGCTTTACTGTATAAACGTTTAGGGGGTTTATTCATCTATAGTCCCACATTTCTTACAGCCACAGAATAAATATGATACGCTTATAATGGATCTTTAAAAAAGAAAGAAAGAAAAGCAAAAGAAAGACGCCATGTTTCAGTGTACATGTTTATCTGGACAGATTGTGTAATGTTAGTAACACACTTCACATCTGAGTCTGAACAATAATCAGGGTTAATTTCACTGCATAGCTTTAGGCAACTCCTCTAAACTCTCTTTACATCTCTTCACATACAAATTCAAGCGCTAAACATCTGCCTTACCAAAGTAATTATAAATGTCCAAACAGTTTGATTTCATTATTTCGATCGCGGTCGTACCTTTTAATCAGGATCTAAAGGACTGGTGCGCGGTCCTTTGTTTCAGAGGTAAGTCCCGGACTCGGTGGGCAGCTCGTCGCTGAGCTTCGTGCTTTTCCGTGATGCGGAGCTGCGACTGCGAGGCCCGTGTTACTGCTCCCCAGGCAACGTGTCTGCGGGGGCGGGCTCAAACACACCGGGCTCTCCCATTCGCGTATTCACAGCCAGAGCTGACCAATCGGATTCGTGTATAGAGGCGGCCGTGGGCGATAGGCGAGTCGAGCTTATATATGCAAATAAGATGGAAATGCAGAAAGCACGTGGACACGCGGATCGGTTTCACTCCGGTAACAGCCGGACGGACTGTCAACTCGGTGGCTCTGTTTTTGCTCCCAGTGGCAAACTTATTCACGCCTCATTAAATCAGTGAGGCTGATGCGAATGGCCTCTGCGAGTGTGAGGGAGAAAGCGAGAGAGAGAGAGAAGAGCTATCCGATCGCCATATTCATCCATTCAACAAAACAGAAGGTTTACAAATGCCTTGAGTGTTAGCTAATAAACCAGTACACCGTGTCCTAGAACAGTGTTTCACGGGGATTACCCATTCGGATGAGTATGGTCTTTTCGTTTCCGAAGGGCAAACAGACAGCCTATTACGAACTGACCGCAAATATTTACACGTAGGACCCCTAGCAAAGACACACGTAGTGGTTTTTGGTCACGCCCTCCACTTCCGCTTCCCGTTAACCGCACGTGCGAGGCTGCTGCTAGTAAAACCGAACGAATTAACGTAATTGGTTTTTAGCAGTGAAGGAATGAATGAAACAGGAAGAACGTGACGCACCGCAGTGCGTGACTGTGTTTTTTTCTTCTTCTCTGGGTGAAACACGTGACGCATTACGCAGTCAGAGCGTAAACACTGCAGTGTGTGTGTGTGTGTGTGTGTGTGTGTGTGTGTGTGGTGGGGGGGACCGCCCCAAACCAGATCAGACCACACTTCTCCAAAAACACACATCTACATCCTTACAATATTTAACCTGCACTAGCGCCATGCTCGGGGAGTGACCGTGCTGCAGCCTACCTCCTGATGTCATTTTTAAATACCTTTTAAATACAGTAAGGTACATTTCAACCTGATGTCACATGATCAATTAACCATGTCTATGGAAATTGAACAGCAGACCTTGAAAACATACACTCAGTGGTACACCTACTACAGAGGTTCACTCATCCAAGCAGTAATGTACACTGATCAGGCATAACATTATGACCACCTACCTAATAGTGGGTTGGTCCCCATTTTACTGCCAAAACAGCCCTGACCCGTCCTGCACTGTGTATTCTGACCCCTTTCTATCAGAACCAGCATTAACTTCTTCAGCAATTTGAGCAACAGTAGCTTGTCTGTTGGATCGGATCACATGGGTCAGCCTTCACTCCCCACGTGCGTAACTGAACCTTGGCTGCCCATGACCCTGTTGCCGGTTCACCACTGTTCCTTCCTTGGACCACTTTTGATAGATTCTGACCACTGCAGACCAGGAACACCCCACAAGAGCTGCAGTTTTGGAGATGATCTGATCCAGTGGTCTAGCCATCACAATTTGTCCCTTTTGTTCAGACTCGCTCAAATTCTTACGCTTGTCCATTTTTCCTGCTTCTAACACACGTACATACTGGATGATATCTGTTGGTATCATGGCCAGTGAGGTATTTCACTTAATTTGATATTAATAAAGATAAAAATAAACTTGATGTTAGTAAAGCCTAAGCATTGCTATTACTGACACGTTATAAAAAAAATGTTATGGCCTTGTTTTTAGCAGATGGACCTGTTTCTGTTTTTGTTCTGATGAAGAGAGGTGTAACTGACAAGTATCTCACTCATCAGATCTTCCAACTACTAGACCTCTAACAATGAATGACAAAAAATAAAATAAATCAGTGTGTGTGTGTGTGTGTGTGTGTGTATGTGTGGGCATTTCAAGGTTCATTGCTATTGTGCCAGAATAGACCAGTTCAAGTACACCATGACTATGACAAAAGAATGTGACTGGTGACTCACACACACTTGCACACATTGTCTCTCTCTCTCTCTCTCTCTCTCTCTCTCTCTCTCTCTCTCTCTCTCTCTCTCTCTCTCTCTCTCTTTCTCTCTCTTGTCCTTATATGAGTTCTCTGATGAGGGACCAGGTGAAGATGCAGGGCCTGGAGGCATGAGTCACAGTGTTGTTTTTTTGTAGAGAAATCTGAACATGTGGGGGAGAGAGAGAGCAACCCATCCTTTCTCTCCTCTCCTCACAGAGAACGAAGGACAAAATGTTTCTTCCACTCAAACGCCCACATATATTAGCAACCAATCATACACTGATAAAATACTGAAATAGTAAAGATGTGAACTCAAATAAAAACCATTAGGACATTTAACCCCTTGAAGTCCTGGATTATTATTCATGCTTTTATTCATTATTCAAAAAGTACTTCACAATTATTCTGGATCTATAATGAGGCTGATGGATGAGGTATGTAGTTAAAAGGGTCTGGTCTGACCGATGAGTCCTTGTAGTTACAAAGCTAAATGCAGTCTGGCTTTTAATGTCTCTGATAATGTGCATATCCTCTGCTAACTGTTTAGATTATTGCTAATCTGACAGCAAGCAACCATCAGCCTGCCTCTCAGATTTCTATTATCACGTCTGTGTTTTGCCCGTGTCTGTCAATGCACTGGACAGTGGTACAGAGTCAGTGTCTGGTACATGCTTTGTGTGTGTTCTAAGCACTCTTCAGTCTTACATTAAATGGTATCTAAATGAGTTGTGTTGTGTTGTAATTGTGTTTTCTGGGTTTTGTTTTACACCTGAAAAGAAGAGAAGACATTAAAATGATTTGTTTCCTTCCAAGCCTGATGGCATTTCAGTTATTTCTATATTTCTACTATTTATTTCCCTCTAATATTTGCAGAAAACAAGTAAAGTGCATTAATTACTCTTTTATAAATAATATATACTATATACTACACACATCTTGTGGAAAGGAGACAAAAATAGATCATGGTGTACTTGAGATTTCCTTGAAGATCTGTTCTCTGTGTCTTTCGTTATAGATTTACACGAGAGATCTTACTCAAGCTTTCCTGTGACAAGCATTTCAGAGAATTGAACTTTATTAACCTTAACCCCCCCCACCACCCCTCTGCCATGGTCCTAAGGTTGGCTTGATCTTTGTTTTTAGATAATTACACCCCTACCTGTAACAAAGTTCCATCTTAATAAATCCAAAATGTTCACCTTCTTCGTGACTTTTTCACAAACCAGGGGTCAAAGCATTTGACATTTTTCACCTCCTCCACCTTCCCAACACACACACACACGCACACACATTCACAATGGTGCTGAACTTTAGGTCAGGTCTGAGTGAGAGATCAGAGCTGTGATTAGCAGGTGCTGTCAGACAGGCAGTGTAATTAGAGCTTAATGGGGACGGAGAGGATGCTTGCAGCTGTGCTGTCCCTCTCACTTTCATTCACAGAGAACACTTCGGACCTGGTTCACCTGTTCTACCGACAGCGATCCGAGACATGAGGACTGTCCTTTCTGTGTATGTAAGTGTTATAGAGATTGTGCATAAATGCTAAGTTTGAACCCTTATAAAACACACAGATCAGGTATAACATTATGATAACATAAGACTGAGTATCTCCTCATCATGGCACCTGTTAGTGGGTGGGATATATTAGGCAGCAAGTCAACATTTTGTCCTCAAAGTTGATGGTAGAAGCAGGAAAAATGGACAAGAGTAAGAATTTGAGTGATTTTGACCAAAAGGGCCAAATTGTGATGGCTAGACCACTGGATCAGAGCATCTCCAAAACTGCAGCTCTTGTGGGGTGTTCCCGGTCTGCAGTGGTCAGTATCTATCAAAAGTGGTCCAAGGAAGGAACGGTGGTGAACTGGTGACATGGTCATTTGGCGGCCGAGTCTCATTGATGCACATGGGGAGAGAAGGCTGGCCTGTGTGATCCGATCCATCAGACGAGCTACTGTTGCTCAGATTGCTGAAGAAGTTAATGATGGAAAGGTGTCAGAATACACAGTGCAGGACAGTTTCTTTTGTGTTTGGGCAACAAAAGATGGACCAACACAATATTAGGCAGCTGGTCATAATGTTATGACTGATTGGCATGTATTGTTAATACATACAGGAATTTGTTTTGCCATATCGGAAACACTTTAACAAAGCATCGTGCTTTTCACATGCACTGATATTTCTGACTGAATTAATTGAATTAATGTACAAGACACAGCTGATGAACATAAATGACATTATATAGATAAATACCATTAGACACAAATGTATAAAGACACATTACCTACATATCTGTGAAAAATAGCATACTAGCAATTAGTATGTATTATCAGAGTGAGAGGGAAATTTTCTGTTGTAGATTGTGGCTCAGCAGCAGTGTATGAGATGAGAGAGAAGTGGTTTGGTTTCGGTTTTAGTGACTTTCCCGGAACACAGATTCTGAAATGAGTGACAGGTGGGAGGTGCAGCAGTACTCATGGTCCAGCACACTGCCGTTTCTTGGCAGATAAAGAACAAATTGCAGCCAATACCTTTCTCAGCATACTTGATAATGATGCATATACTGTACTGCTGTTGTTTTTTTAAGAACTAAACTAATCTAAACTTTTGCAGATGTCTCTGAAGAACACTATTAGAGCAGGTTGTGCAATAGTAATTTTCTTAAGCTGACACGAGTTATATGGGGGCTTCTGTGCTTTTCCTTTGATAGAGGTGATGTTTTTCCAAATTTACAGAATTCCACAGAATTGGAAAACCAAGGTGTGTTTATTTATAGAGCTCTGAAGAGGAAAGCTGAAGCATTTGTATGTACAGTTGTGGCTCCAGCTGACTCAGGTACAGTGACCCCATCTGCAATTAACCATTTATTTTGAGTACTGAGGAGGAATGTATATATGTTTGTGTACACATATGAGGGCAAACATACATAAATCTCACCCAAATCTCTGAGAATAATACAATCAATAAGCACAATAAGACACAATAAGAAATATATATATATATATATATATATATATATATATATATATAGAGAGAGAGAGAGAGAGAGAGAGAGAGAGGTATCTGTACAATTTTGACAACTAATCACATCTTTGTCTTTCCGATATGGCTGGAAATTCCCTCCTGAATAGATAGGAACAGCATTAAAAACAAACGCCTCTTACATAACACAGTTTCCATAATGCACACAGACAGACAAATACAGACAAGGGTCACTAGTCTGTGTAGTTTTAGTTTTAACAGATAGCTTCTCACAGTTGTTTTATTTGTGCAGGAGTAAAAGATGTGAAACAGTTGCTCAGCGTTTTATGTCACTATTGAGAAGCAGGCTGAGACATTGCCCTGAGAGCCAGTGGTTACTGATGATATAACCAGGTATGTTCTGTGTGAATAAAAGCTTTTTAAATGTTCAGCTCCACCACTCACACCTCCACATTATCAGCACTTACTGATTTACTACAGCAGCCTGAGACAGTAAAATGGCTGACCACTGTTAGATGTCAAGCTGGTGTTTGAAGATCACATGGTCAGACTGCTTCTCCTTGAAAGCAGAAAAACCAGATGTAGCTCTTCATTCTGTAGGTTTTCGATGCTCACTCAGCATTTTACATTTTAGGGGATCAGTCGTTGCTGTGGTTCATGATCTGGCTGCATATGGAGTATGAGTTTATTGAATATCAGCCGTGTCTTTTAGCTGAACTTTTGTAAGCACTTAGCTGTAAAAAAAAAAAAAAAAAAAAGACCTGTGACATCACTGGGCAGTTGGTGGCTGTAATGACCGTGTTTGTGTGTGCGTGGTAATGTGTGTGAAAGGTTATATAGTCTCACTAGAAATGAAACTTAACAGACCTCCAGGAAGCTTGCGCTGAGACTTAAAGTGGCTGGGCGTTTTTTCCCTCTGCTCGCTCGCCCACGTTCACTTCTTTTCCTGTACCCCTAAGAGAGAGAGGGAGAGAGAGAGAGAGAGAGAGAGTGTGTGTGTGTGTGTTTGTGTGTTCTGTAGACCTTAGGAGTGAAGATTTCTATTAGTTACATGTGAATTGTGAAAGCTTGTTTTTCCATGGACACATGAAGGCATAGTGCCAAAAGTTTGGCAGCAAACCACAATTCACTCTTTAATGACCATGTGTGTGTGTGTGTGTGTGTGTGTGTGAGTGTGTCTGAATCGCTGCCAACACAGCTCAAGCAGCAGTGGGATATCTCTCACTGTCCGGAGCTGAATGCTCTGTGTGACTAGGGCATATTTTAACTGGATTATATAAGCGCACTAGCCCCTTCTGTTCTCCACTCATGAGTAGAGCTCCATATGATCCAGAGTGATCTGACCTCTCTCTACCACACTTCAGTTTCCCATTACATGACCATTCTACATTTAACTCATCTGCACTAAGGTGTTTTCTCTGTCTTTTAAGTTAATTGTGTGATTGGTTTTGCCCAGCTGTAATCTTTTGCTTTCTGTAGCATGGACATTTTAATTTTGAACCTTAATGAGGGCCAGTTGTGGGCTGAATTAACTGATAATGAATCGACTTACTCATCAACCTTTAGCAATATAAAAATGAATGTAACGTCTATAGTCAGTTGTTTTAGCCTTCACGCAGAAGCATTTTAATAAGAGACCACGAGTGAAAAGTATAGGATCTAACAGAGCCCCAGGTAATTAGCACATTTTGTGCCTGGCTGCACTATGACTCCTGCTGTCTCAATGGTGAATAGCTGAATTAGTTAGAATCAGCAAGCCACACAGGGATCATCTGCCACCCCACAGTGCATCATCTAATTCAATCACAGTGACACCATCCCCGGCGGACTGGCCCATTAGCCGCTGCAGTGAAATGACATTAGTAATTGGTGCCTGCTGTCATCGTGGCAAAAGATAAAGAATATTGTTATTAATGCTTTATGACAAACCATCCAACACTTCCTGGGCTAAATCATGCAAGGCAGACGTGTCAGTCCTTATGCGAAATCTCATTATCTCTAAGCACAAAGTAAGAACAGACTCATGTTCCTGTTGGCTGATATCAGGTGAAAGATCCAAAGAAAAACATCCTGTTTAATCAGCTGTATGTTTGGCAGTAATCACCATTGACCTGTGCGGCATGGACTGTACCATGTGTTCACGAGAGAAAAGCAAAACAAGTGACCACCTGTCGACCCACTGGACTGGCAGAAAGCAATCTCTTCTTCTTCCTTGAAGCAGCGTTCCCAGTGTACCACAGATCAGACCTTTAAAGTGCACTCTGTTTCAGTTTATCTCATCTGATGACAGATCTGAGTGAAAGACAGCAAAGTCATCTCTAGAATGTGTCTAAAAATAAGTTATGAGCTACTAAAATGTGTCACGTCTATCGGTGGTACTGCCATCTGTAATAAATAAAAGTAAGCTTTTTTATTTTACGTAATTTCTGAGTAAGGCCATTACATTCACAGACTTATATAACATTGTAGGCTACGAGTGTTAAGTTTGGCTCTGACCCTGTTCTTCAGAAGTTAAAAAGCACCTGGCCCAGTTCCAGCACTGGGTTCTGCAGAACAGTCTGGAGATGCCTGATCGACCTGCAGGCTTCTTGGATACACAGCAGATGAAATGTTTAAGAGAAATGCAGACACTTTTGCAGACACTATAAGCAGTACAGTACTTTAACCTTTATGGTGCCCTTAAGACTCTTCAGACCCCAGACATTCTTCATTTATATGCACCTCACATCGAGGCCATGAATATTCACATCATTCTGCATGCAAATTTAGCGTGAAGATATCAGGGTACAAACACTTGTCTAACCTCTGGCTATTTTTGTGATTCCTGTGGTGCTGATTAGATAAAGAGAGAGGAAGGAGATACAGGTGCTAGTGATGTGAGCCTGTCATTGGAGGGAGTGTGGAGGATCTGATTGCCTTTCTCCTGCTAATTTAGACTGACGCTACTGAGGTCTCTCTCTCTCTCTCTCTCTGTCTCTCTCAGACTCACTCACTCTGTCTGTTTCCTGTCTATCACAGTCCTTCCTTGTCCTTGCCATATAATTAATATTATTCCTTTCTTATCTTTTTCTCTGTGACTAACGTGACTGCACACACACATGCAAATTAACACACACACACACACACACACACACACATAAACATCCAGTGTTTGACCATATGGCTGAAATGAGAGCAAGTTTGACCTTTGGCAGATAGAAATATGTTCAATCTTATAATGATCTGATCTTAGTTTTAGCAATACTGGAATTAGGTCAGGTGTGTGTGTGTGTGTGACTAGTGACTATCTGTAATTTTCCAAAATTGCACAAAATTTTCTTCCATTAGTTGCATCAATTTGTACTTTGATTTTATTATTATTGGATTTTGCACAGTGTAAGAAAAAGACCTAATTAATAAATTATACAGAAAAATAAAACAAATCTGTCCTGGCTGAGACAAAGAGAAACTGTGGTTTATAAACCCTGTGATACACAACTGTCTGTCTCAGACTTCCTTCAGATTAATCACCACTGTTTTGGGGTTAGTATAGTTTTATATACTTATATTATCTATCTATCTATCTATCTATCTATCTATCTATCTATCTATCTATCTATCTATCTATCTATATATATATATATATATATATATATATATATATATATATAGTCCTTTTCCTTCCATTTTATATTAATTTGTATTAACTTGCTGCTGTTCTGAATGAAATACAGTGTACTGAATTCACAATACATACATAGGTTTGTAATGTTTCTAACACCTTATTTGTGGATTGTCACCATTAGTGAACAGACATGAGGGTAGAGGTAAGAGAAGAGGTCATCCTAATGACCCCCCGCCCATCCCCCATGAAAGGTACCCCTGGTCATCCAGCCACCCATGAACCCCAGTCAGAAATAGTGATGTACATCTTGTAGTCTAAACACCAAGAAAGATGGGGGTAAGGAGCCATGCCAGGCAGGTTGCAGGGATTTAATGAGAGAATCAGTCAGATTATCAGTGAGTTCAGGTGTTGTTTTTCAGGGGTTGGACTCGGCCCCTTAGTTCCAATGAAAGGAACTCTTAATGCTTCAGTTTCATACCAAGACATTTTGGACAATTTCACGCTCTTTGTGGGAACAGTTTGGGGATGACCCCTTCCTGTTCCAACATGACTGCACACCAGTGACCAAAGCAAGGTCCATGGATGAGTGAGTTTGGTGTGGAGGAACTTGACTGTCCTGCACAGAGTCCTGACCTCAACTCCATAGAACACCTTTGGGGTGAATTAGAGTGGAGACTGTGAGCCAGACCTTCTCGTCCAACATCAGTGCCTGACCTCACAAGTGTGCTTCTAGAGGAATGGTCAAAAATTCCCATAAACACACTCCTAAACCTTGTGGAAAGCCTTCCCAGAAGAGTTGAAGCTGTTATAGCTGCAAAGGGCGGGACAACTCCATATTACATTCATGTACATGTAAAACGTCCCAAATCTTTTGGCAGTGTAGTGTATTTCACAAAATATTCTTTCGCACTATTATATAAAGGATTACAATTCCAGCTGTTTAGCACCAACAACTTTAAAAAATAAAATTATATTAACAAAATTAAAATTTTATTAAACTATTACCACGTATTGTGTGTGTTTAGCCCATATTACTTTATTATAACAGGTTATTATTTAAATAAGCCCAAACACACACAAATTATCTGTTTGCATGTACCATATACCTACTGTTTTATATCAACTACCTGCAGTCACATGTAACAGGAGCTGAATTAAGTACACTCTGCAATCAAGTTACCGAAAACCTGAGGGCACTGCACTAAACTACTAACTGCTTCAGTCTGAGGTCACAGTTTTCATGTTTGTTAGGTATGTGTAATTGTGTTATTATTTCCAGAAAAGCTAAGGTTGAATTTGGACAGAGGGTAAATTTATCTATCCTGATGATGGCCGTGTGTACAGAGGGTAAAGAGTGTCCACAAAGTGTGAGGGAAACGCTGTACTGTTTGAGTCTTTGAGCTTCACAGAAATCTCGTGTTCTCTCCTGCTTTAAAGTGGAACAACATGTTCTCAGTAAAGTCTGAATCATTTTTAGGTATGACACATGACTGACACTCTCATCTCATCTCTCTCTCTGCTTCTCTGTCTCTATCTTCTTCTTCCACATGGTTATAGGACCGACTTTTAATCATCCAACCACTAAAATAGAATAATGTATATGTTAAAGCTGGCAATGGAAAAGAGATTATTTCTGATTATTAATCAGAGATTATAACAGATATACAGATGTACACTGTGAACTAAATTTAGATTAAAATATTTTTTACAAATTTCTTTGCATATGGCTGAAAATATAGAAGATGCCAGTATATGATGGGAGTGAGGGGTGTGCATGTTAGGTCAGTAGGTTGTCAAAAGGCTGCCCATTGTTGCTGAATTGACCTCATTTGTCTTACACTCTAGTAACTGTCAGGACCGGCCACTTAAATTTTATTGGAGAGGCTATTTCTTAGGCAGCAGGGTCACTGGGTTCAGGCTGCCAAAGAGCACAGGAGTGTATCCTGGAGCTATGAGATCCATGCCAGATATGTGTGTGTGTGTGTGTGTGTGTGTAGTGAATTCCTACAAGGATATAATGTTTCCATGTAAGTATTTTGAGCAGCGCTGTATAAGTGTGGCTTTCTTTCTAGCCAACCGATTCAGAGTGCCAAAGTCCCTTCAGAGAAGTCAGGACTGTGTCAGAAATTCATCTGGGTTTAGAATGTTTTCTTTTTGCTGTTCAGGACTAATGAAATAGCAGTAGATTTCTTGATGACATATTATTAGGTATCGGAAAAAGGTCAAACATAGCAAGAGGTTTAATTTTTACCTGATAGAAATTGCAGATATTCGGTGTGTCATTTATTCCAATTCAATTCAATTTTATTTGTATAGCACTTTTAACAATGGACATTGTCTCAAAGCAGCTTTACAGAACATATAGTCCTAGATGTTACACAAAATCATTCCTAGTAAGCCTTAATTTCTTAAAGAAGAGCACATCACTGTTAGGTATTTTAGATTCCTCCATAAACACTATATTCCATAGCAACATTCCTAACTTTGTAAATGTTATACGGTAATTTCAGAAATTTGTTTATTATAGAACAAATTATTATATTGGTATTTATTTTTTACTTTTATTGCAGTCCTTCCTGTAGTGGAATTTGTGAGCCGAGTACTTTAGATAAATGTGTGCAGATCATACTTCCCATGTCAGCTATTAAAATTTAAGAACAGGATACGACTGCAGTGTAATGAAAGGAAAGATCTTGAGATATCCGTGCTTATCATATAAAGAACACTACTGCAAAGAGGAGCTCTGATTTTATTTCCCTCTATGGACTTTTCCTACATATTTGAATGATTTACCTTTATCTGGATTCTGTGATAAAGACAGATTTGATTACCGTGAATACACAAAGTGTCTGATCCACTCTATTTGTACATTTATAATAACTATTTATTCACGCTTTCCATGCCTTCTTTGTCTCCCAGTCACTGCTCCTACTCAAATCTGGGTCTGGGAGTCCATTTTACAGCTGTGTAGTATCATAACTGTTTAACTTTTCCTTTATACAATTTTCATGTTTTCTAAAATGTCTGACTAAAGCTGCCTACGCTGATTGCATGACAGCTTGAATGTTTTCCAGGTAAACACTTCAGAATTCTTTCTTTCTTTCTTTCTTTCTTTCTTTCTTTCTTTCTTTCTTTCCTCTGTTCAGGGATTTCAGTATGTTTCTGAATATAGTTGACCCAAGTGCTGCATTTTAGAAAAATATAGCGAATGAACGAACGAACGAACGAAGTCTGATACTCGTCCATTCTGACCAGATTTAAAATGTGGACCATTTTTTTAAATCCAATATTAAGTTTGACCTCTTGAATATGACCACAATGTTCATATTTCTACTGCTTTAAAAGGACATACTAAAATCTTTTACCCTGGCATGAACGTAGACGTCCCATTAAAGTCGGCAAAGACATCTTTTAAACATCTGGTGGAAGTCTTTGTAACATTTCCCTCAAAAGACTTGTGTTACATAATCGTACAAAACCCTGTGAAGCCTCATGGACAAGTTTCCCCTTAAAAAACAGGCCTCATACCTCTCATTACTCTTCTGGTGCCATGTTGTGGCTTCTGTTTTAAGTTGATTGTAGACGTTTTTGTTGATTGTAGACGTCCAGCAAGGTCAGTGAGTTTATACTGGTGCCTCTGGCTGTATATGGGGGAAATCCCGCAGCTAAAAACACCACGTTTCTCTGTGTGTGTGTGTGTGTGTGTGTGTGTGTACACAGTGGAAAGAGTAGTGGTACACACACATCAAAATAGTAAAAGGGAAGTTTTCTTGATCAAAGTACAATCTCCGTTATTCAGATGCTCAAAAATGACAAGAATCATTCGCTCTTATTGCTAGGATTATAGAAAACACTAAAATGCTGTATTGCCTATTATAATCCTTAATACTCATTTTGCTGTGACAAAACACTGAAGAATGTGTGATTTACATCAAATTATGGTATCAGAAAAAAGAGAAAAGCATTATATGGTTATGTGAATTATTAGAGTGAAGTTGAACAAAATAATATGATAAATAATGAATAAATCTTTTAAAAAATGGGACACATGGTTCCTCCTATGGCTAATTAAACTAAACATATGCAGGAAAATATACATGTCGAGGAAAAGTTGCTTACTTAAATGCTTGTTATTTGCATTGTCTATGAAACCGGGACCAAATCTGTGAGCTGATTCACGTATCACAGAGTTGAACTGAAAATGCATGAACTCTGATATGTGCAAGAAAATGTAGTCTCCTCTCTTTAGTTCTCTGTAATGAGGACTAAAGTGTTTAATCTGTTTAATCCTCTTACCTGTAGTTACATTCAGGAAAGTATTGTCATAAATTATTTGTAATTATTTGACCATCAGCAATAATAATGCTATTAGAATTTTATTAGCAGTTGACTTGTGCTGAACAATGAGAATCTGTTCTTGTGAGATTATGCTTTTGGTTTACGCCAGGTTCACATCACCTCTCTTCACCTCCTTATATCAGTCTCTGTAATTAAGAACATTCCCATACTAGAGACTGTGCAGATCTTAGCCAAGAGCTCGGTCCTGCTGGCAGATCCAGTGTGATGAAGAGATTTGCTTTTGCATTCAGGTACATCCACTCTGGTTTCTTCCTCACTGTGTGCCAAAAATAATTCTAGCAGGTATGTTTCTCAGGTATCTATATTAACTCCAACTGATTGAACTGACCTTTGACCTCTTTTCCTGTACGATGTAACAAGAAACAGTTAAAGCGTAGATGTGTCCCTGACCCATAAAACCAGCTCTTTTGAGAGAGTATTCACCAACATCTCAGCCTTCTGGGTAATGGCACACAGACGAACCTGTTATTGATGAGGATCTGAGGCGACTAAGAGGTCAAGGTTTTCACAGTCCACTAGCTCTCTCAGCCTGTGTGGGTGTGCTAGTCAGATGGTGATAAAGTCAGCCATGCACTTCCTCTGCCTCTTCACTTCCTTTCCTGTCATTACAGCCCTCTTATGAAAACGGCGAGCAGTCTACGACTGAATAGCGGCATGTTCTTCTGCCTGGTGAAGCTTTGTTCTCTAATAAATGGTTGCCTTTAAAAATGCGAAGGAAACAGGATCCTTCACAGCACACTAACAGTTGATATGAACCAGATTAATTGGTGAGCAGCGTTTCTGAGTGCTGCCTCAAGACCTTCTCCCCCAACATGAGGAGAGATCAGATATCGTGAGTCCAGACCTCACACATTCTCCCACACATCACATTGCAGCATGGCCCACGTTTTTTAATAACTTGTTCTTTCGTTCCAAGCTGTTTTTAGGCTGTTTGTCCCCATGATTCAGTTACACACTTGTATTGAATCATTTACCACAGCAACAATCCACAACCAGAAGCTGTTCAACCCACTACTGACTTTCAGTTCAGTGATTTATACACTTACACATTGGATAACTGTGTAACACAGAGCATAGGGACATACTCTCATGCCAGTCTTTAATGTGACATGTGAACAGTCTCAGTCGATTTATTTGTTCTTATGTAAGTGTCGGTATAGACATATATTTAACCAATTAATAAATCTGTTTGTCTTTATGGCTTAATTTAATGGCAGTTCAGTCACCAGACAGAGGTTTCAGTATTATTTATCTGTCAGATTTGATATTGCTTTTTACAATTTTGAAAAAAAAATTTCTATAAAGCAATGTGAAATCCATCCTCATTATTATTATTATCACATTATGTTCATCAAATACTCATTACAAGAGCTGAGTTTTACCTCTTAGTCACATTTAAAAAAAAGACTAATTTTTTTCCAAGTCTAATTATTTCAATTAAATATTGTTTTTTTTTTAAAATATGATGGTAAATCATATATAAATGTAGTATGACTTTGAATCATGGCTTGTTTTCTGAGATTTCTCTCATTCACAGTGACCCACCAAAGCAAAACACAGATCAGATGAACGCCTATCAGATTTCTTATACCACTTCCTCTGTAGCATGTCTTCTTTGAGTAATGTTTGGCTACAGATGTAGTACATTACATTTGTTTAACAAAAACGTCTCCCAATTTGTCAGGAGATCTGATTACTGACACTGAAATGGGAATTAGCAGTGAGTTGAAGTATGTGGTCCTGGGACAAGAGTTGTGATGTTGATATAAAAGGAATCCCTTATAAATCCCTTAAAAGCATATACAGAGTGATTATATGTTCTGTCAGCATGTGACCTTCTTTGATTCAGTATCTTCTGTCTTGGGACCAGACTTTTGAAGCTGCATGGTGCTGAAATGCCCCGATGATCAAAGCTTCTCATTACGCTGGAACCCCCATGTGTTTGTGTTGTCTCTGGCAAGGCATGCCTTTTACTCATCCTCCCACACTGTATTCTCATATGCTCTGTTTTCCTCTAGTCTGAGACAGTGCAGACGAGGATGAGGAGCGGTCACGGAGTGCATACACCACCCCACCCACCATGCTTCCAGCCCAGACTGAAAAACCCAGCGGCCCAGGAACAGCACAGGTGACTGAAACACTCTGTTCAACTCACAGACACTGAGCAAACATCTCAGAAGAACGTTGCGGTGCCAACGCAGTACTCCTGTCTTTCTTCAGAAACACTCACAATATCATTTATTTACTTTTAAAAAAAGCTGGACCATAAAACTGTTAATTCTTCTCTCTCTGTGTTGCTGCTCCAGTTACTGTCTCCATCGTGTGCTTTTGAGGCTAAGCCTTGGCACGATCTGTGACAAATGCAGTGACAGACGGAGAGAGAGAGAGAGAGAGAGAGAGGGAGAGAGAGAGGGAGGGGGGAGAGAGAGAGAGAGAGAGAGAGAGAGAGAGAAACAGCCACAAATAGATCTGTCCCCCGTCCCCCAGCCCACAAGAGAGCTACAGCTCCACTTCTGCACACACTCATCTCTCATTTCACTTGTGCCCAGGGGCCAACAGAAGTTAGTGGAAAACCGCTGGGAAATTAATTTTAAAATTATTAGATGATCACACACAACACAGCCCAAGGATATGTCCATAACACAATAAAACACAATTGTTAAAATAAACTGATTTCACTTACAGATCTCCCTTTTCTAATTTTCTAATATAGTCAGTACTCTGCTGTCTAACTGTTCTACTCACCGTTCATTTCATTCTTATTATGAAAAGAGCCAAAAAACATTAGTATTTATCAGAGTATAAGTAAAATGGTGTCTAATAGAGCAATTAAAAATGTTAAAGATGCAAATAAAAATGAAAACATGTCATTAATATGTGATTAATAGATAAAATCCCTGCATGGTTGAGGAAAAGATGGAAGAATTCGTTCTGCTCTTCCTCATGCAGGCCACAGACAGCAGTGGGATTAAGGTATCCACCATCTGAGCCTTGGACTGATCCAGGGTCAGCACATCAGCACATCTTCCAGGCTTCTCTACAGATGTAAAATAGAAAAGCTAAATCACTCTAATGATATTTAGCTTGTCATACTCTTCCAGTTCATCAGATGCTTTTGATAACAGAAAAAAGCTCATCATTATTTTCTACTGATATCATATTAAATAATTAAATCATATCATTTTCTATCTATCTGAAGGAAGTGAGTGGCCCGACATTCACAAACATAATTTTGCCCTCTGAATTCACATCACATTAGCTCTGTGCATATCACAGACCTTCTAACTCACCAGTCAGTGACATTATATTGATGAAGGAGAGTGTGTTTTTCTCTGTGACTCTTTGTTTCTGTTCTTGCTCTGATACTTTGGCAGGCTTGTTGTGTTCTTGTGAACAGGCAAACTCTTCCTAGACAACACAGCTACCCTGTCCTTGGGATGGCTTCATGTGCACACACACACACACACACACACACAAACATCCTTCCTTCAGAGCTCCATGTGACCAGGCAAGCTAGACAAGTAAATGTCTGGCTCCTATAAAGGCCGTCTTCTTCGGTCGAGAGGATAAGATCAGCCGAGGGTCGTGTCTCAGGTTTCCATGAAAGGATTAAAAAGTAAACAACCGAGAATTTGAGCCAATCCTTCTTTGAAGAGATACACGTTTCACCAAAAGCAGAGTGTATACCTCTCCGAGGCCCTCGATAATGATACTATGGGAACGAACTTGACTGCATTCTTATGTAATGTGTCTGTGATTGGTCATTCTCTCATGGACATAAGAGCAAGCTTTGTCCAGATGTTCTATATATAAATATTCTCATATTTTTAGAAAATATACTGTCGTTGTAAACTGCATTTGCAGTCATTTCCAGACTGTCAGTTGAATATGTTCTACGATTAAGTGTTTGACAGGCAGACATGCTGATTACTAAGACAATTTGGCTTTAGGGTGGGAAACTGTCAGGGAACTCCAGAGGGAAAGGAGCAATATTCAGCTGCAAGTGCTAGCAGATTTAAACCTTCCTTGTTGTGCATTATTAAAAACCTCCACAGAACCTGCACAAGTGCCAGAAGCTATAACACGCTCACAAGGAGGGAAAACAATGTGTACACCTGTGCAAATGTGACATATAAGATATAAACACTAAATAATACAAAACGACAGTGTTTAAACACAGACTGAGAAATCATAGACTTATCCCTCTAAAACAATTCATTAATAAAATATTACAGATAACCGTTAACATTAACAAATATATGCAAATCATTCAGTGTCAGTAACTGATTTATATCATTAAGGGTTACGTGGATCAGGAGCCACTAGATCATCGAAGGAGTACTGGGTGTGAGGTGGACATATACCATGCATTGAACACAAGCCCATCACAGAGCACCTGGTGACAAAAAGAGCCTAACTGGAGAACCTGAAAGAACTTAGGACTGGACCAGAAACTCTGGAACTTGCAGCTGAAATGCTGAACTGAGAGGCTGCAACACTCCCCATGATGCATGGATGCATGGATGCATGGATGGATGGATGCGTGGATGGATAAATGGATGGATGGATGGATGGATGGATGGATGCGTGGATGGATAAATGGATGGATGGATGGATGGATGCATGGATGCATGGATGCATGGATGGATGGATGCATGGATGGATGCATGGATGGATGGATGCCTGGATGGATGGATGCATGGATGGAGGGATGGATGATTGGATGGATGAATGGATGCGTGGATGGATGGATGGATGCATGGATGCATGGATGGATGGATAAATGGATGGATGGATGGATGGATGGATGCATGGATGGATGGATGGAAAATTGCAAAGGTTTTCTAGATAGTATTGCATTTAAGAAGTCTATGAACTTATATGACAGGTGGCTTTAAAGGCTATGATGATTACTCCTCTTTCCGTCTTGATCTGGAAAAGATCCGGTATTGATGAACTTGTCCCTGTGGATATCTGAAATGACCGTTTGCATCACATATCACATTTCCCTTGAGTGTATCCTTGTTTCTGAATATCAGTTGCCCCCATCAGCCCAACATCTCTGTTACACGCTATTTAGGGACAAGAGAAGTATGGAAGAATTCCCTGTACGGTAATTTCATGAGATGAATAGTAAAAATAAGTACTGTATTATTATTTACAGCTAGATTACAAAATGTAAAGGTTCAAGATTCAAGAGTTTTATTGTCAAATGTGTTAGTACAATGAAATTCTTACTCTGTTTACTCCTCTCAAGAATCACAGGTTTATAATCAGGAGTAGAAATAGAAACTTACAAAGGGCACATAAAGCCAATTTGTGTAACTATTATGAATTAATAAAAACTTTTGAGAGAACTTCACTAATCTCATCTTAAATCTCATGTATGTTGATCACCAGGAGGTCCAGAGCAATAATGATTAGTTGTTCTGTGAGATGATTATCAGATAAAGAATGTATAATAATAATAATAATAATAATAATAATAATAATAATAATAATAATAATAATAATAATAATATTTTACACAGACTACACAAACATGTCAATATAGATACACTAAAATGTCTTTGTTAAATTTTAAGTTATAGTATTTTTATTATTTTATTTTATTAAAAATGAATTGTTTTTTATTTTATTTATTTTAGAGCTACGATTAATGGCATGTATTGATGCATTAATGTTTGCAGTATTATTCTGGGTAAGCTCTGTGTTTTCTTATGACTATCTATACTCATAACATAACATGACAGTCCATATGAAGATAGAAAATCTTCTCACATGGGTGAGAGCATCATAAAAACAAAGCTAGTATTAGAGTTAGAGCAAAGATTATAATGCAGCAAAAGTAAGATTCATATAAAGGGTTATCAGTTTCAAAATGCTGTGTCAAGCCCAGGCTTTGGATTGAAATCGGAATGCATTTCTACCGCACACTGCATAACAAGTGATTAAGTGCGATTACACTGCTTATAATTTAACTTCAGGCTTGCGTCATCATAATTTGCTTTTCAAATGAATGTGGAAAATGAGTCCTTGAAAGTAAAGACAGGCATAACTACTGAACTTGAAGTGCTATTCTATAGGTTTTATAACATACAGAGAAAACTAGGAAAATGGGTTCGCTACACAATCAGAGTAAACAGAATAATGGTACGGCTTGTTTGCTTGAAAAGAGGGCAAGTAATTATTATGTGGTTAATAATAACCTAATTAATTCTACACTAATGCACTTGGTGCCAGTCTTAATCTCTAACTGGTTTCCTCTAAGCACTAAAATAAAAAAAAAGTCTGTGTCATTAAAAGAAAGCAACAGAAGATCATGTTGTATTTTAGGTATGTGGGTATGGCCATTAAACCTAAATAGAAAAGAAAGTGAAAGCTCGAGAAGAAAGGGGGTGAGGGGTTGGTTGGGGTAATTAGATGACTTAAAAAAACATTAGATTTCATAGAAGTCTTGAGTCATCTGAAAACCCTGAAAACAGTTCATTTCAGTTCACGCATTCTTCTAATGACTCCTAAATTCTACTACTGAGAAAAGAGGCGCTTTACATAAAACATGAGAACTGAAAGACTGTGATACCATGGTGTTTTTTTTCCCACAGTATCTGCAGCTGAACTCACGTCAGTAAAGACGTGTATGCGTATCACCTTCTCACCTGTCCTGTGTATCTCAGGTTAGCTTAAACACACACAAACACACACACCTCACTTACACCATCTATACTACTGTTAAACCAGAACAGTGCCCAGGTACGACCACAGCATGTTAGTGTGTCTTACTAAACTGGAGTCAATGAAGAGAGATGCACAAAGCCTGTGTGAAATATGCAGGAGGCTCAGCGTATGGGCGATGCCAGAAAAATGAAGATAGCTGTAGGAGTGTAAAAAAGGGGGAAAAAAACATTGATTCCTACGTGACACATCAGCCTCCACACACACACACACACACACACACACACCCCTTCCACTCAGACTGTGAGTCTCTCTGTAATATGACTTCCTGCCAACATTTCTAGGGGAAAAAAACAGCTTGTGACCTCAGCTGCCTTTGCATTCTTCCACTCGGAACTATAGAGAGAGAGAGAGAGACAGAGAGAGACAGAGAGAGACAGAGAGAGAGCGAGAGAGAGAGAGAGAGAGAGAGAGATGTTGTCTGTCTGCAGGAACAATGAAAATATCTGCTGTTTAGTGCTCTCTTTATAAAATGTACTCGCACATAAGCTTTTCTCTACACACAATTTTCCCAGATATAAAAACAGAGTTTTTATATTTTACATGTTTTATATGTTTTCTGAATTTAATTCACACCTCATATGGATTCTGTAATGCTGTGGCTATAAAATGAAGACAGGACAACAAACGAGGACAACAATAAAAAAGATTTCTTTCCAGAATGTAGGAGCTGTATGGCTGGTGCTCGGGTCTGCCTAAAGAGAAACTTTACATAACATACTCAACATGGGCTGCAAGAAAAAAATACTTACCTGCTGTGTCAGTCACATACCTGGTTAGGACTTAAAGAAACAGCACATCAAATCTGTACAAATCTGTAGCTGGAACATAGACAACTAAATGTGACGGGCTCGGAAGGACTACAGAAAAGTAGAAAGTTCGACTGAATCGAAATTCAGATTGAGTTCTGCTAATGGAGTGATTTGCTTTAAGTCGTTCTCCCCAATCCCTACAGAATCTCAGAATCTTTAAATAAGGTTAAAGAGTCTAAACTGCTCCAGCAAAGGCTTTACAATTCTTACCATGAATTATAAATACCCCAGCTTTTAATAATTCTTATTCATGAAGAATTGTAAACACAATACACTCCCTTGGGCTTCTACATAATCTCGAGGTAGCCATGGATCCAGAAAAAAATGAAACAATAATAAAGTAGTCCTTGTGGGAGAAGATTCACCACACGATCGTTTGTCCCCATCGAGTCTCCTGCTTCAAGGTGAAGGACTGCCTCTTTTAGCTTTCGCTGTTTTGAGAAAGTAAAGGCATGGTGAGATAAAGTAGAAGATAAAACACGGAGAAATGCCAGAAACACATTTCACATGAGGTCATGAGTGTACTGAAATCAACAAGCAGACTGACTGTCAGGGTGTAAGTTCCTTCTAGTCCTATACCTGACTAACCAAAACGGCTTGCAAAAACAACTGGAAGGTTGATTATGTAACTCTTAGAAGAGAACTGGCACCTACAACAGAAGAAATACCGGACTGCTGACTGGGAATTCAGGCAATTTAGTGATTATTAACTTCTATCATGTTTCAATTGTTCTTCGAAATTCTTAGTAAACGAAGGCATCCGAGAAAGTGTTTAAACTTGTAAAAGAAACACTGGATACTAAATGCCTGAGTATCATAACAGCTTGCCTAAAGCATTTATCGACAGCTGTTACATAACCAAATCACAGTCCAACTATTGCTCAATAACAACCTTCGGTATTCCTGTACATCAGCACTCTCCTTCCTCTGAGATCACATGTACAATGTTTATTTACCTTTTTTCTAAGAGAGTTTAAAAATGCTAATCCCTTTGTTATTTCAGTCTCGCGTCTCTTCTGCATAGCTGCTATATTCCCGACAGAAAAGATCTGACTCCACTGAGAGAACATCCTGAGGATATTGGCTACAGAAGAAAGGACTTGTGAGGCTCTTGTCAAAACTTTTTAAATAAAATGCAAAGAGCACAAACACTTCGACTCGCTGGGTAACTGAGTTCAGGTGACTATAAGTTATTCATTTAAACATATCTTTAATATGACTTTATCCAGTCTTAGGAGCTAAAATGTTTCTGCTGGCACGAGTGATGTTTTTGTTATATTCAGGGTTGATCTAAGGTCACGTTTCCCATGATGCATTTCTGATAGTGATACTGGTTCCAGTTCTGAATACATGACTCTCAAGTGAAACACTGTCGAAATGTCAGATCTGCTCACACCTCAGGTTTATTTACTCATGTTCATTTTGCACAGACAAAATTCATCAAATCTAGCGTGTTTCTTTCAATTTAAATTGTAGTGTTATAGATATTTAGACATAAATCCCTGAGGAACAATATCAATACATGAAACTACAAAATAAATGAAAAATGAAAAAAAGAAGTGATAAATCATCTTGCGCCAAGGAACAAAGGAGATATTGATTGAAACTTTGTTTTCTACATAGTTATGTGATGTCATGGTCACCAAGGTCCGTTCAGACAGTTCAAGAGCTATGTGTCTTAAAGAAGCCGAGTGTTCATACTAGGAAACTCAACAAGCTGCATAAACTGAGAAATGCAGAAGACTTTTTCCACTCATGGTTTACATCCTGCTCTATGGATAACAAGAGAAAAAGCTATTTAGAAAATTTCTAAATGGACAATGTTTCGACAGCACATTGTCAACACAAATAAGGAAAAAAATTTTATGATGAGTATATTGGATTTTAAAAAATGTGGTGGTGGCTCCTGGGGAGATGGTCCTGATGAGTTTAAGTGGGGTTAGATATCATGAACATTTGGTTGAGACATACACCAATCAGCCATAACATTATGACCAGTGCCAGGTGCCGTGAATAAGACTGATGATCATGGCCCCTGTTAGTGGGTGGGATATATTAGGCAGCAAGTGAACATTTTGTCCTCAAAGTTGATGTTAGAAGCAGGAAAAATGGACAAGCGTAAGGATTTAAGCAAGTTTGACCAAAAGGGCCAAATTGTGATGGCTAGACCACTAGATCAGAGCATCTCCAAAACTGCAGCTCTTGTGGGGTGTTCCCGGTCTGCAGTGGTCAGTATCTATCAAAATTGGTCCAAGAAAGGAAGGTCATGGGTGGCTCACTGATACACGTGGGGAGCGAAGGCTGGTCCGTGTGATCCGATCAAACAGACGAGCTACTGTTGCTCAAATTGCTGAAAAAGTTAATGCTGGTTCTGATAGAAAGTGGTCAGAATACACAGTGCAGGACGGGTCAGGGCAGCAAAAGCGGGACCAACACAATATTAGGCAGGTGGTCATAATGTTATGCCTGATTGGTGTAATTCTTAATTTCTATTAGTAGCATTAAATAGGATTTCATCAGTATTTCATTGATTGTGGTGCCTCTTGGCTCTTTAAAAAAAATTTATTTAGTGAATATAATAAAACCTATAGACGACCATTCAAAATCATCAGAGACAAAAAGTTTTTTTTTCTGACAATGCTGTTACATTGCTGTTAAAAGAGTTAAAGTAAAATTTTATAAAGTAAAAGGTTTTAGCTTTCAGCATAGAATTGGTAGAAGTAGATACGTGTATTGTGTTTTCAAAGTGACCTCATCGGTCAATAACAATATCAATGAAAATAAAGAACAAACCTGATAGAATGTATTTCTCCTCTGTCCATGATCTTCAGGAAATTTGGATGTTGCAACTTCCTGTCCAACATGTGATTGTGGAATATTCCAAATATTTTTCTAGGGGTGAATATTTTCGCCTAAAGGTGTTGAGTGACAGGAATACAGTGTGCCTTTAATGGATGACTCACTGAAAAGGACATTACCATGTCACACATCCATGCAAAATATGTTTGCTGGTATAGTTTAACAATAAGTTATAGTGGGATCAGAGAGGCAAAGAGTCCGTCAGAGGGATGGATGATGCACCCCAGTCATAGAATCACCCCATTATACAGCCCTATATATAAAATACCAGTTTATAGGTGAAACACAGAGAGCGCCCCCTCCAAGGAAACCGGTTTAGTCCAGTACAGCACTTTAAAAAATGTAGTGCGGTCACGTGGAACCTTCACAACACGAGCTACTGCCGTTCCGCCTCCAACTCTTTTACATAACGTTCCTAATCAGCGCTATGGCAGAACGCCAGCACAGCGCACCCTCAGTTAACCTTTGTGTGCTGAGACATGAGCTCAGTGCTCTCCGTGTCTGAAGCGACAGCTCCACTTCTCTGTCCTGTCCCTGAATTAAAAGCGACATGAGACTCTCGCTCCGCTCTACACTCCAACGGTTTTGTTTGGGCAAGCAACCTGGCAGCAGAACTCGGATCCCGGCCAATATCTACAGTCTCTATGGCTGAATGAATCATGTAGACCTATGACCATGTAAGCAAAACATGTCGTGCTATAAACAACCATTCATTTATTTTTGTAAGGTGAAACAACACACCCATTACTCGGAACAGCGCCGTGGTCTACATACTGTACCGTTCAGTATGAAGCTGTTCATGCCATCATGGTAGCTTTGAACAAGAGTCAGGTTCATATCCAGACAATTCTGTAAGTTCAAGTAGTGTGGAGTGTTTCAGGGAAGAAGAATGAGACGGCTACAGACAGCGAATACACCATGGCAGAGCCAATCCAAGTAAGGACATTCGGTTACATAAACAGGCCCATGTTAAGGACAAAGTGAGCTAAGACACACAGTCCTCTTAAATCACTGAAGGAATCTACGTGTATTAGCTTGAAATTTTAATCGAGATACCATTCAGTGTGTTTTGAGCCGATGAAAACTAGTGTTGGGAACAAACTCTTATACTTAAGGAACTGATTCCACTGCACACAGGAAGTGAAAAAAGACTGTTTTTTTAAATTGTATTAAATACAGATATTTAGAAAAATAGGTAGAAACTTCACACAAATCAAAATAAAAAATAAGAAATTAACTATAAAAAAAATTAACATAATGCCCAGTATTAAACCTCAAAGTAAAAAAAATCATCAGGTCATTGTGCCATGATTTCTCATGTCTCAGAAAACATCTCATCTTATCAACATTCTTGGTTCTCAAGAAAAGATAAGGACTTTCTGCAGTGCCCTCCTGATGTGCAGTTTTTCCACCGGCTCAGTGTCAGGTATCATCCCCGCACTCCGGTCAGCGACTAGCCGAACTGCAGGCCTCTTTTCTCGGCAGGTCTGCAGCCCTGTGTGTGTTACATTCCTGCAGAAATCCATCCTCACTTCCTGCAGACTGCCTCCATGGGTCACCACTGCCTGCAGCACAGCGTCCGTCACGCGGCAGCAGTTCTCTAGACACAGGTGCCGCAGTCGCCTGCAACGGCGCAGCACGTTGATCACGTCTCCATCTGTGACGTGTCCACAACCGGACAGGGTTAGAGACAGCAAGTTTGGACACCTTTAGAGTGAGATATAGAACAGTCTTATTAGAAATAAAGTGTGAATGGAAACGTGGATTGCTGTAAAACAGCACGAGTCAGTGAGTGTGGCACTGGTATAAGCACTGGTCTATGGTGGTTTTAACACATTTTGTACAGTTATTGGATATTTTATTAGACACACCAACATTATAAATCCAACTTGTATGTGTGCTGTGGCTCATTATTTCCATATAGGGTTTTAGGTTTTTTCTCCTCTGGGATTCATTAATAACACTGTTATCTGGGTACCTGGATCCATAGGAATAACAACATGGATCCAGTCTACCTCTGCATGGCTCTGCACACACACACACACACACACACACACACACACTGTACACCTTACACCACATTTAGTTTCTTGTATTTGCACAAATCTTGTGAATTCCTATTTTATTCCTTTCTTATGCCCTTATAATTTAGATCACAGACTGCAGGGAGGATTCACAGAGTAAGAATTTCACTGTATGGTGTAACACACTGTTTTCCTGTACATATGACAATAATGTACAATATTTCTGTACAATAAAATAAAATAATAAGTCAATAAGTCTGTGAGAAGTGTTTAAAAACCTAAACTATGCCACCTTATACACTCCTAACAGCACCATAATGCCATTTACTACCTTGTCATTGTCACTGCTATACCTAGAACCCAAATAACGTAAAATCAGTGCACCTATATGGGTGGTGTATCTGAATGTGCATATATTTGTAGCAGTAAAGTAAATCTAACAATAGCACGGTGGTGCAGCAGGTAAGGTTTGGCATTTCACACCTTCAGGGTCTCTGTTTTAATCCTGAGCTTGGATTACTGTCTGTGCATCTTATCGCTCGTTCCCCCACATGTCTGCTGGGTTTCTTCCAGGTTCTCTAATTCTTTCTCAACTCCTAACATACCTGTAGGTGGACTGTCTATGCTAAGTAGACCCTAGTTGTGAATGTGTGTGTGTGTGTGTGTGACCTGCACTGCAGTTCTTGGCCGGTGAGATAGCTTCCAGATTCATTGCGACTCTTTCCAGGATAGAACTCTTACTGAAGATGAATGAATGCATTTATTAATATTATATAACAGAATTTATTACGCATATTATGGAGCTGATGCTTGTATTAAAAAAAGAGCAGCTTTGACATATCGTCCGACTCTTTGATCATGATTTGCAGTTGTAAAGGAGTAGGTTTTATTTTCCTTTTGAATAGTATGTTGGTGTGAGACAGCATGCTTTTGATTGAATGCACACTGAAGCACTTAGTTTGTCAATGAAAGCATCAAAGTGCTGGATCTGAGCCACACAACTTCAATAGGATGGTGGAACACACTGTTAGTGTCATATGAAATCCAATCCAATTTCTCTGACGATGGACACTAAGCTGAGAGTAACCGCTGTGGTTTCTAGATAAGTAAAAAGCCCAACACAAGCTGGAATTCTTCATCAACTCTGACTGCAGCAATCCATGTCCAGTTAGTTTTCTGTGTATAAAATGAGAGTCTTGTTTATCGTAAGCAGCGGTGTCCAATCTTACCAGAAAGTGCTTTTCATAGCAACAAACGCAGAAGCCACGCCTCATAGTATTTTAAAAGCCCAGGTCAACTGTGTAAAGGTGTGACTCCAGCTTGATCTAAAGCTTTGTAACATAGCACTTGGAAGAACTCAGTCCTGAGCTCAATAAGTCTTAAAGTCTTCCTGCTGTATGGCTCCTCCTAGTGCATTCTCTTACTCTAGTGGGTATGGAAGTGCTGCAGCCTGCTGATGGAATTGCACAGGGTTTGCAAGCACACACACACACACAGCTGATGTCTGGCTACACTCACAGAGCTGGGATGTCATTCACGTGTACTGTTGTAGATTACATAAAGGCTTACATAATCTTACCACTTATCCACATGTGAGGCCGATGCATTTCAGTAGCATCGGAGCATTACGGCCCTGTCCCAATAACCCTGGACTTTGGGCGGAGCATTGGAATCACGTGCCAGCTCTCTCTCTCTCTCTCTCTCTCTCTCTCTTTCTTTCTTTCTTTCTTTCTTTCTTTCTTTCTCTCTCTCTCTTACTATTCTGGAGCAAGCTGAAAATGGATCCTTTAGAGAGGAAGGAGGCAACTAAGATACTCATTCTATTTGATTTCAGTCATTAATCTTGAGCAGGAGCTGTGCTGATTTCATGTGAATGAGAAACAAAGGAAATGTATGTGTCTCGTTATTTCCCAGTTACATGCCCTCCTCTTCAGTGGCACTGCCTTCCTTGTGTTCGGAAAAAAAGGCGCAGGCATTTTTCCCATGGAGCAGCCTGAATATCAGTGTTTCACACCTCCTTCTTCCCCTCAATCTCATTCGCTTGCTCTCTATGTGTCTGTCTGTCTCTGTCTCTGTCTCTGTCTCTCTCTCTCTCTCTCCATCTCTCAGAAACACACACACACCTATCTGATTTTTTCTGCTGAATTGTGAAAGCAGCTTCGTTTCCGGGAACAGGCATGACTAATATTTTCCAAAGCGTAGATTCCTCTGTCCATATGGGGTTTTAGAGAAAACATACAGTTCTGACTGCATATATACTGGACACTGTTCCAGTTCTTCTGTAAACACAATGTCACAGCAACCAGGTAATACCATAGTATTGTAGGAAAACATATTTTGAGGACACTCTCGAATCTAGTGTAACATACATTCCTGTTTGAATAATTATTTACATATCCCAGCTCTCAACACCAAATGGTGATCAAATCAGAAGGTGATCAGGAACTGTGAACTAGCTGACAGTTGGGGGCTAGCTCTGGGGATCTTTCTTCCATTCAATGCTTTGTATAAGAGTATCAACTCCAGACTTTTTCATTATCATACCAGGGATTTGACACCTGTGAGGTCCACCTCCCCATGTGGGGTTTTTATCACCTCTAGGCTTTTGTATTGTCACACACCTTCAAGGCCTGCCCACTCAAGGCCTTTAGAACTTAACGCATGTTTCCCTTTTCACTGGACTCGGTGACTACAGTACCACTGCAGTGTGTTCTGATCTCCAATAAAACATTCCTGCTGAACACTACTTCCGAGTCCCCTGGTCCGCTTCGGTGAATTCACAACAGTAATAACATCATGGCATTTACTATCCATAATGAACTGCCATATGTTGACCTCATATCAATCATCAGAGTCATTTCCATGTAGTCACTGGTAATGCATGGCTAACGCGCAACTAAACATGTTGCCTCGGGCTCTGGGATAGAAACATACACAAGACACGCACAAGCTGTTTAGATCTAGGCCATTGTGATGACCAGGTCCGGCCAAGAGTATCACAACACAGCAGATGAATGCAGTCAAACACTGCTGTTCATTTTGTGCCGGTTTGGAGGGTTTTTGCTAAATCTTTAGATACACCAGGAATTATTACCAAACCACTTTTTTTGTGTGACGTTATCTACAATTCACTTCTTTCAATTTAAAGGTCCGCATTGTGTAACTAATATCTGTAAGTCAATAAACCAGGTTGAGCCGCAGTGTTGAACACAGAGGACCGTCTGAGTGTGAATTGATTTGTTACACTACAATAAAGTTATCCTGTTGTACACTCTTACAGGAAATATTTCTTCCTGGATATTTCTTAGATATGAGTTTGTCTTAGATAGTGTGTGGGGTTCTCTAGCTGTAACCGTTTTTCTAAAAGACATGTGATGCAGCAGAGAAATGTAGAAGTGAAAAGAGCCAATGGATTGTTATGAGGAATAAAACAAAATTTATCTCAGAACTTAGACGTCCCTCAGCAGAACAATTAAAGTCTTACAGAAGGGTATGACACTGAGACAGAGAGAGACATGTGCACTGAACAACAGCAGCAAAGAGGTCATTGTAAGCTCCACCTGTCGGTTTAAATCTTGTGAGTAGAGCAGATGAGGCAAAACTAGACACTTCAGGTCTTCTCTCTAATTATACTCCTCACCTCTTCCCTCAAAAGTCACTCCAATTTTTCTTTGGCCAGATTTCAGATCTAGAAAGACCTCGGCATCTCTCTGAGAAAATGTGTTTTGCCAGGATCTCAAATCACAAACTGCACAGTGGGAGGGTTTACAAGTCTCTGCAGCATCAACACAGATATAAAGCCGTGTAGAATCGCAAACAGAGCTTCAGTATGTCTACAGTCATTACAGGCTGCCTGAGATAGCGTGTGCAGACCTCTCATTAAAACTTCAGCTAGTAATTCATCTCTGCAAAACACTTGCTGCTTGTTGGACCTTGTCATTTATAATAGTGAGAAACTTCACATCCAGGCTCAAGTCAAGACATTTCCACATTCCTTTCTGATATAAGGAGGTTTCTGGTTAGATTGTGGGAGTGTTTTTAAAGGGTTTCTACAGATTTTTTTGATTTTTTTTTTAAAAAAGGAAAATCCTTCAAAAGGCACACTTTACCAATGCAAACAAACATTTAAATGTCTTGCACATGCTGTTCACATTCAGTTGTTCACATGAATGATTGTTGACTGCAATTATGAAATATTTTTATCCATGCCTACAGCTACAGTCGGTTGTTTGCCTTTGTGCTCGTTCCAGCTAGTGGCGGTCATTTGCATCTGTAGCTAGAAACTCCTCCTCCTCCTTGCATTTCCAGCTGAGTATGTAATGGATATTTTTTTTTCAGCGAGGGGTGCAAGCCTTTCTTACAAATTGAGGTATTATATATTCAAAAGGACAATGAGTGAACAGTGCACTTCTCTGAAACAGAATTTGAAAACATAAGAGAATAGAAATCACCACTGATCTTCACTGCTGCTGCCATCTCTGCCTCCTCCCCATCTGCAAGATCAAAAACGTGACGTGGACGACACCAGGATGGCGCTTAAACAAAACAAAAGCACTCACATGTGGCAGACACGCTCCAGGAAATGGCTGACCAAGCTCGCATGCTTACTGCAGAGGTCCCTCTGGAATGTTGTCTTCTTATAGTCTTCAATGTTACACACTTTGACCCTGCTGGAATGCCAAGATATATTCAGGTGCCTGAGAAACGGGCCAAGAATGAAGTTGTTCCTTGTAAGTTCGCTAGGGGAGAAAAAGTGGAGCAGAGACCAGAGCTGAGGGTCCAGGAAGGCTTCTCTGAGACACTTGCAGGTCAGAGACAGGTTCTGCCGACTGTCTTTATCCAAGAACGAAAAAAGATGAAGCAGGCACTCCTGATTAAGATCTGTGAGATGCATTGCTAAGAGAGCAAAAAGCATCAAACAGGCCTTTGTGTGCTGAGCTGAGATCTAGTCTGTTGATACACACAGAGCAACTGCAGTTGCCGGGGACGCAGTCCGTTCTGCAAGGCCTGAATACATGATGCCTTCACAGACAGGCTCTTCCTCACACACGGTAGCCGTGAACATATAAGGTCATAAAGAATGGGAGTTATTTTAAGAGGACAACAGCAAGTCAAAAATGGAAATGTGTGAAGCATGCACACACACACACACTCACAGGGTGCTAGGCCATCTGTTGGGGCAGATGTTTGGACAGCAGTGATTGTCAGTGTGTTTATCACTCACAGCTGAAGGGAAAAAAATCAAGGCAGGACTTTCACATTTACTCATTCAGGCTGTGGGTGAAAGTGAGAAGTTGGTTTGAAAGATTCCCAGAGCTTGATACAAACCATGGTTTCACTTCCTGATATATGCTGATCTTTACATACATCTTCAAAAACAGCCCAAAAAAAATACACTACCTGAAGCGGAGGAACACTCTGTACCAGTTTTATATTTATTTCATGATCACAGCACATGAAATACATCAGACAGGAAAGTATTCGAGGATGGAAACAAATCACTCAAAGGAACAACTAGAGAGCTTTTCATTTATTTTAAAAAAATAAATAAATAAAAGATTTGCGGACAAGCATCTCTCTGACCTCTCAGGCTGGTATCTGATATTAGTTACGCTGCGATGTGCCACTGATGACATGATGAAGTGATGCAGAAGTGAAATTACAGCTTGTTCCCTGTGACTCATTTACAATGACTCACAACATGCTGGCAACAAATGAAGCAGCAGTACAGGGCAATGTGAGCTTATCAGCAGCTGTGACCTGAGCTCCTAGGCAAGGGTGGTGGTTTGAGAGAGAGAGAGAGAGAGAAAGAGAAAGCCTAAGCCTGTTATCACAGAGGGGATGTTGAATGAGGCAGCTGCTCAATTTGTGTATTTAATGAGGATATTATTCCAGCCTTAGACTGGCACCTGTGCATGTGCAGCAGCGGGTCAAACAAGACCCACTGAGCAGCTGTTCGTTCTCAGAACACAGGAGGCCCTGTTCCTTTGGCTCGGTAGAACCACTGCATCGCCTGCCAGTAGTTAGAGAAGGATCTGTATGTGCCCTGGCCTCACACGTGCTCTCGTACGTGGGCGAAAAACGTTTGATATGGGGGGGGGAGGAGGAAAAAGCACTCGCTAGCACAGCGGCTTTGAGTGGTTTGCATCATCAAAGCTGGTCACCATTTACATTGATATTGAAATTAGTCCCGCATTCAGGAAAAAAACAAACCTGCCTGTCTCTGATAAACAGGCGAGGTTCTGTCTGCAGGCACTAAACAAATGCTGCCGCCTCACCCACATTTCAAAACCGAGGGTTGTAATTACGGGTCCTCCCTGATGGCTGCTCTTTAAATGTGCAGTTTATCTTCTCTCAGGACAGAACAGATCATGCAAAGCTTTAACTACAACATCATTTGACCAAGAAGACCGCTGGGAAGTGGAAAGTTGCTGGGAAGTGTTGACTGATGCAGGCCTCGTTTTAGGCACAGCGTTATGGCAGAAACTACAAAAATGTAATAATTAAACTTCATCATGAGAAGAAAAGTTGTCATGGGTGTTTCATCGTGAAGTAGGAAACACTTAGAGAAAACAAAGCAGTCCATTCTTTTACCCGTCACAAGACTGACACGACACTGAGGTTTCATAACGATTTCATTACAGTTTAAAGTCGTCACTTTCTGATTCAGAACAAAGTGAGCGCTCTACAGTGACGGAAAGAGACTTCGGACTTCGTGTCAAGGTCATTCTGACGATGTCGGATTATCGTTGCACTTCATTGCGTCATGTCTTTAAAAACACAGACTACGGTTTTATTTTTAACCTGCCGTCTCTTTACTGCTTCTATAAAACAATCGCATGAAATCAGCAGTGCTCATATGTCATGTTAAAGCAAGAAGTATGGCTAGACCTGTTAAATCAGTATAAATAATCAAATTGGAATGGCCCCAACATTATCCCTTTAATCAAATGTCTGTTTCACATTTTTGAGGAGATGCTGACTGGAAAATAAACTACCTGTGCAACATGAAAGGTGAAAAGGGAACATCTTTAGACAAATTAAGATTATTCAAGTTTCAAGAAGATTCAAATTAGAAATGCCTTTATCCTGACAAAGAGCAGTAAGAAAATACTCAAATGTAGTTCATTTACATAAAAACTTTTATGAAATGTTAAGAGATGGCCAATAGCGGATATACACATAATTAAAACAATTAAAAAACTTCTGATCCAGTTTCTACAACACTGTCCACCAGGACTCATGATGACCTTCACACAAAAACAATGAAAGGCAACATTAGGAATGATTTTTTTTTGTTTTTGCTTAAATAATGAACACAGCAGCAGTATTTTAGTTTTAAGTGAGGTGTGACGGTGGTGCTACAGGTGACATAACTCAAGCTCAGCGTGGAACTGCGTGCGGGAAAGGTGGGCTATTATTCCGAAGGCTTGGTGGTACAGTAAGGCTGATTAAAACTTCGGCTCAGTCACAGAGCCCGGGTTGTCCTCCTCTGTCCGCTCCGTGTAGAACAGAATATAGGCCTTGGCTTTGGCTACCGTCTCCTCACTGACTACAGTCACAGTGCTGTCGTTAAAGTGATACCAGAGGCCCTCGTGAAGACCGTATGCCGTGTAATGACCCGATCCCACCCTGGCAGAGACAGACAAACAAAAACAAGGTCAGATTAGTAACACAGTGGGAACGGTTTCTCATTTTGCATTTCAAAAATCAAAACATAAACACTGAAGACAGAAGCTTGGACAATTATTCATATCTTATTAACTAAACTACTAAAAGGACTATTCCCTATGGAATGTTACACCATTTTTGTGGTCCAGAGTTTCTGATGACAGAGTGGAGAACAATCACTGCACCATTACTCCAACAATGTACTGTGAAAGGTGGTGAATACTTGGCTTTGATTACTGACGCTTTGTCTGGTTTGTGGTTTTATCTTCACTCTGAAAGACCATGAAATTTCAACATCCATTCAAATGTCAAACATATGGAGTGGGTCTTTTTAATCTCATGTGTTTGGATTTATTGTTCATTCACTTATTCATGGTCCTCAGTTCTGCTACAGGTCAAACAATGAGCTAACAGTGTGCATGTTTGTGAGAGAGAACATCATCTGTCTCAGTGACCAGAAAATTATAAACTGTTCCCTTTAAGTGTTTCTAAATTTTCTAGTATTAGGATTTTGAACCCGGAGTCATTTAATGAGATTTCTTACTAAAACAGATGCCATACCCAGCAGCATTAGATAACCACACAGAAATTAATGTGACTCGACTTTGCTGACAGGTTTCTTTACTTACTGGAATCACTTTAATGGCAAATTTATGCATGTAATATCCTACTTAGTACTTTCTTGACTTTAATCCTATTTAAATATATCTAAATAACTAGAATGTACTCCAATTGTTTATTCACCTTAAACAAATGATTATGTGGATGATGCAGTGTTATATGATATAATGCGGTAAATGCTAAAATGAGAGTCATTATAAGATTAGTCAGCATATGAGAGACAGCCTCATGGTGCAGTATCACCACCTATAGGTGAGATTAGGGATAATACTATAATTTGCTTGTCCTGTGACACATGCCCTGCAGAAACTAAAGGAAAAAACACAACAAACTGACAGTTCCTTTGTATTTTGTTCAGGAATGAAAAGCCAGACTTGGACACCAACATGGACGTTCACTTACCCAGATCCATGATGCACCACCACTGCAGAAAGGTCATACAGGCAACTCTCAGGGAGACTGTTTTCAGACTGAACACACACACACACACACACAGATTAAAGCAAACACTAATGCACATTTAAAAGCTTAGACTTAAGTACTTAAAGGCCCAGTAGATGTCCAGTGCTCACCTCCAGTAAGTAGCACTTTAGGTCAAGGCCTCGCAGTGGGAACTCCACATAGGTATCAACTTTATTTCTTAGAAAAGCTGTCCAGTGAAACCTCTTTAGATGCAAACACAGGACCTGCAACAGAAAGAGATAGAGAATAAAATCACACCATCATCAAAGCATAAGAACTAAACCAAGAAAAAAAAAAAAAACCCAAAACACTGCACCCTACCTTGGGCAGATTCTGGATCCAGAATTTCTTGGTGGATTTTTGTCGTTTTTTACACTTATGGCACATATAGAGCTCGGTTTCATCAAGTTCCTCCAGGTCAGTGAAACTAGAAAGGCAGTCTAGAGAGAAAAAGAGAGGGTGAAAAAAAATACAAAGTGCACTTCAGTTGCTTTACACCGTTCCTCAGATGTGTATTATGCTTCAGCTCTTAAAAAGGAACAGCAGCGCTGGAAGAATGGAGAAGTGTGTGAAGAGCATACAATGTCAGACATTTAGCTCTGACTGTCTGAAACAGGCTTGAGTGGTACTGCTGGACCTGATCAGGGCACACTTTGGACCAAATCTGTACCATTCAATAGACCATAGGTTACAAAACAATATCAATGCTGTTTAACATATACACTCTCAAAAAATGTTAACAATATTATAGTCATCATTTATTATTGTAATAATGTTATAATTTTCAATAAACATGACTACATTTTATTTCTTTTATAGAAAATGGTGTGCAGCAGTTTTAATAGAACCCCTTCAATGGTACTGTTTTTAATACAGTAAATTATTCCTACTGCTAGAGAGTGGACTAGAAAGAAGCTTGTAGATGGAAAGAAAATCCAAACACTGGACTGTAAAGTATCATGTTTAGCCTTTATCATCCAAACATGATGACTAACATGGGCTGATATCAACTTCTCACATAAGATTAGGTATAAATATAAAGTTAAGAAATAAGAATTGACAATTTTATTTCTGAAAACAGGAAGTGAGATAACACTGCAAAGATTTTGCTTTCAAATTAAGTCTGTCCTTGGGAGCAAGTGCAGAGCCCCCCAATGGCTTTTGGTCATCCTCCATCACTGAGGGGTGGGGAAAGTGTGTGCTTGGCCCCCTTAATTGCTGCTTGCAGCTATATATTAATATTGTTACTTTGTTGCCTAGCAACAGGCCACTGGTGGTGGAAATGGTCTTCTGTTGCAGACAAAAAGGTCAATAATACACAGACATTTAAAACAAGTTTCGTTAGATATATATGCTATACTTTTTTCTGTTTTATAAAAAGTATAGCAAAGTTAAGTGTTATTATAAATACTATCACAGCAGTAATGTTAATTAACAAAAACAAATAAAAATAATAAGCTACTAAATGATTAACAACACTGTCCCAGTGTCTCTATTTAACTTATTGCAATCATCTTTAATACTTCATATGCTATATTGCCAAATGTTTTGGGACACCCCTCCAAATCATTGAGTTCAGGTGTTGTTTTTCAGGGGTTGGGCTCGGCCTCTTAGTTCCAGTGAAAGGAACTCTTAATGCTTCAGCTTCATACCAAGACATTTTGGACAATTTCATGCTCCCAACTTTGTGGGAACATTTTGGGGATGTTCCTTCCTTCCTGTTCCAACATGACTGCACACCAGTGACCAAAGCAAGGTCCATAAAGAATCTCCACCCTAATCCCAAAGGTGTTCTATGGGGTTGAGGTCAGGACTCTGTGCAGGCCGGTCAAGTTCCTCCACACCAAACTCACTCATCCATGTCTTTATGGACCTTGCTTTGGTCGCTGGTGTGCAGTCATGTTGGAACAGGAAGGGGTCATCCCCAAACTGTTCCCACAAAGAGCATGAAATCGTCCAAAATGTCTTGGTATGAACCTGAAGCATTAAGAGTTCCTTTCACTGGAAATAAAAGGCCGAGTCCAACCCCTGAAAAACACCTGAATTCAATTTGGACGGGTGTCTCAAAACTTTTGGCAATATAGTGCAAGTCTGTTTAATGCCTCAAGAATATTATACACTATATTGCCAAATATATTCAATAGGTATTCGCTCACCTGCCTTGACTCGCATATGAATTTAAGTGACATCCCATTCCTAATCCATAGGGTACAATATGACGTCGGTCCACCCTTTGCAGCTATAACAGCTTCAACTCTTCTGGGAAGGCTGTCCACAAGGTTTAGGAGTGTGTTTATGGGAATTTTTGACCATTCTTCCAGAAGCGCATTTGTGAGGTCACACACTGATGTTGGACGAGAAGGCCTGGCTCTCAGTCTCCACTCTAATTCATCCCAAAGGTGTTCTATCGGGTTGAGGTCAGGACTCTGTGCAGGCCAGTCAAGTTCATCCACACCAGACTCTGTCATCCATGTCTTTATGGACCTTGCTTTGGTCACTGGTGCACAGTCATGTTGGAAGAGGAAGGGGCCAGCTCCAAACTGTTCCCACAAAGTTGGGAGCATGGAATTGTCCAAAATGTCTTGGTATGCTGAAGCATTCAGAGTTCCTTTCACTGGAACTAAGGGGCCAAGCCCAGCTCCTGAAGAACAACCCCACACCATAATCCCCCCTCCACCAAACTTTACACTTGGCACAATGCAGTCAGACAAGTACCGTTCTCCTGGCAACCGCCAAACCCAGACTCGTCCATCAGATTGCCAGATGGAGAAGCGTGATTCGTCACTCCAGAGAACGCGTCTCCACTGCTCTAGAGTCCAGTGGCGGCGTGCTTTACACCACTGCATCCGACGCTTTGCATTGCACTTGGTGATGTATGGCTTGGATGCAGCTGCTCGGCCATGGAAACCCATTCCATGAAGCTCTCTGCGCACTGTTCTTGAGCTAATCTGAAGGCCACATGAAGTTTGGAGGTCTGTAGCGATTGACTCTGCAGAAAGTTGGCCACCTCTTCGCACTATGCGCCTCAGCATCCGCTGACCCCGCTCCGTCAGTTTACGTGGCCTACCACTTCGTGGCTGAGTTGCTGTCGTTCCCAAACACTTCCACGTTCTTATAATACAGCTGACAGTTGACTGTGGAATATTTAGGAGCGAGGAAATTTCACGACTGGATTTGTTGCCTATCACAGTTCCACGCTGGAATTCACTGAGCTCCTGAGAGCGACCCATTCTTTCACAAATGTTTGTAAAAACAGTCTGCATGCCTAGGTGCTTGATTTTATACACCTGTGGCCATGGAAGTGATTGGAACACCTGATTCTGATTATTTGGATGGGTGAGCGAATACTTTTGGCAATATAGTGTATGTATATATAAATGTATATTCAAGACTGAACACACAAAGAAACAAAAAAAAAAAAACACCACAATGAACAGAATATCTCCTTACCACCCAAAGTGCAGGTTGGCCCTGGTTCCTGGTCCTTTGTCCTTTTTACTCTGAACTGGCTGGGAATGTCCAAGGAGAGGTCTAAAAGAGAAAAACATTATTCAACAACAGCACTTTAAAACTTCTGATGGAAAATGCCAGAGAAAAAACAACTCGCCTAAAAATGGGTCAAATTTCTTCGACTCTGTGCCACATATCAAGCAGTTCACTTCACTGTGCAGGACACCACCAAATACATCAGTGACCATAGTTGGAGTCCCGTTTCTGAAACAGAAGGAAAGTAAGCAAGCTCAGGTACATCTTCAACTAAATGTATATACTATACACTAAATTTAAGTGTTAGAGCACAATATAAATTCAAACTAGAGAATACATCACAGGAACACTTTCCCAGAACGGACATTGCATAAGACATGTCTAGTGCAAATCCTTCATCCTCTTGTGTGAAACAGGATTACGCTGCCATATCGCTTCACACAAATCAATGACCACGCCATAACAAAGTACCACTCTGGCAATACGATCCCCAAACCCACTGATACCGCTGCCGAGCATGCTTTATTTGTTCAGTATATCTAACACATGACTGATAATGGCATCACAAAATGGGTGGCTCCACTTCCAGTCCTAGGATTTGTCAGAACAGCATTGTGTGTGTGTGTGTTCTGTGCAGTATTAGCATTGCTGTTAGTATGCAGGAACAAACTGATATGCTGTCCATAATTACTGCTAGAACATCAGCACTTTAGCTGAGCCTGTATTTTTTTAATATGTGATATATTTGTACATTTGAATAGGAACATAGCATGTGCTGGAAAATATGCTAATCATCTGAAAGACAATTTTTCCACACACTTTTGTTTTTACTCATGCTTTAACAAAAACATGTCTAAAAAAAAAATAATAATAATAATAAGGTCATGTGACTACTCGTCAGCCCATATTAGCTATCTGGCTCGCTGCTAACATGTTGATGTGCAGAATTTACAGTAATTCAAAATGTGATAAAGCATGAGATCATGTAGCTTAGCTTAAAGTTTAATGATTTGTGGCATATTTAGTGTCAAGACAGTATAACCTGGGATTATGTACTATTAATCATTTCTTGAAAATTAAAAATCACCAAGATGGTGGTGATGCTGCTGGTGGTGTGCAGTGTGTGTGTGTGTGTGTGTGTGTGTGTGTGTGTGTGTGTGTGTGTCTTACATGCTGCACTTGCTTCCTGAGTTAATGTTCTGGCTGTCTGGGAGCACACTAGACCCAGGCAACCCGTTCTTACTGCCCTGCAGCTCTCTGTGGAGATGATCCAGAAGGTACCGCAGGAACTCATGGGCATCCTGCTGCTGATATCCCCTGCAGGAATCATGAACCACAACACAAAGAGAGTACAGTTGAGACTGGTCTAGGAAGGAAAAAAAAAAAAAAAAAAATGAAACCCCATAAAAACGACTTCCCTCTTATTGCAGTGAATTATACATAACTAGCCTTATAGACTTAAACACATCAGGAAAATGTTTACACCTGCAATCATCTAATCAACCAATCATGTGGCAGCAGTGGACATCATGCAGATACAGCCAGCAGCTTCAGGTAATATTCACATCAACCATCAGAAAGGGGGAAAATGTGATCTGAGTGATTGTGGGAGGATTATTAGTGGCAGGCGGGTTGGTTCGAGTATTTCTACATCTGATGATCTCGTGGGATTGCCACACAGAACACAGTTTAGTGTTTACTCAAAATGGTGCAATAAAGAAAAAAAAAATCCAGCGGGTGCCAGTTCTTTGGATGGAAACATCTTGTAGATTTATCGCTTCTATGCAGGGTGGTCGACGGAAATGTTAGAGTAACTCATATCCATTCTGTACTATTGTGTCAAGGTGAAAAGAATGCACATCACATCGTGCCTACTTCTGTCAGCAAACAGTCAGCCAAAGCCGAGGCTGCAGTGGGCACAGGCGACACACCAAAACTGGGCAGTTGTGAACTGAAACAATCTAGCCTGGTCTGATGAATTGTCAGAATCTGGCACCATGAGTGGACTCCACCTGCCTAGCGTCCAGACCGGTAGAGGAGGTGTAATGTGATGGGGAATGTTTTCTTTGCACACTTAATACAATTTATCCTTCTTTAAAAAGATCTGAGGCTTGTTTTGAGAACAAACAGAAGCCTTACCCAGTATTAGTATATGATTCACAGTAAAGCGCATGCTGAGTATATATCACAGCACTTGCATTTTTGTCTCAATGATAGTTAGATAGTTCTGTGTTAAAATAAACATCTACAACTAGCTATATTGCTCTGGAGTCTTCACTTAGCTTCTCAAAAATAAATCTGAGCTTCAGTTTGCTAGCAATTTCCTATTTCACTCCTCAGGAATAAAACTGACTAGCATTGTTAAATTATTAAAGCAGTGGAGCAAAATTCAGAAAATACTTTGACTAGTTTAGTACATTAGAGTGTTTTATCCCTGGCTGAAATGAGCCTAAAACAGGACAGTGGTTGCTCTTTTTTCTATAAATTGAAGCTCCTTTATACTGAAGGTAACTTATTGTATTCTGCAATCTTTGTCAGATATAACAGTTGGAAAACTCTGATTACATTTACGATTAGAACAAGGGAAGGAAAGGCAGCTTTTATTTCTCAGTCCTCGGAAGGCAGAACCACAGAAGCAGCTCAGCCAAAAAGGAGTCTGAGAAATGGCGCCGCACTATAGCGTAACTCCTACAGTCACAGAGGCAGACAAAGGAGCCTAAAGTAGTGCAGGTCATGTACTTCGAAGAAGAGTCACATTACCTGAAACTTGGCATTATTTTCCAGATGACATAGAACAGAGCATCTGGGCTAAAGGCAGTCTGACTTCCCTGCCAAAGGGAACAAAGGGTTTTCCTGAGCTCCTCTACCAGGGACCTAAAACACACACAGAGGAAAATATTTATGGCAGTTTAGCTTACAGTCACAGAATCCTGAGCCATAATCCCAAGAATATTACTCTAAAATGTATTTAAAAATTAATTAAATAAATAAAACACTTGCAGAAGGACCTATAATTGCTGGGTGTCCCCTTAATGAAAAATTTGTCCAGGACTAACATTTACCATTTAATAAATAAACAAAAATTAACCAGCAATTTAGACAGGACCTTATTCTGCAGTGACGTCTTATAAAGCTCAGTTCTGGCATAAAATAAAATAATGCCCTGTAAGATGCACCACTTGCAAAATAATTCACTAACAAACGATCATTTTAACATTAAAACCAACTAAAACAAACCCTTCATGGTTTCTACAGACAATAGGAAACCCATTACTGCCCAGCCCTACTGCCCATCTAGTGAAATGGACCTTACACACTGCTGTCCCCCTGGCTTCGGGTGTGGTACATTCTCCTTCCTGCAGTCTTTCCGCTCCGTAATGCTACTGCCGGCATGTCTTTAAAGTAGCAACTAAACTCGGGAATGTTACTGTAAAGAGATATAAAGTACTTTAAAGCACAAAAGACATTCAACAAGGGGTTCAACTTGTACAGCAAACTGAGAAAAATTATTTAAATGGTAACACATTTAGGTCTGAAAAGGCATTCATAAATGAACTTGTTTATACCCTCTGTTAATAAAACTGATTCATTTTGTCCCCTTTCCATAGCAATCATAACCTCCAAAAAATAAATTTTCAATAACCGATGGACTAAAAGCTGTTAATGTGGACCGTGTCGGGAAAAGAGATCAGTGCTTCTGGTATTGTTTAAAAGATTTCTCTGTATAGTTGTATTCAGGTTTATTTACAGCATTTGGGAGACATCCTTATCCAGAGCTTTATACTGCTTAATTGCATCGTAGTGTTAAATCTATTGTTTGTCTGAGCTGGAAGTTTTTATTTTCATTGTTAGCAGATATCTAGTACATTTATCAGTTGTGTTAAGCCACAAATTAAGGGTGGATGTACTCCAAGGCCGCTGGTGTGCTTCAAACAAAAGAACGAAATAACAAGGCTTTATAAGATTACTCAAGAACTCACTCTCTCTCCCCACACAGAAAACTGTCTTTTTAATGCTACCCAGATAAAGTGTAAGCACAAACATTTGAATATATTTAATAACAGTAGCCATGTGCTATTAGCCGAGTGTAAGGGCTGATGGTCTGTTTTTAAGAAGTAACGGCAACCTACTTGAACTAAATGGATAAACAAAAAAAATTACAGCAGCTGTAATTAAGGCACAAACGTCTGTGGTGTCAGGACATGGACACCAGACACTCGGACCAAACGCAGTGTAGAAGGAGGTCTCAGAAGCATAGACACAGTGGTCAGGAGTTCTGTTTGGAAACGCATTTAAATTAAAACCACTGTCTGTTCACTCTCATTTAAAGTTAAAGCTTTTAGAAGAGTTTTCTATGAAGTAGAAATAAAAATTACTACAATGTGTTCCTCACAGCAAACTATACGAAAAACACGTTTTTAAAACTCCGTCGTTGTGACATCTTTCAGGTTGTGGCCTTTTACTTGATCATATGAGCTTAATGACTCCTGTAGCTTATAACACTGGTTGTGGTTTAACAGACAAGTCAGCTGGTGTGAGCAGTCAGCAGAGTGTTCTTGGCATCCATTAGCGCCAGCTGACTGGACAGAGTCCCTGCTTTCCTTCTACACGGCACCACAAAGGCCTGGGCCGCATTCCAGCTCCAGTGCGGCAAACCACGCTAGCCCTATATCACCACGGATTCCAGAGAAATCCATACCTAAGAGACTGGAGGATGGCGTTCATGAAGCATGTGTTGCCCAGGTTGCGGAGGCCAGTGGCGGTCCGAGCAGGAGTTCCTTCCTGAAATGAGATGGGTATAATAAAAACGTTATATGGCTAGGTTAGTTTGCATAGTGTTTACACATCAGAGCGAAGCTACTAATGATTAACAAATGCTTTACAGAGACACACCTAAAATCACACAGAGCATTTTATATTTTAGGAAAGTGCTGTTCCCTAGAAAGCAGTTTTATTAGAGAATGCGTAAAATCCACGTTTCTCGTCATGAGGATCAGACAACAGTGCATCGTTTCTTACAGAGAGATGCTTTACCCTTTTATTATCTGCAAAGTTCATAAAAAAAAGACAAACAAAACAATTTACCTGCACCTCAGTCAGGAAGGTGAGTTTAGTTTCTACAGTGGAAAAAAAAAATCCAACAACCAGTTTTACACTTACACCATCGGCTGGTGTCCGGAGGTCAGGAGAGGAACTCCCCGAGAGTTTTCTTTTCCGCTGTCGGTCAGAATTCATCACAGAGCTGACACAGAGGACATTGTATTGTAAAGGACAATTTAATCCAAAAACACAACTTCAATACACATTTCATTAATTTCTACAAGGTATAAATCTACCCGCTCTTATAGACACTGTAATAACATGTCACTGTTAGATCAGTCAGTGCTTTTTTAACTCATCGCTGAGGAAGCGCCTCATCAACTGCTGCTGTTTACAGGCATATATGTTATAAGAACCCACGTGTTTATGGTTCATCTATTTTGCACATTTTCCGGAGCCATGTGTCCTGTACTGTTTTGTATTGTCTTGGTTTACACCTGGTTGCACTTTATGTAGCTAGGACAACTACTTTCTGTCCTTAGCTCTGTGTTATGTTGTTTTCTGTATCAACAAGGTCCCGGAGAAACGTCGTCTTATTTCACCCTGTACTGCGTCCGCTACATGTGGTTGAAATGACAATAAAAACTTCTTGACTTGACTAGAAACTAATATCCTTTGCTATCGATATGCTATAAATCCTGCTAGGTAATGATTATGTGTTCACCCAGTACTTACTTCTCCAAACTCTGAAGGTGCTCCCTCACCCTCTGCACCTGGCCCAGTTTGGTGTCATTCACCACAAAGTCATCACACCGGTAACTGAATACATTCCACACAGGAGGAGTATGGTATTAAAATCATAAGCTATAATAATATTCGTACAGTGTTCGGTTCAGGAACAGGACTTGTGCTTATACGTACCAGAAGGTACTGTAACTGCTGCAGTCCATGCACACAGAATGCTGAGGAAGCTTCTCGGTTTTCTTCTGTCCAGCCGGTGGACACTGAACCTCCTCGAAATGCTTTTTAGCATGGCCGTTGACGTACCTTACAGTATATGAACATGCACATAGATGAACATTCCATACTATAGCATCGACATTAATTGAACCCTGATTATTTTAATTGCTAATCAGACATTCCAAAAACTCGATTAGTGATTACAGTAAACGCTTACCTTCCACAGTGTACACTCAGACAGGTCAGGCAAACCCAGGGGCTTTTATTTGACCGGCAAACTAGCCAAAAGAAAAGACAGAGAGAAACACAATAAGATGATTACAACTTATTTAGGTTGTGACCTTAAAATTCTCAGTAAAGAATAATCCGGATTGTTATATCAGTATCATGGCCACAGCGACACGTTTCCCTTTCAGGAAGTCCTTTCCTTCTTGTTTCTTTTCTCAAATCTGATCTATAAAAACTTGGCCTGCTACCATGAAACCTCTGAGAGTTAAAAGAAGTACGACTGAAAAAAAAAAAAAAAAAACACGGCAAATGACCAGAGGCTAGCTAAAAAAAAAACATCACCTGTGGATGCTTGGAGAAAAGATCATCCAGGATAAACACGTGGAGCGGGTGAGCACGAGAGCACACTCCTCACACACTTTAACTAAATAACCTCCTCCAGAAGATTGGGTAAACAATTTAAAAGCCGTTAAACACACACACAAATAAGTTATATATTTATATTTAAAATATATTTGCAGTCAGTCGTACACTAGCTTTGTGAGGTCGCCGGTTGAAGACTTTGACCAGGGTCAGCTTGGTCAAGTGTTTACAAGCTAGCTTACAGTATCTTAATAAAGTGTGAGATGATCAGAAGTTTATCTGATAAACAGTGAGATCATGAGAGATCTTCAGCACTGCGTTACTCACCACTGCAGCACCATGATGAAGGAGAGCCGTGGGGGAGGCGGGAGGGATCCACTGCCACACACACCGTGGAGCTGAGATGAGGACACTCCATGACCAGAAGAGCTAAAAAAAAACAACTAGAACCCAAGCTAGATATTCCACACTCTAATGTAGATCAGACTCTCTTGTTGATCCAAGACAGAGGAGATACCGTTAGCTAGCGGAGGTGACTGGACTAGCCAGCGCGTGCGTTAGCTCACAGGCTACAGGTCCGAACACAAGCTCAGCTCAACCGCTGCTAAATACACCAAATTAGACTAAAACGCTGGTGTAATTTTTAAATCATAAACAGATCTAAATAACGTAGCTCCCTTACTCGGACTGTCTGATTCTTTTGTCACCGCCAACACCATAATAAAAGATAAACTGACCCACAAAAAGCGGTATCGAACCGACGGGGAAGAGGCGCCGTCTAATGACGTCACGGGTTCAGCAGGGTCGCAGAGTCCACAAGCGGGACAAATATGGTAGTTTAATGATAGCGTGTAAAAACCGCCGAATGCTTTCCTATCGTTAGTCTACACATAAACACGACGTTGGCTAGTAAATGTATGATGAGTCTCTGCAAACCAGAGCTGGAGAAAAATTAAGCTAGCTTTTATCCGGTCGAGCCAGTCACTTAATAAACCGATGCAGTGTGGAAACGCTTCACTCTGGCGACACCTGCTGGTCATATGCTGTAAACGCTTTAAAGGGAAAACTATTGTAATGTTACTCATGCGTTTTAATTAATACGTAGTTAATATTTTAATATAAACAGATCCATTTTTGTTCTAAAATGAACCTGGATAGTTTAACAAGCAGCTGGAACAAGCTCAGAGAATGTCCTTCCAGTTTCTTAAACATTCTTTTAACTTTTCTTCCAGGCTTATTGAGGCCCCAGTCTCTCACACAGAAATGAAAGATTTGTATTTTTTCATTTCAAGTATACTGCAATAGTGTCATTACAATTCATTTGAAAATCTAAGAGCTTATATTGTCCATGCCTTCAACACATGGTCTCAGGTCTCAGGAAACCTGGAGCCTATTCCAGGGAGACAGGGTACAACTATTTTGGTTGGGATGTACCTGGAGGAAACCCCAGAATCACAGAAGGAAAATGCACACAGGAAGGAAACAAACTCCACAAACCTGTTAAGCACTAAGCCACCATTTCCTTATTATAATGATGTAAAAGTTAATAGTGCACAAATTTTGAAAGTGTAGAATGAATAAATATTTCCCCTTCTTTAGTAGACTCTTTTCTTCTGAACAAAAATTGGGATCAGAATTTGGGATTTTTTTTTATTAAAATGTTTAATATCAGCACCCTTTACAAAACAAAGTTTAAGTCATTACCAAGAGACAACATTGTTTACTTTGTAGTGTAGTTTAGTGTCAACAATAAACAACATAAAATCTACACACCATGAAAATAACAACATTAATAATTATATGGTCTTAATTCTTCAGCATATTTATATGCGAATGTCCTTAAACTCACTTTACATTATCAAAACACATATCCAATCTGGCCAAATACTCAGCAGGGACTACACACACTCTTAGGGAAAATAATGTTTACTACAGAACTTGGTTCTATGACCTGTCCATCCGGTGGAACCGTTAAAGTTTCTAACTAGTCGCAATTCCACAATAGTGTGGAAACCACTTTATGTAAGCTGAGAAACTGAACAAAGACCCCTTGATGGAACCTTCTGGTAAAAATGATTTGTTCTGATGTCCAAGATTTGATATGGAGTTATGAGAAGTCTTCATGCTGACGCTGAGTGTTCCTTGGTGGTCTTTATGCGTTCTCGGCTATCTGAAGGGGTATCTCAGGTCCAGGAGAGTTTGGCTCTTCTTTCACTTTTGTTTCCTTTGCTTTGTTTTTTTTGCTCTTGCTAGGCCTGTGAAGAACAAATCCAAAATTACACATATGAAAATAACACACACACACACACACACACACACATATATATATGAAAAGAAAATAATAATAATAATAAAAAAAATACTAACTTCTTCAATGCCAAAACAAGCACAACTATGAGAATGATAGCTCCAATAACACCTAAAACAGCTCCCAAAATAATGCCTGTGAACACCAAAAACATCATTTTAATGACTTCTGGAAACGAGCAGTCCAATCAGAGGGTGTATATTTAAATATTTAAAAGAAGAAGAAGTAGGGGTGGGGTTTTCACCAATTGGTGTGTCTGATTCCACATCATTGGCACCGCCATTCTCGTTCTCGTTCTCGTTCTCGTTCTCGTTATCTGTTCAAATCAGACACACATGAATGCATTTACTCATCACTTTCCCTGATTTAATTTACATACACAAACACAACAACTAATAAATACTCACATATGATTCCAAAACACGTGGCATTGCAATGGTCTAAATCCAAGAAACGATTTCCATTGCCCACACAGCCTGTCCAGGCAAACGTGGTGCACTTTCCATGAGCAGCATCATAGTAATATCGTAGATAATGACCATAACAGTCACCTGGAGCCTTGGGCAAATGGCAAGCTAGAGTTCCTGGGGTAAAAAGGAAGGGGAAATACATTAGACATTAGATATTATACACTGAATATTATAATTTGGTGTCAGACTACCATGATGCAGTATATAACAATGGATAAAGCTAAAGGAAACTCACTGTCTGTAGGATACAGGGCATCGGCATTGATGGAGCAGTTCCTCATGCAGTAAAACTCATAATTGAAGCGGTTTTGATTTCCACCTTCTCCCTTGTAGCGGAACGGAAAGCATTTATCTGCAGTCTTGTTGTAGTACAGGTAGACCTGGACGTCTTTGCCGGAGTCGATGCCTTCATCTTTTGGCAGGCCACAGAATTCTTTAGTTTGGGGGGAAAAAATGAAGAGCTTTGATGAATTGTGTCAGCAAGTCACAATGAAAAAAAAAGCATGTGCAGTCAGCCAACGCCTAGTTTTTATGATGACTGTAAACTAACTAGGCTACAAGGAACATGAAACTCTGGTTTTGGTTATGGCAGCAGTAACAAGGCTTGTGTTATAGTGTGTTATAGAAACTGACACATAGTCTGTGTACAAGTAAACCTTACATATACGTATAAACAATGATTTGATTAAATAAATGAGGATAGACAATTTCCTTTTTGTGTATATACACAGTTCCTAAGCCTTCTTTTTAATCCTTTTTAATCTCTAGACTAAAATAAACTTTTGTTTGTAAAATCTGACACTGTCTATAAATGTGGTGTATAAACGCATGTTAATATTTGTTTAAAGCCATTTGGAAATCATTGTTTATTTGCTTGACATTAAACATTCTAATTTATATTATAACTTTAAATGATCTGGCCCACTAACTGTAAAGGATTATCTCTGTGTCCAAATTCTCGTATCAGAATGGACAGCCACACTTTAGGTGGGAATGTGATATTATAAATAAATTGTTCAGATAATAATCTTGTAAGCTTCATTTATCAAACTGAATAGAACATAGCTGCAATTGATTTAATAATGGACAAAAATAAAAAATAATAACATACACTTACGGAACAAAACATAGGACAAAACATGAACAGACTCACAAAAAGATAAGCCAGTATTTTCTGGATAATGTGTTAAGAATTTACCTGGGATCTGTTTCTGTCCTTCGACACAATAAAATACGGAAAAAATGAGCAAAAATATGCTGAAGTTCCTCATGGTGGTATGTTCTCTGGTGATGTAGTGAAGCTGGAGTAAATGAGGGCTCATAAACTGCATTTGAAGAGTGGTGAACATGCTGAACTTTGTACTTTTTCATGATAATAAAGCAGTCACACAGTTGACAAAGAAGAAAATGGTTTATTCAGTTCCAACAAATGCAAGATTGAAAAAAACCCCTATAACTCTGAACCAGTTGAGGCCTAACTGGAAATTGTTGCTTTAAAAAAACAAATTGAAAAGAAAGACTTATTTTTCTAGCATTTGCTTTTAAACTTTCATTATCGTGATCGATGATTTTTATCATGTAATACCTGCTATTGCACGATACAGTGGGTTTGTTAATGATTGAGGGACTCCTCCCTGTCCCTACACCTGCCCATCTGGAGGTGGACAATGAAACCTAGGTCTTCGAAAACATGTTCAATTCATTTCCCATTTCTTATTTCACAAGCCATGTATTAAGTTTGAATTTTGAAAGTCCTGAATTTGTACTTTTTCATTAAATTTCAATTATGGATGCATCCTCCCTGCTTCACTGTCCCCATTTTGATCCTGTGTCTTTCCTTGTTGCTTTGTACCTTTAAAATGTTTCTTTCACATAAAACTGTGGATATAATGCACTTTTAAAATTATGTTTTGAGTCATGCTAATCATATGTACAGTATCTCTCCCTTTCTAACTCATTAATCACTAACTCTGTAATAATTTTATCCTGGTTAGGGTTGTCATGGTGGATCCTGAGCCTATATCTTGGATAGGATGTCCGTTCCATAGCAGCAAACCATATGCACACATGTACACATTTATTCACACCTAAGGGGGATTTATCTTAACTAATCTACCTATTGATATGTTTTTGGGAGGTTGGAGGAAACTAGAGAATCTGAAAGGTTCATACAGACACAGACAGTCACCCAAGACAAGACTGAACACGGGACTTTCTTTCTTTCTTTCTTTCTTTCTGGCTATTATAGCTTTAATATGAGTGGATTGTGGTTTTCATCACTGTGGCATAAGAAAGAAAGAAAGAAAGAAAGAAAGAAAGAATTTTTTTCTGTTAGTGTTATAGTTCAATCCACTAATATTAAGGCTATAATTAATACTGTACACATATCATGCCTCTTTTAGTAATAGTTTTGTTCAGTTTTGTAAAGATAAATCTAGAGAGAGGGGTCCGCTAATTTTTGTTTTATTATTGTTTTAGAGTCCAACAAGCTCGTTACTGCCCACCTCTCTGTCTCCCCCTGCTGACCACAGCAGTCGCGCGCTCCAAATTTACACTTGTCCTTCTCCACAACACCAGTGATTTTCTCCTGAGAGGACCCGACACCCGACACGACGCAAGTCGGATCAAGTACAGGTTTTAATTGACTTGTCTGACATTACACTCGGTGTTGTTTGTCTGTCTGAACCTAATTAGTGTTGTATGAAGTCACGCGCGCTCCTGAAAGCCGGCTGCAGATACGTGGTCTGTTACGACATCGCGGTGACGTCACGGTGAGACAGAACGCAGCACCATGCTGAGTATAAAATCCTCCTGTGGACACCTTTGTTATGATTCCTCTCATGAGACACCAAGCTGAGGAGAGGGGGAGCAGATTCATTTCGTTATAATGGCCATCATCTCATTTCTTCTGCTAGTAATGGTCCTAATAGCCTTTCCACTCTCCTCCAGTGGTAAGATTTTAACAAACAATTATGGGAGTTTTTTAGATTGGGTGCTTTTTTTTTCTGTTGAGTGTCTTGACTGATGTGATTCTGCTTTAAACCTAGCCTATATTCTGCTTTTTTGACTGACAGGTCTACATGTGCATGCAGTTGTTTCAGATTACATTCTGTGTATAAACCTAGTTAAGTGTGGTTGTGGATCTCATGATGTACTGGTATAGAAGTGTAGAAGTGGTGTAGAAGTGGTAACCATAGAAACAAGGACTCTATGCATAAAGTTGAGCTGACTTCAAAACTATTAAAATAAGCTCTGATTAACCAATAGGGCCGTAGTAGTGCAGAATATGGATGATACTTCAATTACAAAGATGTTCTCTGATCTTCCCCAGAGTGATGTGAAAGCAGCAGAGTCAGCGGTAAACTGACTAGATAACTAGATTTCTAATATTTACATGTCATCACTCAAATACACTCCCATGCTCACTCCCATCACTGTTGCATTAGTGTCTTTCAAACCTTTTTCTCTCTCATTGGCTATTTAATATGGTCAAGGCAGATTTGTATGCATTGAAACATTACTGAAAGCTCTGATGTGAATATTTTACTTGTAAATGTATTATTATTACCTATGTTATACCAGCATTATGATTGCCATTGCTTTGGGTCTCTTAGATCTCAAGCTCTCACATTAACAGTCACTATAAAGCTCCATAGATCAGTCAGTGAACTCGACCGGGTGTCAGACACTCAGCTGGAGAGGAGGACAGACCAAAACCTTTGGCACTAATCAGGCATTCATGCTGCAACCAGAGACACTGCTGTGGCACAGGAATGCATTATTTCTCTGATTTAGGAGTTTCTGTATGCATCACCTAGGTAGATCAGGGACATGGGCTCAGAATTAATAACCCTTGTAAGCTCTTTCCTGGACTTCATTTAAAATTGTTTTTTGGTTCGAAAAAGTCCAAATGTATTATTAACTATGTTTCTCTAATTCTGTTTTAGGTGGAAAATGGACATATGATGGTAAGTGAAACCGTACAGTTTGATCATAGTAATAAAAGACGATGCTTAGCTTCACAAAGACCAGGTATAGTGGTCACTCCAGGTCACTCCAAGTCATCTGATTCGAGATAGGAGACTGAAGCAGTATAAACCCTAAAAACTATGAATAAGAACTTTGTCTCTTATTACTCATTGATTTTTAAAGAACGACAACGCACATTTGGCATTTCTAACTTAAAAAGTAATTTTTTCTATATTGAATTTATGATTTAAAGTTTGATAATGCACTAAATGTCAGATAAATGGAGCATATGAAGACCTTTTACTGAATTTACTCTGGTCATCACTGTACAGTTTACAGTCAAGCAAATGTTTATTGTCCTTCAAGCTATGTTCACGGTTATTTTTATCACTGCTTTTTATTCCACTGTTGTGATCATCTCATTTCTGATCCTGACACGATTCCTACACAGCAGCCTAACCATCTAGCATTCTATACAGTGCCTTTTTTATGGTTCGGATTTTGCTAATCCATCACTTGTTAAATCGATCCAGCAAAACACATCTTTGTGCTCCTTAATAAAATTACCTACCATGTTTTGCTGTTCAGCATATTAAATATTTATTTGAGAAGTTAGCCTTGTTGGAGACTATTTTAATAACACCCTATAATAAGCTGTAAGAATAAAACGGTGTAATTGTTTTATTTTGAGAAATGCAGTTTCTCTAATGGCATAACTGATCTTTTTATAGATTTAATTGAGTGTGCTGCCTTATTGTAATAAGGTCTGTCTTTGAGTCCATATGTGGTTATGTGGGTGTGGTGTTAAAGTCCATGTATGGAAATGACAGTGGCTTTTAGTGGTGTATGTGCCTTAACACCATAAATGGGAATGTAGGCGTATCTAAGTCCATATGAGGAAGACATGTCATATACATTCATTTATACAGATGTTTTTCCCCTGCTAGCTAAAGCAAGTTAACCTGACAGGACTTCTGGATCTTTTTTAAATCATGTCCATAATGATTATGGTCTTTACTTCTGAGACCAGCAGGTTAGAATCACATTAGTGATAGCTGATATTGATAACATGAGTTAACCTGACAGGATTTAGCTACCTAACAAATCGTCATCTGACAGAATTTTTAAATTCATAAATGTGAAATAATATTGTATATCTAGTCAGACAGCTAATATGAGCTCAACTGAAGGATTTCTGAGATCTTCATTCATAAATATAATTCCTAAATTTCCAAAATTTCTAGCCAACACAGCTCTGATGATGAAAACCATTTGACATCATCCAAAGGAAACTCACTAGTAGTTTGTGGCTTTATGTTTCTGAGTCCATTGTTGAACTGCTTGTGTATTGTAAGATTGCATCTTGGTGTGTTGTCTGACTTTTAGCTAGAGTTCAAAATGCTAAGTCTGTTTTTTTTAATTTTTAATTTTTATTTTTTAAGTCTGTCTACTCTGTTTTTTTGTAAGTCTGTTGTTATTTGCTGTCTGTTGCGAGATGTTAACTTTATTTAGTGTGTGGAATTGCATATAGCAATCTCAGAATTCATGCGTTCATGGTTCTGTGGCAAAGGTCATTATGGGTTCACCACAAGCACTGTGTGATTACAGTGCTGTAACTAGCCCAAATTAAATTGGCAAATTAAATGGCCAGTGAGTAATTATGCCCAAAAGAGAATGTCTTAAATATAACAGTGTCAACTGGAGACCTTGAGCTAATTATTTGTCTTCTCTTCTTATTTCTCCATAGGCTTTAATTTATGTTTTTACTATTTTTAGTATGTTTTGGTAGGAAATTGATGCATTTACTGTATGTAGTTGGATTTAATGCTTCCTAGTGATCAAGTCTGTACTTCAGGGCTGGGGAGGATTTGGTGATGGAGAAGAAGGAGACGGTAGTGACACCACCACTGGTACTCTGTGCACAGCTATTCTATGCAAAGACTCACAGAGGACATTTTCATGACTGTGAAAGACAAAAGATATCAGACTCTTATAGTACCAAGGTCCATTGTGTCTCTTCGGACATTTGTTCTTTCAGTTATGTACTAGCATTGGCAAAAAAAAAACTTTACAAGCATTGCAATATAGTTGGCAGCTTATGGGCTTGTGGTCAGGCAGCTGCATGGGTTTAAAGAGATGACCTCTTTTGACAGAGAAAACAGTGTGTCATATATTACCATGTTATGTTGTCATACCTCATTTTAGTAAACAAACCAACAAATTCTTTCCCCTTTACACCATGGTTAACCCGAGACAGTTTATTTATTTTGGTGACTTTATAACAGAAGCCTCGATTTATATATTCTTTGTTTTATATATTATTATTAATGGCGGCACGGTGGCCTCACTCCTTTGGAGTTGTCGGTTTGATTCTCACGTCCAGCCAAGTTTGCATGTTCTCCCAGTGCTTCTGGGATTTCCTCTGGGTGCCTCAGGTTCCTCCTCCATTTCATAGACATGGGCTGATTGGCATCTCAAATTGTCTGTAGTGTGTGAGTTAGTGTGCTTTTGTGCACTTGTGGCCTGCGACGGGTTGTCATATCTTTGGGGGAATCTGGAGAACCACAGACAAGCAACACATGCTGATTTTTGAAGGCATTTCAATATCATTGCAGGGTATAATGCATTATGACAAAAGCTGTCCATAATCCTGCCTGACTGCTGTTGGTTTTAGGGCCTGATGGAGAGCACCACTGGTCTAGGAATTACCCATACTGTGGAGGGGCATTCCAGTCTCCTATAAACTTCCAGCCGGAGCTGCTGAGATTTGATCCAAACCTGCTTCCCATTCAGCTGCAGGACTACAACCTGTCTAACAAAGAGCAGCTCACCCTCAGCAACAATGGACACTCTGGTACAAGAGACCTCTGTTAAACATATCTACGTTTTTTAAGCGAATGTTGAGAGTAACATATTTGTTTTAACTCCAGGAAATGGATTTCAATACTGTGGGATTAGAAAATAGAAAGAAATTATCATAATTGGAAAAAATAGATAGATCCAAATACTCCTACAGCATGCAGTATATTTGATTTCCAGTTTATTTTAACATTTTACTGAAAGACCAATCTAAGCTTATAATTTCTTGGTGTTATAGTAACCGCTTCCCCAAAACAAGTGCACTTACCTTCATAAAGCACTCAGTTAGAGTCCGATTAAAATCTGTGTGTGGACAAAGCCATGAATACATAGATTTGATGGAGCACTTGCTAATTATATATTCACATTTAATTGTAACAGTGTATAAACTGTCTGGCTCAATTCATTATAACTTTCCAAGCTCTCACTTTCACAATAAACACTTGCACAGACGGGCGAAATGATGAACTGCTGTTAAACTAGTGGAGACGTGTCCCATCAGCCACAATGAGGAATATAGTCTTTCTTCTCCAGCTACGTTTCTAGTCCAATATGGAGAAAATGACAACATGATTTTTTTGTATGTAAGGCACAGCAATTTTCTGTAATCACCCTCTTATTATCATAACTGTCCATGTGCACAAAAGCAACAATCAGCTGATATTTTAGGTAAGTAAAGTATGGAGTGTTCTTAGTCATGACTCAGACTGGAGCTAATCTGTTAAACAACAAAGCGTGAGCCGTCTCTTAACTGCATCAATCTCATTTTTGGTGATATATCAAGTTTAGAGCATAATAATAGCCCTGGTGATCCTGGATAGGAAAATAAATAGGACCACGTAAGCAACATCATCCTATTTTTATTCTCAGTGTATGCTTTGTGTGAGCATTTACTTTGCGAATTTTTATGTGCATGTTGTTACTTTAAACTTGGACATTTTCTAATCAGGCAAAACATTTTAACACACACTCCCAGACCTGCACTTATGCTGTATAATATCCATTGCCCCATGCTTATAATATCATGACAACAGCACCTGTGTGAAGTGTGTGTTTGTGTTTATAACCACAGTGCTGCTGTCTCTGCCGTCCCGGATGCATCTCGCTGGTCTTTCTCATCGCTACTCAGCAGCGCAGCTTCACTTCCACTGGGGTTCCTCCAACACGCCATCTGGCTCTGAACACACCGTCAACGGCAAGCAGTTTGCTGCTGAGGTGAGACGCTAATCACTTTCTGTCTCTCTCACACTCATTAGCAGAGGCAGAAAGAGCTCACTGGCTCACACTTTTTTTTTTTTTATAGATTTGACAGTGCATTTAGTGTCTGGTTTTCTTGGATTCCTTCACTACTTGTGATTTTATTTCACCCTTACAGACATTTGCAATTAAGGGCTGAGAAAACAGGTAAATGCATGTCTATCTCTGAAAGAGCATAATGATATGAGGCACTACTGCTGTCTTAAAAAAATCGGTTTATAATTATATTTGAGAATGGAAAGAAGATCGCTGACCAATCAGGCAACAGATAGACCTAGAGCATTTTAACACACACTCCCAGACCTGCACTGTTTTTTATGCTGCGGCTATTAAAACTTTCCTCAACAGCCTAAAATTAACAAGTGTTTGTGGTGTGACTGAGGGACGCTGGTCTCATCGCATCCTCGTAGCTTCAGAATGGCAGAATGGAGACACACTATTTTTACTTTTACCCATTGGTTTCGAGATCGTTATAATATCCGTTACCACATTCCTATAATATCATCATTGCATATTGCCTATGACAACAGCACCTGTATACAGTGTGTGTTTGTGTTCATAGGATAAGGAAGCTAATATTAGTATTTGAAACACCACCTGCACATTAGTTTTTTTCAGGTATAAAGTGTCCACGTCATCTTCAAGCAGGATCAGTGATGTCCATCTTCTCAAGGAAAAGCATCTTCTCATCCTGTAATTTATAGTGCCTTTTTACCGGATATGTTTGCTTCTGGCTAGTTTACCGAAAAAGCTTCTCAGTGTGGTTCATGGAGAAACTACGCTTTGAGAATCATTTTTAAATCAGCGCCTTTCTAAATTGGTGGAATTCCCCATTCCCGAGACCCACAGCCTGTCTAAAAATACTTTTTTCCAGAATGAGGTTTAAACGAAAGCTGCCTTCAACAACACAATGCACGGTTAAAACGTTAGAAGTCTTTTACTGCACCAGGATTCATTGGGATTCATTCATCGGGTCTCGGCTCTCCGTGGTACACTCTTAAAAAATGTTTTTTTCTTTAACAGTTCACAAGACAATTAAAGTTTCTTGGCATCTAAAAAGGGAATTTTCTGTCTGGAAATCTTTCTGACAGGAAAACACTCCTAGCATCGTAGGGATAATTACAATCCCTAAGAGTCTACACAAATAATTTCCCAAACGTTGCTCTGTGTCAGTGAAAACACCCATCTTCAGCTCAGCATACTGCAGATCACATGCACATGAGAATAGAGAAATCTTTCACGAGGAATGTGAGTTTCTTCAGCATTTTCCTCCTCTCTGGTTTTCTCAGATGCATTTGGTTCATTTTAATTCTGCCAAATATCCCAACATCTCCACTGCACTGGACAAGTCGGATGGTCTTGCTGTTCTGGGTGTTTTTATCGAGGTGAGCTGATATTAAAAAAATAAACAAACTTTATTCTAAATGTGTAAAAGAGCTGCATTTAATATTTGATTTATTGATTTTTTTTAAATAAAGGTCGGAGAGCACAATCCTGCTTTCGACCGGTTCCTCAAATATGTCAATGGCATTAAATATAACGGTCAGTTTATTTGTTGTTGTTTAGTAATAGTATGAGTTAATTTCTGATATTATCCCCTGCACCTTACTTCATTTGGTGTACATTTGTTCTTATCATATGTGACAGGTCAGAAAGTTCAGGTAGCAGGCTTTAATGTACGGGAGCTGCTTCCTGCCCGTCTGGACGAATATTACCGTTACGATGGCTCTCTTACTACCCCCCCCTGCTTCCCCAGCGTGCTCTGGACGGTGTTCAGGAATCCAGTCAGCATCTCTCTCAGACAGGTACAACTGCGTAATAAACCAGACACACCCACACTAAACTACACCTAATTTTAGAGAATTTTAAGCTTTTCCTACTTAATGCTGTAATAACACAGCAGAGGGAGTTCAGTTTTCCCAGAAACAGAAAGATGATGTTGAAATGATTGTGAGAATATTCTGCTATCTCTTCCACTTAAAATGATTCTCACTCACTCACTCAGGATTTTAACAGAAAGCTCTTTGTAGAAATACAGAAAGTTAATAACGAGGTATTCATGTTCAGCTATAAAACCATTACAGTCATGTCTGATTAATGGTGTGTCTCTGTTCTCACTGTGTGTTTTATAGTACCTGGCATTAGCCAGTGCTCTGTTCTCTTCTCATGCTCAAGAGGCAGCCCCAATGCCTCTGCTTGGGAACTACCGTAAAACCCAGTTAATGGACAACAGAGTGGTTCTGGTCTCCTTCCAGCAGGGTGAGTACTGAATGGGATACTTGCTTACGTTTACCTGCTCAGTGGCTGTATGAAGAATGACTGGGTTTGATATGTGGATGTGTGATTATGGGCTGTTGAAATGGCTGTGGCTTGTTTAAAGGCCTTTCTTCTTACACTCACTGCTTATGGGATACTGTAAATCCTGCTGGCTGCCCTCTTTCTTGTACTCTTTGTCAACAAGCTTTTTTTCACCAGTGGACTGACCTACGGTGATTTTGTGCTTCAAATTAGATGCTTCCATGGACATAAAACTGCCATTCAAACCCTGGTTTGAACCACATGAACACTGCAAATACTTATGCTGGGATGAGAGTGTGTGTATATATAGTAATCTAGAAAAAAAGCTTTATTATACTGGCATGATGCAAGATAAAGTCACTTCACTGCTACTGCAATCCTGGTGTCTTTCCCTGCAACTGAAGATGTGATTTAGAGGCATGTCCAATTTTCAGCTGGTGCTTATGGTTTTTTCTGCATGGTTTTTCCCCCCTCTCTTTCTTCTGAAGCTGAATTTTATGGTCACATGAAAAGATGATCAGACTGCAGCACTACTGCTTCCCCAACCTGACAGATTCGGTTTGAAGAAAGCCTTTACAGCTAATGATATATTTGAACATCTTTAAACCTGTGTGTGGTGCAGGCTGGGGGCTGCATGGAACCACATCGGTGGCATCTCCCATGCAGAGGAGGCTGGTCATCCAACATCTACTGAATGGAGACCTTGCAGATCTTGCAGATGGAGAACTACATCATCTTTTGCCAAAACTCCAAAGAAAACCTTGGGCTGTTAAAAAGTTGAAGAACAATCCAAAGCAACAGCACTTGGGCCAAGTCACTGAGAAACATCAGAAGAACAAGGGGGTCGATACAACTATCAATGATGATGCCTTGTGTTTTATAAACCTGGAAAAAAATGTATCTGTTTGGCTCAGCAGGCATCACCCAAATACTCAGATGACCCAAGCTCTGAGAAAAGCCGTGTTTCCAGACTTGAACCTGAAGAGCTACTTAAACTGCAGGTCTGATTTGGATCTGCAAACAATCAGACACCTTCTTCGTTCCAGACCCAGTGATGAGGCAAACGAGCTGGATCAGGCCCTGACCAAAGTCAGAGAGGGGCATAAGCAGAGGCCCATGACACAGTATCAGGGCTCAGCACTGACCAAGCTAACAGGGCAGACCCAAGCTGCAGGCCTGAAGAATAGCCACAACATGGTGCCCACTAATCACAGACTGCAGCCTATGGAGTGGGAGGATTAAAACTCCACTGAGGCCATAAACACAGGCTGTAGTGCACATTATAATAGTTATCAAAGACCTTCTATCACGCAGGCTCTGAACATTTAGTTCTTAAAAACCGCTGTTAACTTAACCAGGCTTTTAGTAGTACTTTATGTTGCACTGGGTTTATGGGCTCAGGAGGTGCATTTTACTTTTACACATAGAGGTGGTGAAAACTACAAATGGCAGAATGAGTGATGTTTATGTGACACTCGATGCATAGACATTTATACTTATACCTGTACAGGCGTGGTTTGGCATTTAACACAAATCCGAACAATTGTCTTTACAAATTTGTGTGATGTTGATATGAGTAATATGTTCAGGTATTACTAGGAAGTGCAAATCACATACGACTAATCAGCACATCAACATCAGTGTATCATATAATATTCACAGAATATGACTCTTTCCTGGCAAGAAGATATTTTTGTATTTTATTGGTTTAGGTTGTATTTGTGTCACAGTAATGACATAGTAAAGCAATTACAGACATACAAAGTGGAAAATGGTAGCAAATGATGAAAAATTACGGTGTTTAACGACATAAACATTCCCGTGTTTATTGGAAGTGTGTCAGACAGCTTTAGCTGTGTGTTTACACCGAAGAGAGAGGATAAAGGGGAGGACCTTTTTGTGGCTTCTGAATGAAGCATCTTGATCATGATATATGGAAGAAAATAAAAATAAAGCACTTAAAACTGTATATCGTGTTGCTTTTCATTACATTTTCCCTTCTCATGCTGTTTTTTTTTTGCTTTTTAAGATGGTTTTCATTTTTCACATATGTTCAAAGGGTATAAAAAGTAAACACACTCAATGAAAATGACAGGGTTTCATGATTTTGAAAGAAATGAAACCCAGGTAAATCATGTTTATACCCTCAATATGAAATTTAAACATATTAAAACGATCAAAGTAATCAAAAAATAAAAATATTACAGGAAAAGCTGCGTAAGTATGTACACCTCTGAACTAATACTTTGTTGAAGCAAATAAAATTTGTATTTATTTTTTAATTTATTTATTACATCTTTTGCATATGAGTCTATCGGCTCGGAACTTGACAGAAACAGCTGATCTGTATTTGAGGTTAATTTTATATATATATATAAATTGAATTAAATTGAATTATTCTGAACGTAGCCTTTTGCAACCAGGTTATAGCAATTTTTCCTATTTTCCCCAAAAATGTTAAATTGATTTTCTCTTAATTCATATATACTGTATAGTAATTTGACATTGAGGATGGAAAAAGTTCTGACATTATTTATACTGGTTTCATTTGTTTAAATTATAAAAACCTGTTATTTTAACTGGAGTGTGTTCACTTTTTATATAAATGGTGCATGATGTGCTGTAAGTGATATATTAATTGTTGTATAATTAAACTGATTACACACTTTAGACTCTTTTTTGCACCAAAACAATGTCACTTCAGCGTGCTCCTCTTTCATTATTAAAGTGTTTTTCTTCTTCTTGTTTCACTAAGGTGACTTTGCTTGGAGCTGGGGTACGTGATATGTTTTAACGTCAGCACTGTTACATGTCTTCTCTTTCTCCTCACTGACCTCCTCATTTCTAATGACATGCAAGACCCACTGCACTGTGTGTATGAATGAGGTACAAGGCACCTGAGTGATGCATGGCCACTGACTGTCCCTCTGATCATTTAACATTCATCATACGTCCATGGCATTACACATATAACTATAATCATATTTTCCCTGTTTGAGTGTGTGGATGTAACACCACAGAGGCTTTAGGGTTTTGCATGATTTACTCACATTTCATTGTTTACATGTCATCATAACTGAGAAGTGGTGTTTATCTCTGGCTCAGACAACATTACCATGACATCAATCCTCACTAAATAACACGTTTTAGTTTATTCAAAGATTAAATTGTGAATTGTTTGATCATTTTTGCCAGTTAGGTATCACAAGCTGCTAAAAAACAAACCTTAAATATATACAGTGATGTTCAAAGCTTTTTTGTTACATGTAGTGTGTGTGTGTGTGTGTGTGTCTGCATACTGGCATGTTCTTGATGCTGGAGAACCTGCAGGAAATTTATGTGGACAGTAGCAGTTCATGGCCACTTAAATTCACCCTTTGACGTTTCATGTCCAGTTCATGTCTGAAGTCTTGTTGCGCACCGTGTCATTTTAAGAAAATCTTTGATCCATAATTTTAAGGACTGGAAGCACTTCTTTTCTGATCTCTGATCCGTGCAAAGTACATCTGAGAAACCTTACCATTTTCTGCAGGATGAATCATCCATGTTTACTCTGGCCTGGAACATACCTGTCACTGTTTTCCTTCTTTGGTCTTTATTGATCGTGCGTGATGTTCCTGCAGTGTGTCATTATGAGAGAACAGTTCTGTGTGTAATAGCCTTAAAAATAGACATACATTTAATAAAAAACTTCATTCTCATGCAGAACTTTCCAGGAAATGCAATCAGAAGTAATAATAAACATCTTGTTGCTATAGAGAGTATTTTATTCACTTTTATTAAAAATATACAATATTTGTTAAATAAATATGGGTTACCTTTTTCTACTGAAAGCATAATAATGTAAAACACCACTGGTTTATTGACGATTAAATTGTCTAAAATATATTTAGTTATATTTTTATATACAGTATATGGTGTTTGAACACTACATGAGGATTTTAAACATCAGCATACCTGGTAATAACAGTGCAGGTGAAATATCTGTGTATTTATTAAGCTATACAGCAGGTGAGTGAGCTGATCTGCTCTAAATTACAGCTCAGAAGATCATTTATCCAGTTTCACTTAGAAGTGAGGCAGAAACAAATCTGTGTGTCTTCTCTGTCTCTGTGTGTCTTCTCTGTCTCTGTGTGTCTTCTCTGTCTCTGTGTGTCTTCCATAAACCGCCTTTATATTCAGCATTCTCTGTCCTTTATTATCATTATTCCTGATACATTAATAACTGATTCGTATTTAAACACATCTCACTCACATGTCACTGTCTGATCTCACTGAACTGATCTCACTCACATGTCACTGTCTGATCTCACTGAACTGATCTCACTCACATGTCACTGTCTGATCTCACTGAACTGATCTCACTCACATGTCACTGTCTGATCTCACTGAACTGATCTCACTCACATGTCACTGTCTGATCTCACTGAACTGATCTCACTCACATGTCACTGTCTGATCTCACTGAACTGATCTCACTCACATGTCACTGTCTGATCTCACTGAACTGATCTCACTCACATGTCACTGTCTGATCTCACTGAACTGATCTCACTCACATGTCACTGTCTGATCTCACTGAACTGATCTCACTCACATGTCACTGTCTGATCTCACTGAACTGATCTCACTCACATGTCACTGTCTGATCTCACTGAACTGATCTCACTCACATGTCACTGTCTGATCTCACTGAACCGATCTCACTCACATGTCACTGTCTGATCTCACTTAACTGATCTCACTCACATGTCACTGTCTGATCTCACTGAACTGATCTCACTCACATGTCACTGTCTGATCTCACTGAACTGATCTCACTCACATGTCACTGTCTGATCTCACTGAACTGATCTCACTCACATGTCACTGTCTGATCTCACTGAACCGATCTCACTCACATGTCACTGTCTGATCTCACTGAACTGATCTCACTCACATGTCACTGTCTGATCTCACTGAACTGATCTCACTCACATGTCACTGTCTGATCTCACTGAACTGATCTCACTCACATGTCACTGTCTGATCTCACTGAACTGATCTCACTCACATGTCACTGTCTGATCTCACTGAACTGATCTCACTCACATGTCACTGTCTGATCTCACTGAACTGATCTCACTCACGTCACTGTCTGATCTCACTGAACCTATCTCACTCACATGTCACTGTCTGATCTCACTCACATGTCACTGTCTGATCTCACTGAACTGATCTCACTCACATGTCACTGTCTGATCTCACTCACATGTCACTGTCTGATCTCACTGAACTGATCTCACTCACATGCCACGGTCTGATCTCACTCACATGCCACTGTCTGATCTCACTGAACTGATCTCACTCACATGCCACTGTCTGATCTCACTCACATTCCACTGTCTGATCTCACAGCCGTCTACCATCACACACACTCACACTTCTGTACTCTTACAGGTGCTCTGATGTCTTCAGTGGTGACCTCAGGGTTTAGTCTCCTCCTCATCCTCACAGTCATGTGGTGCTTTTTTAAGAAGAGGTAAACATTTGTACTTTATTTCTTGTTGTGACGTGAATTTAAACCCAGTGTTATTGTGCAATTAACTGATAATGAAGACTTGATGATTAATTTGTGACTTTAATTATTATACAGACATTAATGAGACAGAGCCAGAAATCAGGGACTCGTTCAAAATGAAGGAAAATTGTTCAGTTTTCTGCTGACAAAACTCTAAACACTGGACATACTAACAACATGTGTATATAACATATAAAAGTCTAGAACTGAATGATTGATAAATAAATAAAATAATAATAATAATAATAATAATAATAATAATAATAATAATAATAATAATAATAATAATAAATTAAATGTCCTAGCATCAGAAAATATTATTGTAACAATATTATTATATTAATAATTTTATTATTGTAACAATAAAATGATATCAATCAAGCCTCTGCCCTAAATAGGAATATGGGGTTCATATGAAGGACACTTTATCATGGGGAAAAATTCATTTTCAGTCTAAAATGTGATTAATATAAAGGGAATAAAATGGATGTAAAAACCTATTGAACCTAATGGGTTTGTTCTAGAGTACATAGGAAAGAGCATTTTATTTATTGTCTCTCGACTAAAGTGCTGTATAAAGTGCAAAATATAAATAAAAACAAACTTGCAACTTTCCCCTTTTTTAAGAACAAAAACTGACATTTCTACCTAATAACCTTAAATATTTTATGTCTTTTATATTCAAAGATGATTTTAATAAAATTTTATAATTAATCTTTTAACAATAAAGATAGACATTACAGGGACAAAAATAAAATAAAATGCCCAGATGTATTAATTAGTATAAAAGTTCCATTTCATACGGTGCTATTCTTCATCCCATGTGTAAAGCTTTTTAGCCAGAGTAAAAGTAAATATCAAGCAGCACCTTGAGAAGTGGTCAACTCACAGTAGCAGATACACAGTGGTCAACATCCCCGTGACACACCTCTTTAATGAAATCATACAGACCATTAACATTAGAGCGACGTCAGCAACGATCTGTTTCAACAGACAACCACAGGCCTCCCTTGCTGAATCACTGCTTACAAAAAAAACACTGCCATCATTTCATTTTTTATTTATTTTTCTTGTAATAATCTGGTTAGAAGCATGAATTAGAGATCTCCCAACTCCTAAATTACGGCTTTAACATAACAAGTAGAGTGTTTGACAAGTTGTTTGACACAACTATGTCAAATTTATGCATGAAAACGTGTGTTCAGGTCAATGGCTGACGAGGAGAACAGAAAAGCAGAGGGACACGAGCCATCCGAGGGAAAAGAGAAGAGCACAGGCGTGTAAATCTTTCCTTCACCACATCTGAAGACCTGGGCAGTGAAGTATCTTCCAAGTCAAACCTTTGAAAAGTAAACACGAAGCCAATTCTCTGGGAAGAACACCATAAAGCTCATATTTGTGTCTCTGACCTTGACTTGAGGGGTGTCGGAGCTGGGTGCTTGCATTCGTGTACACACACATATATTTATATATATAGAGAGAGAGAGGGAGAGAGAGAGAGAGAGAGAGAGAGAGATGAGATGAGATGAGATGACCTGAGCGTGCATGGATTGCTCTCACTTGGTCAAGTTTTCTTCAAGCCAAATTCCAGCATGGACTTCACCCTTTGATTTATTTTTGAGAAACACTGCCAAAACCCCAAAAGCCAACATAATTCAGAGTGGGGAGACAATGGCATATGTTTCACGCAATATAGCTGAAGTATAACTACGGGGTTAAAGGAGTTTTCCTTCTCATTTCCTGTATTCTCTTGCCACAGCAATCGCACACACATAGACAAGAGCGATTTTCCAGTAGACGGTGCAGGTCAAGTTTGGACGTAAATGACCTCAAACTGCTTTATCCTTCATCTGTGTGTGGTTCCCATAGACCATGACACTCGTCTCCCCGTCCATCCAGACGTAGGTAGCGGAAAAGCGCGGCCGCTGTCCGAGTACATTATGGTTCTCTGTTAATCTGAGGTGGCGTGAGACGGGTAGTTAGGTCGGTTCCACCCTGTGTTTAGCATGGTGCAGCTCCGTCGATTAGAATAATGAAAGGGCACTATGCTTCATGCAAATAGAGCACAATTCATTCCCACTGAACGTGGCACAGAAATGCCTCATTGTTTCTTAGGCTGCACGTGGGTTCACCTCTGACCCCAGTCTCCCCAACCAATCACAAGACAACTCCCATGCACTCCCATTGATCTGCACCTCTGGAGCACCAGGCGAGAGCTGGCCGTGGGAATGGAGCAATACAGACCACATCTGTGAAAAAGATATTTCTGGTATATTTACTTGTATTGTGTGTTGTTAAATATTATTTAAAGGCTAAATTCACAACACCTTCCATGGTTTATATTATCACACCATGGCGAGTAAAAATGAAGAGTTTCACAGTATTCGCACTGACAGATTTGTCACGTGTGTCCTTCCATTTCAGAGATTAAGCTATGAATTCCCTGAATGTTTGTACAGTATGAATGTTCCAGATTTGTCAGACAGTGTGTGTATTTTTGTGTGAAAATAACTTTACCAGCGTTATAAATTCATTACTGTGAGTGTAATATCTTCATTTCCATTATGGTTGAGTTTGTTTTGCACTGTATGATATTAGGGTTAAGTATATGTTGGTCATTAAAGTGTTTCAGTGGACATGCTTATAATTTCAGGACGCTTTTGTTCACAGAAAACTGATGTACTGAAGACCTGGGGCAGCAGACACGGTTACGCATATCTTCAGCCACTAGAAGTGAATGAGATGATGAGAGTCTGATTTAGAAAGACACGACACAGCAAGACAGTCCTTATCTGCTGCAGACATTACCTATAATCCTGTGGCAAAATGTAAAGGAGAGAAACAAGTTGAGAAATATCAGTCCTGTGTGTCACTGAACATATATAATATGAGTTTAGAGCAGGACATCATGTCACATTCTTAGACCTCAACAGGAGCATCATTAACACACTGATGTTGTCTGTTCATGTCCATGTTGTTATGAATCACTGAACTTGGGGTTAGGCTAATGAAGAGCTGTCCTGCTCTCAGGTACATCACTGGGGCAGTGTGCTCTTCTCTTGGGATTGATATCATCTACTTCTGACATTTAAAGGGATGAGAGGCCAGATGTGTAAGAGGAGCCTAAAAATGCTTGACCCTGATTACATTCCCCACACTTACTCTTGTCTTGCAAGTCTGGATCATTAGCCTCAAAATGAGGTTTTCACATTTAAATTAAACAATTAAACTCATGAATTTGTTGACTTGGTAATTGGGTGTCTACCATTTTACTGCTAGTTTTATGTAGAAATCGAGAGGGTCAGAAAATATACACAAGGTAAAGAAAATGCAAAATTTGACACAATTTGTCATAATGTCATACAGCTGTATGGTCCTGGGTTCAAATCCCGGGTTGGAACAGGCAGGGGTCTTTCTGTGTGGAGTTTGCATGTTCTCCCCGTTCCTGTGTGGGTTTACTCTGGGTACTCCGGTTTCCTCCCACAGTCCAAAAACATGTACATTAGGTTGATTGGTGATTCTAAATTGCCCATAGGAGTGTGTGTGTGTGTGTGTGTGTGTGTGTGTGTGTGTGTGGTTGTCTGTATATGTGTGGCCCTGTGATGGACTGGTGACCTGTCCAGGGTGTACCCCTGCCTTTCACCCAGTGTGTGCTGGGATAGGCTCCAGCAGATCCCCGTGACCCTAATTAGGAATAAAGCGGGTATAGAAAATGGATGGATGGACAGACTATCTAAAATTAGGTAGTTTCCGTAAACTTTTATAAACAATTTTACAGAGAAAAGTCCATTTATCGTAGTTACAGCTGAAACGCAGCAAACCAGGGTCTGCAAAATATACTTCTGACTTTGACCTTGCATCATTGCCCAGAGTGTCCAGTGTCAGGCATGCCCTCTACAGCCTTTTCTGACCCTTTAGGGGCGAACTCCTAAAAGCTTCCTATCATTTAAATACAGCACTAGGTAGGGTTCAGTGGACATTATGTTATAGAGCCCTAATGTGGGGCTGACCTCAGCCTTAAAAGTAATGATTACATTCAATTCACGTTTTATGACACGTTAATCTACTCACTTTGAATAAGTCTTTTTTTAAGTCATTCAAATTTTGTGCCTTTTTTAAATTAAAGAAATAAATAATTCTAAATCATTCAAATCATGTCACTTTTATTTAGAAACGGCACAAATGTTTAAAAGAGATTTATTCAAAGACAATTTGAAGAAGCATAAGTTTTAGACGGAGAATGATTATTATGTCAATGTTTAATTAAACTGGAACCCTCTCTGATGCACCGTGCTTTTATTCTGAAATGTTCTGTCTCGCTTTGATGACGCCATCACCACTAGACGGCGCAACAATTCCTCGGTTCTTCATTTAATACTTTGTTTTTCATGTTTAAACAAACAAACAAACAAACAAACCCTGGAGTTCATCTTCCCAGTTCATCGTCCCAGGATGGAGTGTCAGTGTTCTGTAGCCACATTACAAACCCGAACCGTGCATGTCGTGCTGCAAAAAAACCAAAACGAAGTCCAGACGATAAACTGACCCAAACTTCCGGTATCTGTCTGATCGGTCACTGATGAACAGGGTTTGGAGTCTCAGGTTATTAAATTTATCACGGGTCATTTTCTCTCGGTTGTGTCAAAGCTTTCACATCGGACCAGATTGATTTTTAAGCATGTTTCACCGGCCAGTGCTTAAAAACAGACGGACTCTTCTGGAGAGGGCAGAGAAGTTTATTTCTGATGTCTATTTCACCGACTGCAATCTCAGGGGCAGGTGTGGAGCATGGTTGTGTCCAGTTCTGTTCTGTCCTGTCCAGTTCTGTTCTGTCCAATTCAATGAAATTTTCAAATTAATAAAATAAAGAAGAACGTTTTCTAAAGATTTGTTTTAAACGTTTGGAAGAACGCCATTATATTATTAATGTTAGAAGTGTCCTCTGCGATGTCCTTCTGATAACTCTTGTGATTTTATTCATTTACAGCAGTAATGCTCATAAAACTTTATTACTTTCCTTCCAGACTTTATGGAGAAAGCTGTGCACTTGAGTCTCTCTCGGTGTTTCAGACTGCGAGACGAATCCCGTACTCCGAGGCAGTTCTGCAGAACTTTCAGCCCTGCGATGTTGGGGATGCTTTTGGACCCACGTAAGGTTCACCTGCACTTAAGGTTTTTTTTTATGTGGCATGAAAATGAGATAAATTTTTACAATGATACTCATTATTATGGCAGGTGGTGGACTTGCTGGTTCAAACTTGTCCTAAAAATTCCAGATGAGTGGAAAGGGAAGGAGGTTCATTTGAGATGGGAAAGTGATGGAGAGGGAATGGTATGGCGAGATCAAGAACCAGTCCAGGTAAAAGGTTTTGGAAGAACCATCACTCGCAAAACGGGTAGTCGTTACTCTGTCTGAACTTTTACAACATTCAAATTTTCTTAGGGTTTGACCAAAGAGGGTGAAAAGACGAGCTACGTCCTGACCGAGGGCCTGAAACAGAATGAACCCCACAGGTTAGTTATGATCCTGTTAATAGATAAGGAAAGAGACGAAGAAGCCTTTTTATTATTGGCACACGTACATTACAGCACAGTGGAGTCCTTTTCTTCACATATCCCAGATAAGGGAGTTGGGGTCAGAGAGCAGGGGCAGGTAAGACGCAATACCCCTGGAGCAGAGAGGGCCTTGCTTTATTGCCCAGCAGTGGCAGCTTGGTGGTCCTAGGGGCTTGAACTCTGATCTTCCAAGCAACAACCTTAACCACTCGAGCCACCACCATCAGGAGAGAACGGACAGATGAAGAAATTAAATTTATTTCTAGATTAGTTAAATTAAAGTTTTGGGAACATGAATTGTAAACTGGCAGCGTGCACTACCCCTCTGTTTCTCTCTCTCTCTGTCTCTCTCACTCTCTCTCTCTGTCGGTTTTTCTCTCGGTCTCTCTCTCTCTCTGTCTGTCTCTCTCTCAGTTTCTCTCGGTCTCTCTCTCTCTCAGACCTGATAACATGTCTTTTCCTTCTGATTTTGCCTTCATCAGTCTGCTTTGTCTTTGTCATGAATGTGTTTCAGCATGACCCTGTATGTGGAATTAGCGTGTAATGGATTATTCGGTGCTGGAAACGGTTCCATGATAGCCGCCCCAAACCCGAACAGGAAGTACACTCTCCATAAGGCTGAGCTTGTAGTTTTTAATAAAGATGTGCAGGAGCTTCTCACTGACTTTGAGATGCTTGTGGATATTGTGAAGGTAAGAGACACTGTACAAATACCATCATGACATGACTGGATAACAGTGAAGATATTAGAGTTGACTGTTTATCAAAACTCTGAGGTTTTGGCTTATTAATTCTTCCACTTGAATTCAGGTGCTAGGTGAAGGAGACCAACGTGGATATCAAGCTTTGTTTACAGCAAATGAGATGGTAAATCTGTGTGACCCAACCAATCCTAGCACTTTCTCTTCAGCCCGAAACCTGGCTCATAAATTCTTCAGTCAGAGGAATGGACAAAGCCAACACATTGTACATGCCATGGGCCACTGTCACATTGACACAGGTTTTAAACTTTACTTCATTATTTCTTAATAAGTGTTGATTTAGGTAGAGAAGAGGACTACAATTCACATTTGATGCTGATGGTGTTTGATTTTGTCTCCAGCCTGGCTGTGGCCATATGAAGAAACCATCAGGAAATGTGCACGCAGCTGGGTCACAGCCATCCGCTTGATGGAGAAGAACCCAGAGTTTATCTTTACTTGCTCCCAGGTATTTAAATATCTCCTCTGCTTTACAACTTACATAACATACAAAATAATACACAGATACACCAATCAGGCATAACATTATGACCAGTGCCAGGTGAAGTGAATAAGACTGAGTATCTCCTCATCATGGCCCCTGTTAGTGGGTGGGATATATTAGGCAGCAAGTCAACATTTTGTCCTCAAAGTTGATGTTAGAAGCAGGAAAAATGGACAAGCGTAAGGATTTGAGCGAGTTTGAGCAAAAGGGCCAAATTGTGATGGCTAGACCATTGGATCAGAGCATCTCCAAAACTGCAGCTCTTGTGGAGTGTTCCCGGTCTGCAGTGGTCAGTATCTATCAAAAGTGGTCCAAGGAAGGAACAGTGGTGAACCGGATACAGGGTCATGGGCGGTCAAGGCTCACTGATGCACTTGGGGAGAGAAGGCTGGCCTGTGTGGTCGGCAGCAAAAGGGGGGACCAACACAATATTAGGCAGGTGGTCATAATGTTATGCCTGATCAGTGTATATACAGTACATCTAAATATGCAATATACACACTCTTAGTAAAAAAATTCTCAATAATTCTTTTTAGAATCTTTCCTTATCTAAAATTACTCGCATCGACCAATTGCAGCACCTAAATCAGGAGATTCACAAATTTCAATAGAATCAAGCATCGAAGTACTGAAGTCAGTCTAGATTTAAGCTAAATTACTTTCATCCACATTCACACACCCTACACACACTCTACTCTCAGGCAACTCTGCTGGCAGATGAGAATAACTTTTTTATAATTGAAGCTAAATAACGTTTTTTTAACTTTTAAAAGCTTGTTTTTTAAAACCATTTCTGCTGTAAAGGTCTTTAATGTTGTCTCAGAGGCACAGACTAAAGCTGGAGAATTCATTAATCTGTGTTTTTCATTCCAGGCACAGCAGTTTCACTGGGTGAAGAACTGGTATCCAGGCCTTTTCTCCCAGATCCAGCACTTTGTGCAGAAAGGACAGTTTATTCCAGTTGGAGGCACCTGGGTGGAGATGGTGATGATTTAACTTTATTCAGTTATTCAGCACAGAAATGTTAATGAAATCCCCCCAAAAATGCTAAACATACATAATTATTATTCTCTGACAAATCAGGTACAAGGATTCCAAAGAGCTGTGATGTAATGCTTTTTATTACAATAACAGATTGCTTAAAATAGAACCTGATGCAGTGTTTTGTTTCTTTTTAACCAGGATGGCAATTTGCCTTCTGGAGAGTCTATGGTCAGGCAGTTTTTAGAAGGACAGAACTTCTTTAAAGCAGAATTTGGACAATACTGTAAAGAGGTAAGTTTAGAACAAACTGTAAAGCAGCTTTCTTTCCATTCTGAGGGAATATTAACTATCATGCCTTTGTCTTACAGACACTTTCACAATGAATCCTTACCGCTCTCTGGGTCTTATCTTCATCTCTCCGTCCTCTTATTTCCTCACAGTTCTGGTTACCTGATACATTTGGCTACTCTGCACAGCTCCCTCAGATAATGCAAGGCTGTGGCATCTCTCGCTTTCTCACTCAGAAGCTAAGCTGGAATCTCATTAACACTTTTCCTGTAAGTATTGAAAGTGTGAATCCTTTTTTTGGACACCTGACCATTGCACCCCATTGTGCATTTTTAACAGCACCATTCCAGATTTAATCCAGAATTAATTGTGGTAGATTAGTGGTTAAGGTTCGAATCCCAGGTCCATCAAGCTGCCACTGCCCTCTGTCTCTCTGTATAAGAGAGTCTGCCAAATGCCAGAAATGTAAATGTTTCCTGAGAAGGCTTCCTACTAGATCAGAAGTGTCCAATCTTACCAGAAAGGGGTAGTGTAGGTGCAGGTTTTCATTCCAACCGGGCAGAAGCCACACCTGAGTCTATTAAAAGTCAAGATCAGCTGATTAAACAGGGGGAGATTTGACTTCTGCACCCACACTGGCCCTTTAAGGATAAGATTGGACACTCCTACACTAGATTATGAAACATGACAGTCATTGGGCACTTCCTTTCCAGTCACTTATGACAGTCATTGGGCAAGGAGCAGACAGCACTACAGGTCATCCCACAGGTGTTCAGAAGGGTTGAGGTCAGGGCTCTATACAGGACAGTTCTTCCACAGCAACCTAAGCTCACCATGAATTTAAGGACCTTAATTTTTGCACAGGGGCATCCATACTAGATCAGGTTCAGGAACAGGTTTCAGTTCCAGTGAAGGAAAAGTGTAATGCTACAGCATATAAAGTCAGCTGATACAAGTGTGCTTCAAAATGTGTGGGAATAGTTTCAGGAAGGTTCACCTACAGGTGTTATGCTCAGGTGTATTTTAGCTTATGTTGCTGGTCCACAATGGCATAATTATCTCTTTCACTCTTGATCATAACGTCAATGCTTTATTAAACCCCCTTTCTATCAGCACAACACTTTCTTTTGGGAGGGCATTGATGGATCCCAAGTGTTAACTCACTTCCCACCCGGGAACTCCTATGAGATGAAGGGAAAAGTTGAGGATGTGAGTGAACATTTACTATAAAACTATTGATAATGGCTCCCTCTAGCGGTCAGTTTGATTCATTCTTCTCACTGTGTTTCACAGCTAATCAACACCGTCAAGAACAACAAAGACAAAGGGCGAGCAAATCACAGCGCGGTGCTGTTCGGGTTTGGTGATGGAGGTGGTGGACCTACCCAGGTCATGCTGGACCGCTTACAGCGTGTGCAGGATTCAGATGGTCTTCCCAGGTTATTTCCTGCTCCATGAGTTCAAGTGAAAAAGACCTGCTTCCAGTACCCTAGTTATAGCAGAATGACAGAACTGACATGAGCATCTTCTGCAAGTCCTGCTCTGATTAAAATATCTGAATGTTTATTTATCAGGGTTCAAATGTCCAGTCCAGATCGCCTCTTCTCTGAACTTCAGGCTGATTCTGGCCTCCTGTGTACCTGGTCTGGTGAGCTCTTCCTCGAGCTGCACAATGGCACATACACTACTCAGGCAAAGGTATGTGGTCATCTATCCGAAGAACACTAGGTAGGCAGATGCTTATTCTGTTCCATGAGACCTAAGGTGACCACAGTGCATGTTTGTGTCACAGATAAAGCTAGGGAATCGCCAGTGTGAGGCCCTGCTGCATGATACTGAGGTGGCCAGCTGCCTAGCAATGTGTAAAAGCCCAAGTTTCATATACCCAGCAAAAGAGCTTCAAAACTCATGGAGGTAAGTCCTAGACAGATGAGATTGTGTGACCTGGACTCATTTAGTAACTGGATTTAATGTCTTCTGATTTTCTTGTAGGCTTCTTCTGCTCAACCAGTTTCATGATGTCATTCCTGGCAGCTGCATTGAGATGGTGGTGGAAGATGCACTAAAATACTATGAGGGTACTCTTTAGCATCCATCCTGTAAAATATTATTATTTCCTGTAATGTATGTGCCCAATTTAACATTGCTAAATAAATCGATGCGACTGTTGGTTATTTTATTAATGAAACCAAAATCAACAGTGTTTTTTTTTTTTTTTTTAAATCAAGAAATTCAAAAGACTGGCTCCAGACTCCTGCTTTCTGCCTGTGATGGACTAAGATCTAGTCCGCAGATAGGAGCGGGCTCCAGGACAGCAGTTCTCAACACACTCTCTTGGGAGCGCACTGAAGTGGTAGAAGTGCCAGAAGGAGAGCTTGGTACTCAAACCTGTGGTGTTTTCACTTTCGCAATCATTGTTAGCAAATCCTGCTTGCAGTCAGGCGTTTGATTTAGACCTTTATGTTCTTCTGCTCCTTTCTTCCTGTTGTGCTAATGGTTTAAAACAGTCACCATAAAATGTGCCAGGCTTCTGTCACACATGAGTGCTTTAGATAAAAGTCAACTTTCCACATTATGATAATCGCTATAGACTCAAATGGTCCATTCACTGAGACTGACAGCAGGCGGCACTGAATAATAAATCTTATCTCCTCTGCACCTGTTTTCCTCAGCCCTGGTGAAAGCACCTAGCGTAGGAGTAGCTCCGCTCACAGAGTCCGCTGAGCCAGCGTCCGTGGTGTCTGTAACAGTGCAGGTATTGTGTTCTGGAGGACATGTTTCATTACAGAAATTTGTTTACACCCACACACCATAGCTTTGATGCCTGACTCTCTCTCGGTTACAGCCCGATGGTAATGTCAGAATGGAGAATGGGCTTTTGAAGGCTGTCTTGGATAAAATGGGCCGTTTGATATCCCTGCTTCATGTGCAGACAAACAGGTCAGGTCAGATGAATTAGAATCTCTCTGATTGGAGCAACTGCATATGAATCATTTGAAAGATTCGAAAGCATTTATGTATTATGTCCTTTGATGATAGAGAGTCCATTTCTGAGGGCTGTTTTGGAAATCTGTTTGTGTTGTTCGAAGACATTCCTTTATACTGGGATGCATGGGATGTGATGGACTACCATCTTCAGACCAGGTCATTTCTAAACACATATCATCCTATCAGCTCTTATTAGCATTGTAGGATCTAACACAGTGCTAACACATTTGCGCAGTCCACCCTGTATGGTGTAGATGATGCACATTATGTTTGTAGGAAGCCTGTAGTGGATGTGGCACAGCCTGCTAAAGTGCTGAGCTCAGGAGGGCTGCGAGGAAGCGTGACCTTCTCCCTGTGCATCAGCGGGAAGAGCAGCATCACTCAGGAAGTCATACTGGATGCCAACTGCCCCTACATCAAGTTTAGTACAAAGGTGAAGAGAACAGAACTCATGATTAGTGACCGCATAACTTTTGATTCCATCATTCCCATGCTTAGTGGTGAGAAATGTTTTTTCAGGTGGATTGGGGAGAGGCACACAAATTCCTCAAGGTGGAGTTTCCTGTGCAGGTTCGCAGTTCCAGTGCTACCTACGAGATTCAGTTTGGTCACCTGCAGAGACCTACACACAGAAACACATCCTGGGACTGGGCTCGCTTTGAGGTGAGTACACACTTGTCGTTAGAATGTATTAAGCCTGTGGATCATATTTTCATATTTTTCTCTTTCATTCATACCTCTAGGTGTGGGGCCATAAATGGGCTGATCTCTCAGAACATGGCTTTGGTGTAGCTCTTCTGAATGACTGCAAATATGGTCATTCTGTTCACCAGAATGTCCTGACCTTATCATTGTAAGTCCGCGCACTTAACGAGGCTTGTGTCCTTTTAAGAAACTTGTTTAAAACCTCTTCTTTCCCTTCAGACTGCGAGCACCAAAAGCCCCTGATGCCAATGCAGATATGGGGCATCATCAGTTTACATACGCAGTCATGCCACACAAAGGTAGGTCCATACAAATTCTCTAGGCATTATTAAAATATATCTAAATCTATAAGGTATATCTTTCATGACTTTCTGGCATTTCAGGCTCGTTTCAGGACGCATCAGTCACACAACACGCCTACAACCTCAACTTTCCGCTTCGTCTGATTCCTGACGTCAATATCGGCAATCCCTGGAGCGCATTCAGCATAAGCTCAGCAGCGGTCATCCTGGAAACTATCAAACAGGTAGCTGGGCATGTTTGTCTGAATTGTTTCCTTTCCAGTCTGTCTGTGCTGAGACCCTGTCATCTGTCATCCACAGGCTGAGGGAAGGAAGAACATCCTTGTTGTCCGTCTGTATGAGTCTTATGGGAGCAGTGTGACTGCTGTCCTGTCTACATCCCTCCCAGTGCGAGAGGCTTGGCAGTAAGTTTGGGTTTATGGGTACAGGATCATATTAAAAATTTAACATCTTGAAAACTAAAAGCACCTCTGAACTCTTGCAATGTGTATGTCCAAGGGGTATTAACGTTCTATTTTAGCACTAAAAGCCCTTCATGAATAAATAACTACAGCACATAGACATAAACAAAGTGTTTACTTTGTTAACTGGGTGCATCTCTTAGGAGGGTCATTTACTTAAAAAAGTGTCATCTTAACTGCGTCATTTACTTAAAACAAGAAAAGAATAAGGTTCCAGCTCATATTACAATTACCCGGAAACAAATTAGTCATTTTCAAGTCCTTTTACACATCGACAGGAAATGCCCTTTTTAGAACATACATTGTTTAATGATTTATTTAGCCTTCGTTACCAGCTCCAGATCTCACAGTGAGGAACCCCTTTAGTACTGGAGAAAAACAGTAGTTTATAATATTCTAACTATTTACTGGAGCTTTTCAAACCAAAAAACCCATTTTTATTAGAAATTTTGCTCATCGAGTTATAATTTGCCCCATCTCCTGGATATACACTTTATTGCCAAAAGTTTTGGGACGTCTCCCTTTCCATGCACATGAATGTAATATGGAGTTGTCCCGCCCTTTGCAGCTATAACAGCTTCAACTCTTCTGGGAAGGCTTTAAGAATGTGTTTATGGGAACTTTTGACCATTCCTCTAGAAGTGTATTTGTGAGGTCAGGCACTGATGTTGGACGAGAAGGCCTGGCTCACAGTCTCCACTCTAATTCATCACAAAGGTGTTCTATGGGGTTGAGGTCAGGACTCTGTGCAGGCCAGTCAAGTTCCTCCACACCAAACTCACTCATCCATGTCTTTATGGACCTTGCTTTGGTCACTGGTGTGCAGTCATGTTGGAACAGGAAGGGGTCATCCCCAAACTGTTCCCACAAAGTTGGGAACATGAAATTGTCCAAAATGTCTTGGTATGAAGCTGAAGCATTAAGAGTTCCTTTCACTGGAACTAAGGGGCCGAACCCAACCCCTGAAAAACAACACCTGAACTCAATGATCTGGAGGGCTGTCCCAAAACTTTTGGCAATATAGTGAACAGTACTTCACAAACCTTTTAAATAATTTAAAGTATTTTCAAATAAATATCATGCTAGTAATAAACATTTTGATGTTTGTATTAGTGATCTGTACTTCCTGTCTTAAGAATTTAGTCTTTAAAAGATCTTAATAGCAATTGCTCATATAGGTTGTAATGACACTGTAAAGACACTGGCCCCCGGTTTATGTTACTACAACTAAAAGGTTTCTCCTTTTTTTTTGGACCAGTTGTGACCTGTTGGAGCGCCCCGGTTGTCCGGCTGCACTCACGGACTCTGAGATTTCCCTCACTTTTAAACCTTTCCAGATCATCTCACTCCTGCTGCAGCTACACTGAGCTAAACCTGTCAGCAAATGCAGAAGTCTTGAGATTTACACAACTGGTACAAATAAATACAATTTTTTTTATTCTGTGATTTATTTGTAATTTCTTAAATGTTTAAGTAATAATTAATAAAATCGGCTTTTTGAATGATTAATATTTTGTTTTTTATTGCAGTATAGCGTAAAATTGTCATGTCCACAATAATACACTGACAGTAAAGATTTTGAATATAAGGGTTTATATAATAAAAATACAGTACATCTACTAAACAAGTGTTCTGTCACATAAAGAAAGTGATAGCTCAGTGGTTAAGACTTTAAAATACCGGTCAGAAGGTTGGACCCCTGAGAAACTGCTCTAAAAACAAAACAAAACAGATAAATGTGTTAAAAATATAAAATGGTAATTAACATGCCAAGAAATAGCTGATGTGAACCAGACTGTCCCTCTATAGTATAGTATTTCCATACTTACAGACAGCTGCCTGTTGATCCAGCAGTTTATTACATGTTTATTTATTATTTTATATTAAAGAAGCCGCTCCTAAGCAGTTCTGCTGCTCTTCCTACGAGGTTTGCTGGTGGCCTTAGCTTTAGTGTTAGCTTTTTGTCTTGTTGTACTCTCAGCTTTGGTTTGTCGTAGCCCTGAAAAGAACCAGTGATTTAATTACAAATGGTGGTACTGCAATGACCAAACTGAAACGTATGACCACAATATGGTGGCAGTCACCCGTTGAACTGCGCGTGTTTGGTCTTTTTCTGTCAGCTTCCGCTCCTGCTCCAGTCTTGCTGGCATTCTGTCGTCTGGCGCCACTCTGTTTCTTAGCCACATCCTTCACCCTTTTTCCAGCCCCTGCTTCCTTCTTTACAAGCTTTTCCTATAAAATACTCTTTAGTTCTCCTTCTTTGTTTTACTCGCATTACAGTGTATATGTGTGCTATTATTACTGCAGTTGATAAACAGGGAAGCGTCTCACCTTTCCTGTGTCTGTATAGACATCTTTCTTTATTTTTCTCTTTGCCTTGGAAGATTTGAACCCTAAAAGTTAACAGCATGAATTATAGCATTGACTTGTCCTGAACTATATCAGTGATAGTTAAATAAATGAAATTAAATCACAGCTTAAACACTTTAAATTACCTTTAGGGGCCATTGGACCAGGAACATCCTGAAAAGTGTGAAAAGAAAAAATACATACTTATGAGATCAATTTAGCTGTACTATTGCTGAGTATTTACTTTAGAACCATTTACAGTTCCTCACCTTAAACCATATAGTTCTTCCATTGTGGTCTCTTAGTGAATTCATCCCATCAACGCTGTAACACTGCATCCAGGACATCAATTCTGTGTAATCTCTCTTCTGTGGGTCATAACCTTTTCCACCTAAACAATAAAGATAATTAAAACACTCGTGATATTTAATCTGAATTTTTATTTCACTCAAAAAAGTCACTTCAATTATATATTTTGATGCATCTGCTTGAAGAAATCATATATTTTACTGAAACAACCTAGGAACGTTTATATTTAGGTTAGTCTGCCTAGGTCTAATACATTGCTGGTTAGGCATGAATCCATTTCTTACAACTTGATAAAGATTTGGTTTAATTACATTCTTTAATAATGTGTATGACTGGGTATGCAGTATATTGAAATATATGATCAGTTGAGTTTGTGATGTGACTGCACAGACATCATCATCATCAAAACAGAGAAGAGCCCTTACACACTCTGTACAGATGACAGCAAGGCAAAATTCTAAATATGTCTGAATGACTTAATAAAGTAGACAGTAATAAAGAATTTAGTCAAACGTATCTAACAGAGCAGACTAATGTTAGGCTCAACAGCTGAGTTGAGAGAAAGAGAAAGAGGTGTGTTGACCTGATCATCAATTATCTATCATTTCCCATTCTTTAAAATTAGATAGATATATTTCCCATAAGTAGGCTGCAAATGTAAGTGGGCAGTCCTTCAGTGGAATGAAACCTTAAACTGCTGTTTAATATATTTTATTTAGTCATCTTAGTCTCGAATTTGTTCTTATGTATGTGCACCACTTTGGACAACTAGTTTTGTTTTAAAAGAGGTTTATAAACAAAACCCTCTTACTAAAAAGCTATAATTCACCATATAATTCATGTTACTGAGACACATGCAAAAAAAACATGTAAAACTTCAACCATGTGGAGGTTTTTTCCCCAGACCACACATACCCTAAATAATACAAGACTCTTTGATGGATATTTTTACCCAGATTAACCACTTCCAGTGGTACAGTGTGACAGAGAGAGAGGAGATCTTGACTCTCAGTTTTCTTCTCATCCACACCAGCTTTCTGAACACGAACAAGAACAAAGCCGTTATTGTATTTTAATGTATGACCGATTCATGACGAAGACATTAATCATCATCACCTCTTCCACGTCTGTGCCAGGCTCCTCTTTAATGTTCATTGTCTCTTCATATTGTGGTTTGAGTTCCTCCAACACAGTCCTTGCTTTCACAAAGGGAGGAATCTTTAATCTGAAACAATAGGCCAAGAATGTCACTGTGTTCTCATACACAGACTGCAGGTCTTGGGCCGTCAAGGGGGAAAGGAGATGCAGGCATGCAAAAAAACTCAAGCATCATAGATTTTATATAATATTTAATGGAAGTGCAGTATTGAATGCACAGATTACAGTGCATTTGTGGATCAATATTAAGTAGCAAAGTCAGTAATAAATAACCTGTACAGAATCTCTGCTCGAAGGTAGTTACCGATCCCGTTGAAGTACTTCTGATTTAGAAGAGCCTCACACACCGGCCTGTCGAACGCCTTGTCTGACAAATTGGACAAAACATTCTCCCTGAAAAAAAGAAGAATGAATATACTATATACAAAGATAGTCTTTGTCACTTGAATTTAAAGACCCATAAAATGACTAGAGAGCCATAACGTGATTCTGCAGGTTGATGTATAGTCCTATATGATCTAAAGAGCATTTAACTAGATGAACACAAGACTCCTGAAGAATGGGTCACTAAATGTTAACTGTTTGTCCAGATGTGACAGTCTAAAATTAAAACAACAATATATAAACAGCTTTTATTTCTAGATACACAGATCAGACATAACATTATGACCAGTGCCAGGTGAAGTGAATAAGACTGAGTATCTCCTCATCATGGCCCCTGTTAGTGGGTGGGATATATTAGGCAGCAAGTCAACATTTTGTCCTCAAAGTTGATGTTAGAAGCAGGAAAAATGGACAAGCGTAAGTAATTGAGCAAGTTTGACCAAAAGGGCCAAATTGTGATGGCTAGACCACTGGATCAGAGCATCTCCAAAACTGCAGCTCTTGTGGGGTGTTCCCGGTCTGCAGTGGTCAGTATCTATCAAAAGTGGTCCAAGGAAGGAACAGTGGTGAACCGGAGACAGGGTCATGGGCAGCCAAGGCTCACTGATGTACGTGGGGAGTGAAGGCTGGCCCGTGTGATCCGATCCAACAGACAAGCTACTGTTGCTAAAATTGCTGAATAAGTTAATGCTGCTTCTGATAGAAAGGGGTCAGAATACAAGGTGCAGGATGGGTCAGGGCTGTTTTGGCAGGAAAGGGGTGGCCAAAACAATATTAGGCAGGTAGTCATAATGTTATGACTGGTCAGTGTATATACTGATATATAAGACTTTACTAGCTAACAGTAGTTAAAGTGAACAGCTGGCACCTGAAGCTCTTGTACTCCAACATAACACAGGGGCCTCGGTCTTTCTGCCAGTGTCCATCAGGCTGCCAGCTGCCAAACCTGCGGACATCGACGAAGCTCAGCACTCTCTGAGGATCCTCCTTGGTGTAAAATCGCAGATGGGCATGTTTTGGGAGATCTGATTTCGTAGTGAAGGTGAAATTGCCAGACATCCCAAACCGGAAGACCACATCCATGGGCGCCTGGTTCAGTCCTGATTTGCTGTCCTTCCGTTGGTCAGTTTTGATGGGAGTGAGTGTGAGTCGAACTTCTTTCCCTCTGGACGTGGCTCTGATTTGGTAAGCCTCGCTATTAAAGTGAACCTCGGCTCCTTTACTCACCTCAGACTTCTCCACAGAGCCGGAGAAAATCACCCCTGCACATGCTGTGTTCACGAACACACTGGCCAGGTGCAGCTCAGGACCCTCGGGCATTGCGATGTGGACGTTACTTCAGATCAGCTGGATATTAATGGCGGACTTAAGTGAGGTCAAAAAAAATCCCCAAGTAAACGGTTCGAGTCGTTTGGCTTTACAAATTATTCCTATAACTGAGTGCAAAAAGAGATAGAGGATTTAATCCAGTTCAGGTTGTGGCACAATTATGCGATATCTCTAACAGCTGTAGAGGATAAAAATCAGCTAAAATATTTCTTTACTGTCCCTTCAGAAAATATACTTACGATACTTTCCAAAACACCGCCATGTTTCTGAAGCGGGAGGTGAGGGCTGATGGGAGATGTAGTTAAACAGGCTCTGGGCTCAGCGGTCAGACCCTCTCTGAGGCGATTCTTCAACAAAGTTCGAATGAATAAAATAGCCTCAAGTTTATCTCTATCTGTTGTCCGATAACACTACACCGACAGGTGATTTATTCCTCACATCCCATAGCGGTGTGCAAACGAGCAAAATGTTTTACATTTATTAATGACTGACATGATAAATGTATATATTCACCCACTATATTACCAAAAGTTTGGTAATATATATATATATATATATATATATATATATATATATATATATATATATTATATAATAATATATATAAATAATATATATAATATATAACATTTGGATTTCTGTAAAGCTGCTGTGTGATACTATATTGCCTAAGGTTTTGGGACACCCCTCCAAATCATTGAGTTCAGGTGTTTTTCAGGGGTTGGACTCGGCCCCTTAGTTCCAGTGAAAGGAACTCTTAATGCTTCGGCTTCATACCAAGACGTTTTGGACAATTTCATGCTCTTTGTGGGAACAGTTTGGGGATGACCCCTTCCTGTTTGGTGTGGAGGAACTTGACTGTCCTGCACAGAGTCCTGACCTCAGCCCCATAGAACACCTTTGGGATGAATTAGAGTGGAGACTGTGAGCCAGACCTTCTCGTCCAACATCAGTGCCTGACCTCACAAATGTGCTTCTAGAGGAATGGTCAAAAATTCCCATAAACACACTCCTAAACCTTGTGGAAAGCCTTCCCAGAAGAGTTGAAGCTGTTATAGCTGCAAAGGGCGGGACAACTCCATATTACATTCATTGCATTATAGGAGTGCATGTAAAGGCAGAAGTCCCAGTTTTGACCTGGCTCGCAGTCTCCGCTCTAATTTGTCCCAAAGGTGTTCTGTGGGGTTGAGGTCAGGACTCTGTGCAGGCCAGTCAAGTTCCTCCACACCAAACTCACTCATCCCTGTCTTTATGGACCTTGCTTTGGTCACTGGTGTGCAGTCATGTTGGAACAGGAAGGGGTCATCCCCAAACTGTTCCCACCAAGTTGGGAGCATGAAATTGTCCAAAATGTCTTGGTATGAAGCTGAAGCATTAAGAGTTCCTTTCACTGGAACTAAGAGGCCGAGCCCAACCCCTGAAAAACACCTGAACTCAATGATTTGGAGGGGTGTCCCAAAACCTTAGGCAATATAGTGTATATATTACAGTTTATAATTATATTATATAATATTTATCCGGATTATTCAAGAATATTTTAACATGTATAGCCTGTAATCAACCTGATTTGTTCTGTAATTCACAGAGAAACTCAAGGCTAAAAAAGCAACTATGTTTTCGATCATCGAGGTTTAAAACAATCCTCCTAAAAACGATAATGCTGGTGTCTGGATCATCAAAGTTCAAAAATAATATGTTTCGAAGTTCAAACCATTTGTCCTTGAGACCTCATGGTGAAAAAATGAACTAAGAATTCAACAGTGCTGCATAATCTAATGCTATTTAATATATCGTATGCATGCGGGGTCCCTGCCTTATGTACAAGAACGGAAATAACCAAATCCTGGGCAATATGTTATTGTCAAATGATTTATTTCAAGAACATTCATCTAAAAATACAAAATACATTTTCAAGTTTAAAAAAAAAAACAAATAAACAATCACCATCATTAGGGAAAAACAATGGCCCAAAGTAATATTTGTTATTTCAGTTCTCAATTCAAAGGCTTGTCTGTTTACAGCTCTGTAACACACTGACGTGTCTTATAGTCTGTGCACACTTGTACAGAATCACAGTGTTCTTAATTTGCTTTATCTTTATTAGAAAAAGATCTGAAACTGCTTGTTGTGCATAAATCTCTAAAACGGATGCACCTTGATAGAGAATTACTCCACCATGTTTTCTGCTTCACAAAATAATCCCATTAATTCCACTGGAGCTAAAAGGCCAATTGTGTGACTTCCAAAAGGCCAGTGTGTGTGGTGACCTGAAGGTAACCACTTTTATTTTCTTTACAGTTCAGTGAGATACTGTGTAGATGTGTAGAAGTGTAAATGGCACTCATTCATAACGAATTAATAAAACTATTGTACAAGATAAATTCACTGCAGTGCATTCATCATAGCTTGCGCTTGTTTAAGTTCTGGAAAGCAAAAGGTAAAAAAAAAAAACATACATTAGTTTACACTTTAGATATAAATATTGTACTGTAAAGCAAAGGTATTGGTTGCAAACTCTTAAATCAGACCTGTTAAGAGCACTCTGAACTTGTCTGCACTGACGGAGACTACAGTCGTCTCAGTGGAACCAGACTCTGGGTCCTGAGCTTGGAGCTTTAGCTGTACTGTGGGCTCATTCACCTCCTTCAGTTCGCTGGAGCTCAGTGTGTAGTCCACTCTCCAGTTCACTGCCTCCAAACGCCCCACTGAATACACACAGTGAATATACCATCTCCAGGATGTACTCAGCATAATCAGAGGCTCATATAAAGTCTGCTCTATGCCTTTTTATACTCACAGCGTAGACTGCTCTCCTTTAGCTTCTCCTGCAGGGCTGTGTGTTTGTCTTCATATGATTTACACAGTCCTGTTGTGTGCTCTGTAAAGACAAAGGTGCCATCACTGCCTAGGTAAAAGCTATTTGAAGAGGTGTGCAATAATATCATTCCCAATGACTAAACACACTGTAGCTGTATTCGAGGACCACATTATAGATCTGCAGTCTCTGTGTAGTAAATGTTCTCACCTTTAGGCAGGCCAAGTTGCTGAAGTTCACTGGACAGAGATTCACTATCAACATCATGCTTTGCTGCACTGGAGAGGATAAAACTCAGTACAGCGACACTGGCTTTAATATCTCCACTCTCTGGAATAGATACACTGATCATTAAGATTGTAGATCATAGCTTATAACATTCCAATAAACTGTTGGTGAAAGAGGAGATACACAGAAAAAGCTTCTGGTAATCAACTTCTATAGTAATTAGTAAGTATTTTTCGATACTTATATGTATGTTATATGTATAACAGTCCAAATCATTGAGTTCAGGTGATGTTTTTCAGGGGTTGGGCTCGGCCCCTTCGTTCCAGTGAAAGGAACTCTTAATGCTTCAGACATTTTGGACAATTTCATGCTCCCAACTTTGTGGGAACAGTCTGGGGATGACCCCTTCCTGTTCCAACATGACTGCACACCAGTGACCAAAGCAAGGTCCATAAAGACTGAATGAATTAGAGCGGAGACTGTGAGCCAGGCCAAAAGTTTTGGGACATCTGCCTTTACATGCCCATGAATGTAATATGGAATTGTCCCACCCTGTGCAGCTATAACAGCTTCAACTCTTCTGGGAAGTCTTTCCACAAGGTTTAGGAGTGTGTTTATGGGAATTTTTGACCATTCCTCTAGAAGCACACTTGTGAGGTCAGGCACTGATGTTGGACGAGAAGGTCTGGCTCGCAGTCTCCGCTCTAATTCATCCCAAAGGTGTTCTGTGGGGTTGAGGTCAGGACTCTGTGCAGGACAGTCAAGTTCCTCCACACCAAACTCACTCATCCATGTCTTTATGGACCTTGCTTTGGTCACTGGTGTGCAGTCATGCTGGAACAGGAAGGGGTCATCCCCAAACTGTTCCCACCAAGTTGGGAGCATGAAATTGTCCAAAATGTCTTGGTATGAAGCTGAAGCATTAAGAGTTCCTTTCACTGGAACTAAGGGGCCGAGCCCAACCCCTGAAAAACAACACCTGAACTCACTGATTTGGAGGGGTGTCCCAAAACCTTAGGCAATATAGTATCACACAGCAGCTTTACAGAAATCCAAATGTAGAATTATATTTAGATCTCTAATGAGCAAGCCAGTGATGAAGCAACCACAAAAATCTTCATGAGATGACAAGAGGATGAGGAACTGACTTAAAAGGGAACCAAATGTTCTGGTCAATGCTACTATTTTTGAAAGTTTGGTATCAGCATAAGTTACATGTGAGCATGTAGCCAGTTAATTTGTCTATAAATAAAAGTGGATTTTGCATATTTTACATTTATATTTTTATTTAGAATTTAGCTTTACATCCATTTGTGAGTTAAGAGGTCAGTCCTGTGTGTGATTTTGTTCTGCATGGAGTATAGACCATGAACAGCTTCTGGCTTATCTGTGTACTGCATGGCCCATGCTTAATGCTGAAATAAACAAGGCTTTAACTCACCAAACTTTGCATCAGATGTTAGTTTTGCTATCTTCTCATACTGGAAATGAAAGCTGGTATTAATGATGCCTCCATATTTACTCAAGCATACATTACAGCAGCACCATAAATCTGCTGAAACTTACATCAATGCCCTCGTCGAGGATGTCTTTAATCACTTGCACACACAGAAGCTTCATCTTGACGCTTGACTGTGGAGTAAATAATAATATAATAAATAATAATAATAATAATAATAATAATAAAATGCACATCAGAGTTTCCTAGCTTTACTAATACAGTGTATTTACTGAGATCATGTGACACAGTATGTTTCTGTGTGTCTCCTGAATCTGTTACTTAACTATTCGTGCTAAAGTGCTGATTTCAGCTAAGACCCAGTCCGGGCAGTCCAAATCCCCACAAAACCGGAACCGCTGAAAAAAAAAAAAACCCAGAATGATCAGATTTATTTAAAATCTCACGAGCATCATAACAGGTTAGCAATGCTAATTCGGCCATTTAGCTAACACGATATTTACTCTGACACACAACAGCTACAAGAAAAGTTCGCTTTAACTTGTTATTAGTTATCAAATATAGCGTTAATTGGTCGTTGCGACCTAGAATAAAGAATGGTCAATAACGAAAAATAACATTAAAGCACCATATTATCCTGCAGTCAGCTGTGAAGACGCTTTTCCTCGTCTGTAAGCCCAGGACTGTGCACTACAGCGCCAACTAGAGGCTGGATCAGGAAGCGCACGCATTGTTAGAGCTGAAGCTGTAGTCAAGGCAAGAACCTTTTACTGTCATTTCAACCGTGTCCACCGATCAGCCAGGACATTCTGACCAATGAATAACACTGATTATCGACGGGTCAGGGCTGTTTTGGCAGCAAATCGGAGACAAAAAAACCACAATATTAGGCAGGTGATCATAATGTTATGGCTGATCGGTGTATAGCTGACGCAGGTCAGCTAGTTCACCCTGGTGCTAGATAAAACCACCCTAGGTACATAATGTGCAACGTGTGCAACCAGGTGCAAACAGACAATACAGACAATATATATATATATATATATATATATATATATATATATATATATATATATATATATATATATATATATATATAGGTTACTGTATATCTATAGACTATTAGACTATTTTGAAAAAAACGTCTCTTAAACTAACCAGCACCTGTTCCTGCTGAGTCAAATCTGTAGAAATATAATAAAATATATAATATAATATAAACAGAACCAAACTGAGCGTGGATTTAACAGATGTATAGTGACTAATCTAATCACACTTCTCACCGGAAAGTGGACGGGCTACTAAAAGCCCTCTTAAGAGGACCGGAGTATACAGTGTGCAGTGAACTGCGCAGAACGTGCTGCTGGAGCTTACCCAAATGCTGAAGGCTGTCTTTGATGGACATTTTACTCATTGCGCAATTCATTACACCGTGAACACGAAAAATCAGAAGGAAGAATCAGCTCTCTGTCTATTTCAGGAGACATTGGTGGATTTTATTCAATAGACCTGTTCCCTGTGATCGGGAGTGGAGTTTATCAACTTTACAGAAAACCTGAGCCTTTCTCCTCACTCCAGAGCCTGGGTTATAGAAATGAAACTGGTCTACCAGGCGTCTCTGTTCGGTTCGTGTTTTCTCTCAGTTATTTGTACATGGGCGATTCCCAGGTTAACGTTACGACAAGGTATGTTTATTAATCAATCATCACGTTTATTTGTCTTGTTTTATTAATCAGGATAATGACAGAAGGTTCTGTAACAGTAAAGGACAGAGCTCTAGATCTTCAGCTTCACATGATTTTACTGAAGTAATTTTTTTTTTAACAGATAATTCACCAGAACATATAATCTATAGAGAAAATGTAAGCCACACAGTCTTCTACCTTCGGAATGGATCCGACAGCCTGTTCTTGGGAAAAGTGAACTATGTTTTGGAGCTGAACGATGATGGTGTAGAAGAGGTAAATATTGATAACGATGACAAATTCACGACAATGAAACCAATGCCCTTATATATCACTAATGCACCTGTTTTAACCAACACATTTATTAACAGAGTTTATTAATGCAGAAATCTGTGCTGCAAATCTATCAGGACAGCACATTAATAAATATCTGCTTCTTTATTAATCGTTGTGAAAGGAAGATAAGGGGTTGTGTGATGTGAGTGTCTGTGTGGAATAAAAATGAATTTGTATTTTTGTTGTAGAATCACACCCTGACCGATAACAGAGGTGAATCCTGTCATGGGGTATGTATGCCTAATGTGCAAGGAACATTTAAGAACTTTTTTAGACATCTTGTACTGTTCTGTGAAAATCCAAATTTTAGCTGGTTTTTGTTGAGTCTTTTTGATTTACTGTAGTATTCTACAGGTCATCTTTGATTAAAGTCCTAAGCAGAATTCAGTTCAAATTCCAGACACTATCAATGCATGTTTACAAGCTTGTGTGGTTTATTTAACAACTAAACCAGAAGTTTTTACAGAGTCTACTGAGTCAGTGTTGGGTACCTATTAAGTGCAGATTTTCCCAATATTTCAGAGCTCTTGTGAATACGTCATAACTGTAATCGAAGAATTCCAGGACTGGCTTTTTGTTTGTGGAACAAATGGAAGGCAGCCAAAGTGCTGGGAGCTGGTGGGTTGATTAAAGAACATCCGTCATCATTTTCTTTGCTGGTGTGTGAAATGCAGCTGGACTGAACTGATATTCCCCTGAACTGTTCTTTTTTTTATAGGATCTGAGAAAAAATCGCTCTAATGTGGTTGTGGAAAGTATAGACGGCAGTGGCATCTCGCCTTACACTTACTCCCAAAACTCTCTGTCTCTTGTCGTAGGTATGTGAAGTTCATTGCTAATAAAGGATGCAGATACTCTACATGCTTTTAGAGGTGAATGGCTATAGCATTGAAATTGCTAAACAGCTAAATACAATGAGCAACAGTCAATGTTTAAATGCCTGTGGCATGCTTAAGAAGCTTGTACCCCCTTTGCAGGTTTCCATTTGTATTTATGGAAAGATGGCCTGTAGCTTCGAAGTTAATTGTTGAACATAAAGATATACCGCATATATTGGGCATATATATTTCATCTTCAGAAACCTTCCATTGCCTTAAAATGCTGAATCTCACACTTTTTAAGGGTACTTCAGGCTAGTCGGGCTTTAAAAAAAGCTGCTGATTTTAATTAAAATCTACTACATTCAAGTATCATTTCCTCACATACTGAGAGTGAGTGACATGATGAAAAAAACATAAATAAAAACATAAACACTACTTGAAGACATTTGTACAAGCCACTGTATGTATTATGATGTCATTATGGACATGTAGTGTAGTTAGTAGTGTTACATAAAAAGTATTTATCTAACACTTGTGTGTATTTATTTATTTATTTTTCTTCCCACAGATGGAGACATTTATGCTGCAGCTCCACTTTATTCGGATGGAACGTCACTACAGTTCCGCAGACAAGCTGGCATCCAAAACATTTTATGGATGTATGATCCATGGGTTACAGGTAGATAAATGAAATTGCACACATTCACATACACACACAAATATTATATATTACATGTGAAAACTGACAGTGACTCCACTGGCATTGTACCAAATTATACTATACACAGATCAGGCGTAACATTATGACCAGTGCCAGGTGAAGTGAATAAGACAAGTAGAAGAAGAGTATCTCCTCATCATGGCACCTGTTAGTGGGTGGGATATATTAGGCAGCAAGTGAACATTTTGTCCTCAAAGTTGATGTGTTAGGAAAAATGTAAGTAAGTGTAAGGTAAGGATTTGAGTGAGTTTGACCAAAAGGGCCAAATTGTGATGGCTAGACCACTGGATCAGATCAGAACTGCAGCTCTTGTGGGGTGTTCCCGGTCTGCAGAGGTCAGTATCTATCAAAAGTTGACCAAGGAAGGACCAGTAGTGAACTGGCGACAGGGTCATGGGCAGTCAAGGCTCATTGATGCACGTGGGGAGTGAAGGCTGGCCCTTGTGATCTGATCCAACAGACGAGCTACTGTTGCTCAAATTGCTGAAGACATTAATGCTGGTTCTGATAGAAAGGTGTCAGAATACCCAGACGGGTTAGGGCTGTTTTGACAAAAGAGGGACCAACACAATATTAGGTCATAATGTTATGCTTGGTCGGTATATTTTACAACTAAATAAACGTCTAAGTTTTTTTTCTTTTTAATCAAAGCTTTTGAAATCAAATTAAAATCACTAAATATTTATAATAGCAATGTTTATATACAAATTAAAGCTGTAAATGGCTTTCTTTTGGCCTATTCCCTTCCAGAACCGACATTTATCTCAGCGTTTGTGGCCAGAAGACCTGAGGACCCACTGAATGAGAAAATCTATGTTCTCTTTCGAGAGAAAAACTCAGACAGAAATCCAGAAGCTGACCCCTGGATCACTAGAGTGGCCAGAGTATGCAAGGTATACAGCATTTGTAAAGTATACTACTATGTAAAATATATATTACTATTTATTATGAAGCACACTTAAAAAGGAGGGACTTTGCACAGATAACATGCCAAGGTTCTTCGTGTTGATGGACAAAAACATGTCGTAAAATATTGTGTGTTCCACCATGGCATATAATTATTTCTACTGTCTGGACCTTACTTTTTTTTTTCATTGTACAGGGAAATGAGTATTCCTTTGCTGTGTTATTTAATCATGCTGTTAGATGGTGCTTTCAATGCGTTTAGCTTGAGCTTGGCTTGTAATGTAAGAACACTGAACTATTTTTGTAGTTGCTGCTAACAGATCCTGTTTTATTCCCGTCATCTCTTTGTAGATTGACAAAGGTGGGCCTAAGAGAATTTTCCAAAACATTTGGACATCATTCCTGAAAGCACGTCTTGTGTGTGCAATTCCTGGGGAGTCACTGTACTTTAACCGCTTGCAAGATATCTTTGTCCTGCACTCTAATGACTGGAAGGAATCTCGGGTCTATGCTCTTTTCTCAAGCAGCTGGTAAACATCCTCCTTTATCTCTGTATAGCTTAGCCAGCACACAACACACTCTGTCTGTGTACAACATGGTTAGTAAACACCCTCCTCTATTAGTGTAGGTAAACATCCTTTATTTAAGCACAACATGACAACAATTTATATACACCCACCAGCCATGACGTTAAAACCATCTACCTAATAGTATGTTGGTCCCCTTTTCAAGGCATGGACTCAACAAAACCTCTCATGGTGTGTTGTGGTATCTGGCACCAAGATGTTAGCAGCAGCATATCCTTTAAGTCCTGTAAGGGGCCTCTGTGGCTTGAGCTTGCTTGTTCAGCACATCCCACAGATGCTGGAGTGGATTCAGGTCTGGGGAATTTGGAGGTCAAGTCAACACTGTGAACTCTTTTTCAGGTGTCTCAAACCATTCCTGAACAAATTTGCATCACATGTGCACCCACGAATGAACCTTTTACACAAGCCCCAGCACCACCAAGCCCCACTGTTGGGCAATTGAGCAAGGCCCTTAACCTTTCTGCTCCAGGGGTGCTGTATTATAGCTGCCCCTGCGCTCTGACCCCAACTTCCCCATCTGAGATACGTGAAGAAAAGAATTCCACTGTGCTGTAATGTATGTGTGGCGATAATGAAAGCCTCTTGCCCTCAGTTCTTCTTAAAAACAACACTTGTTTAATCAGATCAGAGAACTTCCTTACATTGTTCTGATGATCAAGTACCTATTATAGGTGCTATTGTCTGTGGGCAAGGGGTCAGGATGGGCACTCTGTCCACTCTGCAGCTACACAGCCCCACAGGCAGCAAGCTGTAATGCCCTGTATGTTCTAAAACCTTTCTATCCTAGCCAGCATTAAGTCCTGCAGTTTGTGCTATAGAAGCTATTCTGTCAGATCGAACCAGATGGGCTAGGCTTCACTATCCACGCTCATCCATGAGCCTTGGTCACCCATGACTTCCTCACCGGTTGTCCTTCTTGGACCACTTTCATTAGGAACTTGCCACTACATAGCATTTGACCAATTTGTCTAGCCACAATTTGTTCCTTGTCAAAGTTGCCCATTTCTCCCACTGTGGTTTTAATTTTATGGCTGAGGAATGTATATACTCCTTGTCTGAAGTATGAAGATGCTGTGCAGTAAATTCATTTTAAATGGACCTGTTTGTATTAACATGTCTGTTTGTTAACACAGGAATGCCACGGCTGTTTGCATATACTCCTTAGATGAGCTTGATGGCATTTTTGAGCATTCCAGTTTCAAAGGATACAATGAGGAAATTCCCAACCCAAGGCCAGGAACTGTAAGAACATGCTTATTTTTCTTACCTCTCTTTTAATTTAAGACTATATTCACTTACATTTGTATTGTTACTTGTCCTCAACCGGAGGTAATCAAGTAAACAAAATTAGGCATGCTCAAGTAAACTTTAAGAATCATTTTTGTTTGGATTTTTAACGTTATCGAGTCCTAAGTGGTGCAATTATATTAAACCCCCAACAATTTCCTTCATTTCTTTATCCTTTGACCTAGAGGGATCTGTTAGGATATTTTTTTCATCTCATAACAATGCCTATTATATTAGCTTCACAATGGTCAGGATGTACAGTACTGACTGACCCCCAAATACTGACACACCTCTGTTTGGAATTTCTTACAAACCTACATTTGCTTAACATCACAAGCCAATATATCACTAAAACCCACACACTTGCAGTTACAAATGCAAGTGCATGGTATAAATATTTTAAAGAATAATTTATGATATTTTTGTTCCCTCAACCAATAGGAAATATTCATGTTTGCAGAGACTGTTCAGCTTAGTATTTTAAAGTCTTTTTGACTTCCATATTTTGTTTTCCAGGGCATCCAATTCAAATCCAAGGAACACAAACCATATTTATTGATTTAATAACAAATTGTGACTTTTTTCAGTGTGTGAGGGACAGTAGAACTCTGCCAAACCCTACTATCCTTATTGTTAAAAATCATCCAGAGATGACTGACTGGGTCCACCCCATACAGAAGCATGCTCCATTCTACATCAGCAATAATAATTACACCAAGATTGCAGTGGATAGTGTGCAGGCTTCAGATGGAGAAGTGTACAATGTGTTGCTGCTTGTTACAGGTAAGCACTAATTCATTATATTCAATTATTATGGATTTTTATGTCGTCGTTAAGCTTCAAAATGATGTTCATCTTTCTGCAACGTCTGCTCTACAGTTTTAACAATGGGTTTACTGAGGCTAAGAGTCTACAGGATGTATAATAATAGCAGGGTCGATATGATCAAGGTAAACACCAGAGAGACATAAAAAGGAAGACAAATCCAAAACACTATTCAATCTTAATTAAAAAAACAAGACAGGGTCACAGTACCAGAAATCAGGAGCAGCATTCAGAACAAAAAATGGCTAGGTAAAAGTACATAGAGAAACATAGCAGTGGCAACTGTTCCAATTTAAGAGAATGACCATCCAATTTAGCAGTAGCTAAGAAATTACACAGTTTTTGGACCAATTTGCAAGGCTTCACAATGTATGTTTGTGTCCCTTTTTTTCCCCTGCCTTTATTGTGTGTAACTGGACATTATGGGACTATTAAAGGAAATGGTTCAAAACTATAATTAAGGTGGCCTCTAAAGTCTGATCCCTGTGTTTATTCTTTCATTACTGGATTGGACTCTGTTTTCTATATACTGTTGTTGTGTGACTCAGGTGCAGTGATACATTATTTAGTGAGGGTTACACACTGACTTTAATGTACCTGAATAAAACATTTCCTGGTTTAGATTTCAAGCTCTCTACAAGCCAAACAATGTCACCAAACCTAGGTTTTCCCAGTATAAGCCTCCACATGGGGTGTGGCTTATTGTTGGAAGATTGAGATATGTCTGGGAGCCAATGGAGCAAAATTGGTCACTAGGTCGGGACGGAGGTCATGCTTTCTTTACCCTGGCAGTCAGAGCAACAGTGGGCAATCATAGGCATCTGTGAGCTCATGTATGTAGAAGAGGGCAGGTAGAGTGTTCCTCTGAGTGTGTAGAGAAGGTTGTTGTTAAAAATGCTAGTTTTCCCTGATGATTTGCTGACCACACCTTCTATAAGACTTATGACATACGAGATATTAGATCAGATTGTCTCCCCTTTTTAGCCATTCAATGCATTTGTGTGTGTGTGTGTGTGTGTGTGTGTGTGTGTGTATAAACTACAGACACTGGAAAGATCCATAAGATACTGGAGCATGATTCCAAAGCCTTTATCATTTCTGAAACAAGTCTTTGCAGTGGTTCTGCTCCTGTTCTCTCTATGAAACTACACCCTAAAAAGGTACAGCCTGACTCTGATGTGATTTTTTTCAATTCTTTTTGAAAATATTGTGCTCTAAAGATGTCTTAATTAATATACTGTATGTATCTTTAGGAATACAGTCAGAATATAGTACAATCTAAATCACACAATGTTTTCCCTCTTTGCTGCTGATACTTTACTTCCTCAGAGGAAGTTGTTTGTTGGATATCCTGGACAGATGTCTGTCTTAGACCTGCAGAAGTGCCAGGACTATAATGCATCCTGTGAAGACTGTGTTCTTTCCAGGGACCCATACTGTGCTTGGACTGAAAATGGATGCACTTCACAAATTAAGTATGTTTTGCGAACATTTTCTTGAAGTTTGCATGTTTGTCAAATTTTTGCAAAAAAATTGTAAACAAGTTCAATAAGCCTATGAGCTAAAGGGTATTGTATTGTAAATTAATTGCAGAGGGGGAATTCAAAATATTGCCACTGGTGAGCCGCGTATATGTTCCAGAATTTCAGGTAAGCTATTTTGCATGAATTCCCTAACAATGTTGTTTTTCTCAGTGCTCACTGAAATCTATAAAACAACATTTTTGTTACACAGCTCCAAAAAGGCCTAAGCGGGATGCACCATTCTCATTTCCAGCCCCTCCAACAGTACTCGTTGTGCCTAAAGGTTTCCCTTTCTACCTTTCCTGCCCAGTTGACTCCCACCATGCCACCTACAGCTGGGAGCACAGAGGTGAAAACGCACCATGCCAGAGGACTGAGTCCGACTGCCTCTATTTAATACCAGCTGTCGGTGCACATGACTATGGAACGTACAACTGTGTGTCAAGGGAGCGCAACTATGACAAAATGGTTAAAGTATATGAATTGCATGGTCAGACCTTGAACAAAGCCTTCAGACTTGCAGCTCAGAGAGAATGGCTGTTGGCTGTAATCACCTCTCTACTTTTCCAAGTTCATTAATCTGCCTAAAGAGCAGTGTGTCCGCTTCTGACCTTAAGCTTCTTTCCTGTTATGTCCGCTAGTAACACAATATATCGACAGTTGCATAGGAAAGCAAGTAGGTGTGTCTTAAATCCTTGTACAAATGATAGAAACCAGGCACGTGGTTTTCTTTCCGCGGCGGTTGGGATTGCCACAGAGATAAAGCCAAATATGAGCAATAAAATGTCTCACAGTTGGGTGTAGTCTGGAATAACGTAACAGGGAGAGTACTGCACAGTGAGATAATTTAGTCTGTAAAACTTTATATATATAAACTGTAATATGTTTTTGTGTTATTTATTGCTCAGGTCCTTGCCCAGTTCTAACAGTAAAATATGTTATTGTTGAAAACAACATGAAACACTCTAACACCAAGGCTGATGCTTTTATTGTCAGTATTTTCAGTGAAAGTGTTTTGTAAAGAAGGTATGAAGAAGAGCACTTATGAACAGTGCTAGAGTAAAAGCACCTTGAGGAACTGCAGAGTGTATATAGAGAAGGACAAACACGGTACGGTACCATCTCAGAGTAGCTTCATTATTTTGTATTGACATAATTGGCAGAATAGTCAAAAAGACACACACACACACACACAGATAATTATAAATAGGGATTTCTGCCATGTTGAAATATGAAGCTTTCTGAATCTAAATAGTTATCTTTACAACCATGAGGCTCATGCACTTATTTTTAGTCCACACATCATGTGCTGGATTTTTCTAGATATTATGTGTCTTACTGAACACTTATGCTGTGAACTAACCAGAAATGAAAAGGATGTACAGTAGGATTTTTGAGTCATTTCTTTTGAGTACACATTCATTTAGTTCTTGGATAGTTTTTCTTCTCTTGTCTAAACTCTTGTCAGTTTTTATTTATTTATTTATTTTTATTCCCTTTTAAGCCCCATGTTTATTAAGGACCTTTGTTTCAAGCTGTTTTCCTAACCACCCCTGAGTGCCCCTAATGCATATATAGCTGTGTGTGTGTGTGTGTGTGTGTGTGTGTGTGTGTGGTGATGTGATTTGGGCTGTAACTGATTTAAGTGATATGAAGGTTTTATAATGAGTGGACCATGTGACGTGGTCACTGTGAATGTTTTTTTTTTAAAATGGCCTAAACTGAAAAGGACTGCATGATTAGTTAGATGTTAGTACACTGTACATATTAACAAGAGAAAATATTTATTTATTTTCCTGAAGTCATTATTAACAAATTCAGCTATTTATAACTATCATAGCTATTTATATAAGTAAACGTAAGTGTGTATATAAACATATATTTTTAACAAGAATTTTCTATTAAAGATTTGTGTGTCTGGATCGGTTACTGTGTGCTGTTTACATGTGCTATTACATAATGGAAAAACACTTTGTAAAGCCATTATTTATTGATGGTTGAATACAACACCAGGTGGTGATACAGGATACATGACAAAACAACCGAGCCTTTCCAGAGTATTTCAGCTATTCTTGTGTACTCTACAGGACAATTTTCCGCTAAAAGGGGTTACACCTAAAATATGTTTTGCTAGCTCTAGGGTGATGCCACATTAGGCCAGTAATAATATTTTATTACAGGGATTCAGATCTGTATTTTCCAGTAATATAGTAAAAGAGGAACAAGATGTAACCTAAAAAGGTACAGGAAGCATGGTATCTGGCTAACATGAATTTGGCTTAGCTAGAGCTTGAAGTTTCCTGGTCTTAGGTGCACAGGCAATCTTAGAGTTGAGCGTATATAACCCTGATTAAGGCCATGTCAGGATGTACAGAGTAATCTGTTAATCTATGTCCTGAATAGAAACCCAAATAAGATCATTGCCAGTCTGTGAGACTTTTTACTGTGCCCTTGTGCTGCTTATTGATGTAAGGCTAACGCCTTACTCAGAATAATGGATATAGATTCCGCTAAGAACAATGACCTATTCATGAGTCAGATCAAAGGAACCATTGGTCAGCAAAGGGGTAACAATAATCCTTTCACATCTACACATTTTCTCCAAACAAAAAAAGGTTTATTCAAAACATACTGAGGAAATAATTTACTACCAAGCTGTATTTGTTCAACAAAGTCTAGACAGTGATGTTACTATATTATACTTTATTTGTTCAATTACCTATAATAATAATGATAATAAACAGTAAGTTGCTAGTTGCTAATTATGTTATACTGTACATGTTATACTGTCTATGTGACAAATAAAATTTGAATTAGAATTTTAAGGTTTTTTTTTATCTATTTTGTAGTCACACTGGCTTATTTATCAGAAAAAACTACCCTGCACATGCATTTTGATTAATGAGATATAATTGCTGACTGTAGCACATCAGTGGTTCTCCTTTATACTGACACAGTCAGCTACTTTACTGCATACACAGCATTATTTCTGTGAGAGTTTCAGGGCGTTATCTTTTTGGGACTTTTTTCAATTTGCACATGTCTTCTGCTCAAGAGCTCGCATTATACACTCTTTATCGTATGTATTTTTGCTCTTTCTTCAGTGCTATAATTACTGTTTTTGATTTCAATCTTTGTTAATCTCAGGGAAGGTTCTTGTTTCTCTTTGCACTCTCATCCATTATGGTTTTCCCTATGATTATTTTGCACTAAAATGCTTACAGTGATTTATGGATCATTATACCATAGGTCTGCTCATATGTTAAACCTACTACTGGGTGTTTCATATTTCATACTGAGGATATTTCACCTTAGGGGACTGAGAGTATATAAGGTAAGGAGAAATAAGGAAGTGGGTAATACACTTGGTTGTTGTTTTTGGGGTTTGGATGTTGTGGTGATTTCTGTTTTTCAGTAGTGCCACTTTAAATCTTTTAAAGAAAATAACAAAAGTATATATTTATTTTTTTATTAAGAAAATGGACTTCATTCAGTGCTACTAAGAGGGAGGAAGTTCATATGGCGTGATTTTAGGATATACTGATAGTGTATCATGGAGTAAAGATTATTTGCGATCTCTAAAAACACACCAGGAATGTTCAGAAGACCAAACTATTCCAGATTAAAGGATGTAAGGAGCGCTATAAGAGCAGAGCTGTGTTCATACACACACCAATCCACTTTCTACTGCTGCAGCTACTGCTGGACTTCCCGTAGATCCTGAGTGACCCATGTCTCGTCCAATCAGAGGGAAGAATTCTGTTCACACACTATACCTACCTTTTCCACTTTGTTTAAATTGCTCTTGTGTTTTCGGATTTGTTATTTTGGGTTTTTTTTTATTTATTATTGAATTTTCAGATTTGTTATTGTGTTTTGCACTTCTCGGCCATATTGTCCATATGGGCCATAAAGCCTATATTGATGGTGTATTCCCTAAAATTAAACATAGAATTAAGGTAGTGTTCTGATAATCTTAAAATAATTTTATCAAGTGGATCTTAGCTGTGCGTGCTCCTGGTATGTTTGATTCTTGATCCAGTAACGAAACTATTTTGTAACAAACTTTTTATTCTATGTTTTCCAGCACAAGAACAGGAACTGTAACTGCACACTTTTATTATTCCCCCTCGTTACCTACGCACTCTCCAGGTAAGGGTAACACTACTGACACCTAGCGGTTAGTTTTAGTACTGGCAAATAAATTCTAATCTATCACTACATCCCCTTTCCTTTGGATGCGAACAAACTATTCCAATGAATCCTGTAAACTCAAAATTATTTACATAGTGCAGTAATAAGCAACAGATTACATTTCCCCATATATTTTTTTCTTCACTCAAATGCTTATGTTATGCTTAAGCACTATTCACAGGTTAAGTCTATCAGAGGACTTTGTTGTGCGTTTTGATCTTCTCAGGATTAGTGACTGCATGTCATTATCTGGTTCTCTGTCATCCTTTACTGGAAGCGTTTCAGGAGTTTCTGGTGATACTGCACAGTCTGTGTCCTCTGTAGAATTATCCCCTAGTACTGTCTCTTTTGTTTTCAACAGACTCCTCTGATTTCTCCTCAGGATTTGACCATCCTCTGTCCTGACAGTGTAAGATCTTAGGTTTACCTCCTCCAGGACTGTGGCTTTTGTAGTCCAGGTACTGGAATTCTGAAGTCTTACTGTGTCATTATTGAAGAGTGGCTCTGAGCTTTTTGATGTCTTGTCATTGTTACAGGTGCTGTTGTTTCCTTTTTAGGTATTTGTTCTTGTTCAGTGTTGCTAATAAAGAAAGTATGGTTCGTGATCTGCGGCCCATTAGTATTTCTGCAGGAGTCACACTATGTTCTAGTGGAGTAGCACGGTAATTCAGCAGAGCTAAATAAGGATCTGATTGAATGTCTACTGCTTTCCTGATTAACATCTTCATGATATGTACTCCCTTCTCTGCTTTTCCATTCAACTGCGGAAATAATGGGCTCGATGTCATATGTTGAAACCCATACTCATCAGCAAAGTTCTGGAAGTCTTTACTACTGTAGCATGGCCCATTATTGCTGCAAACCACCTGTGGAATGCCGTGTCTTGTGAAGACGGATTTCATATGTGTTATTACACCAGCAGCATATGTATTATGAAGCAATGCTATCTCTGGATAGTTTGGCAGGTAGTCTAGTTCTGTCCATTCAGGAAAATCAGTCCCTACTTTCTGCCAGGGTTCATCTGGCCAATCAGTGATAATCATTGGCTCCTTCTGTTGCTTAGCACGATGCTTCAAACAAATATCACAGGTTGACACCATCCTGTCAATGTCAGCGTTTATCCCAGGTCAATAGATTGCAGTTCTAGCCCTTCTTTTACATTTTTCTGCTCCCAGGTGCCCCTCATGCAGTCTTATCTCTGTTCTGTCTCAACAGAAGTCCCTTGACCACACTCACTTCTGTTCTGATGTTTTAGTACTGAGCACATTCTCCTCTAGGCCAGCCATCCTTCAGATGTGTAATGACCTGTTGCAGGCATCTCAGCATCTGTGGAGCTTTCAACATGTTGTCCATTCCATATTGCAGATCTGGATAGAGCATCTGCCAAAACTATGTGCTTTCCTTGGGTATAAACTAGCTCCATGTCATTCCTCTGCAGTCACATCGTCAGTCACTGAATTCTTGGAGACATCTGATTCTAGTTCGTTTTAATGATAGCTATCAGTGCTTTGTGATCAGTCTCTGCCACAAATGTTGGCACCCTGTACACATAGCTATGAAATCTTTCCACTCCATACACCAAGCCCAAGCATTCTTTTCCTGTCCGTGTGTATCGAGATTCAGACAGAATCATCGTTCTAGAGGCATATGGCCTCCAATATTGTCCCAGTCCGTCTTTGGATGCATATGTCGGTATTTTTATCCTTTTTGCTGGATCAAAGAATGCCAGTATTGGCTCTGAGGTGAGGAGTCGTCAGTCGTCCCTATTCTTGTTCATGATCAGCTGTCCACTTCAATTCGCCTTTGCTATGGATTCTCTCAAGCACACTGTTTAGGAAGATAAGTTCGGTATGAAATTTCCAACAAAATTAATCATTCCCATCACCCTTAGTACAGCTTTTCTGTCTGTGGGTCTGGGCATCTTAAGAATTGCTTGTACTTTACTCTGGTCTGGTTCCACACCACTTTCCGACACTCCTCAGCCTGTACCTCTGTACTCACCGTAGGACTTCCATGAGCCTTTTGTTGTGCTGTTCTTTTGTGAATCCCCACAATACAGTATCATCCACATAAACATGCACACCCTCGATGCCTTCAATTATGTGTTCCATGGCTCTGGAATACTTCAGGAGTTGAGGAATTTCCAAACGGCATCCTCAAGAAGGACTACTGCCCGAAGGGTGTGTTATAAATGTGCAATACTTTGTGCTGTCCGATACCCCTGAGCCAAAATCCCTGAGACGCATCCAGCTATGTAAAGAACTTTGCTCCTGCCATCTTGCTTATAATTTCTCACGTTGGAATTTGATAATGTTTTTTCTAAATGTTGGCATTTAAGTCCTTTGGATCCATACAAACACGTAGATCACTGTTGGCTTTTTTCACAGACATCATCGAATTAACCCTCTCTGTAGGCTCTTCCACTTTTTTTATGACTCCTACTGATGTCATTCTTTCCAGTTCTTGCCTAAGCTTTAAGCATTCACTATCAATATTCCCACTCCAGTTCACAGCGTCAGGCAGTTTAATACTTTCCATGACGAGTCTGGGTGTCGGTGATCATCACTCCTGGTACCATGTAATGTTTCTTGATCCAGTAACAAAACTTTTTTGTAACAAACTGTTTTTATTCTATGATTTCCAGCACAAGAACAGGAATGGTAACAGCACAGTTTTATTCTCCCTCATTACCTACCCTCTCTCCAGGTAACATTATTGACCATGATGGTTGGTCATCTGGTCATTCTGCAGGCCTTCTGTCCTCTGACCCCATGAAACAGCGGAGAGACTGCACCTGCTGTGCCCCGGTTGGGCTCTCAGCACTTACGGCCATTGCTCGAGCACATGGCATAAGTCCTCTTGCCTTTTTGTTTGCTTTGGCAGCCGCAACAAAAGCAGTCTGGTCTTCAAGCAGCACCTTACACACTCTGTAGTAGAGGCTATCACCCAGACGCATGGTGTGGCTTCACCTCTGGATGTTAAGGCTCACTGCACCAGGGGTATGGCCTCTACCAGTACTCTAGCCAGGATATTTGTGCTGTGGTGTGCTGATCCTCTCCGCACACTTTTATCAGGTTCTTTAACCTGCACCTGGACTCCACTCCTGGCTCCCTGGTCCTGCAGGGCTAGTGGTGCTCTGCTTCCGGTTTGCTCGCGCCCTTTCACTTCCTCTGGGTCGGACATCTTCCGGTGTGTTGCAGCGCTGGTATTGATTTTCCCGCAGTGTTAGCCATGATGCAGTGTCGAATTTCCTTGAAAGGGAATTACACTGTGTTAAGTATGTAACCCTGAGAAGGGAACCAGATGCTGCATCGCTTGCCACACCCCTGACATCACCCCTCATGCATTATCAGACAATTGTGACCTAGATGCCCTTTTATGATCTTGCTGGCACACATTGCATTATCCCATTGACCTACCTGAGCCGATAAATCAGTGTGATTTTATACAGAGCTTCAGACACAACTTCCTCGAAGAAGCGGTCCCTTAACGTTAGCCATGACACAGCATCTTGTTTCCTTCTAAGGGAACCAGGTTATCTTTGTAACCTGCTGTAGTTTGGCATTCACTCTGCTAATCTTTGGCCCTGTGGCAGTTCCACAGCAATTGTTGACCAGGTCAGATTAGCACTGGGTGCTGTTAGCGCTGGCCAAGTGTAACTTCCTCATTAATAAATAAATTAAAATTTGTAATAAAAAATAGGTAAAGTCTATTGTCGAAGCATCTTTTCCCTTCAGGAGACATGGTACATAACCTCAGTAATAGTGGGTTTAGCCTATAATTGCTGTGTTGTAAATCTTAGCCTCACTATCCTTCAACCAACAGCTGAAGGACTTTTATAAGGTTCTCTTTCATCAGGTAGATGTACAATTCTTAATGATGTTGGAAAAATGGATGTCACTCTGGTTCCAGATGTGCTCTCCCAGAACCATTCTACTGCTTAAATGAGGAAAATTGATCTGTTGCCTTACCATCAGACCCATATGTGGTTTTTAAACTTCTTATTCCAGATTTAGTTACCTCTTTTCTGTTAAATAACCTCCACTCTTTTAGAGATCTGTGGAGTGTGGCTGTGAGGATTTGCCCATTTAGCCACAAAAACATAAGTGAGGTCATACAGTGATATCAGGATGCCGGAGGAACAGTTCAGGTTTTTAACGGTGTTTAGTTGAGGTCAGGGCTTTGTACAGGCCGCTTGAGTTCTTCCCCTCCAACATTGGTAAGCCATGTCTTGGACCTTGACATACTAGAGCAGATTCGGGCCTCTTAGTTTCAGTGTAGGGCAATCATAATGCTGGACATCATGGGTGTGATGGACAAAATCCACAAAAACTTATCAATATCATGCATCTACATATGTTTGGTGTATCTATGTGGGATAAATATTTGCCTGGTTTGTGAAGTCATGGCTCAAACACTTGTTTCAGAACTTAATCTCTGTAGATTACATCATATTTTACAGCCCTAAAACTTATAATATTGCACAGAATTGTCCAGTTTATATGGCAGGGATCTAAACAAGCCCAAATTCAGACCAAATATAGTTAACTCCTATAGGATTGAGATCGCCTCTTCTCTCAAAGATTCCCGTGATCACGTACAACCTTGTGTGTCTGACAGCTCACCCAAAGTAGAGTGCAATATAGAGTCGTGGAGTTTGTACCAAAGCCATGTAGTGTTGTGGAGGTGCAATCTGTGATAAACAGTAGGGTCTGTGATGGTGCTTTAGCTGGCACAATGTGTGCAACCTCCTTCCCTACTTCACTTTGGATGAGGATGCATTGAGTACACATGAAAGTTTGCAGACTGGTGGGTAAAGAACTCAAGGACCCATATGATGGACAGGATGCAGGGTCAGAGTGTGGCTTATTGCAGCGAGTATCTACTTATCTCAATGAGTCACAGACACTCAGGGTCACCAGCACTGCAAATGTCAGGTTTGAAGGCAGTTAGCCGCCTAGTGCCCCGACTGTGCGATGCAGTCACTCCCATTTTTTTCAAAATAGTGTCAGGCTATACAAATGTTATGTGCTCTCTCATATCCGAATTTTATTTACAATGTTCTATTTATTTACTTTTTTTTAATTTAATTTAATTTTTAGTTGTGTACTGTCTTACTCTCACCAAAGGATGATTTTTTTAAATACTGTAATGCTAAGGAAATTGTACTTCGTCCTTTATGCATTAATTATTATAATTATGCATTAAAAGCTGCCCCTTTGTAAACCCTCAGTAATGGAGACAGGTGTGCTGAAGGGCATTCTTGCACTTACGCGCATTAGACGCTAGGTGGCAGCACGCATGAAGCAATGAGAAGCTGCACATCACTCAGCTTTCTGAAGCAACAGGGTGTGTTGTGAAGTCGCCGGGGTTTCGTCTCGTTATTAAAGCAGGACTGCACAGTGACCTAAACCTTCACATGTTAAGACAAGGTCGCGTTATGGGTCAACTTTTATTTCTGTTTTAATATTTTGTTTTTAATCCAGATAAATGCAAAAGCAGTGAGTTTATTTTGAAAGTACAGCCTATAAACTGAATTAATGATAGGTTATTAATACACACCTAACCATTTGTACAGAATACACAAAATCTGGAACTGTTTAAACAAATTCCCTTTCGCTAACGCGTAAAATCCCGAAAACGTGCGAGATTTCATGATGCTGTCTGTCAGTACAACAAAATGCATTGTGGGTGTGGCGCAGAAAAGTGGAAGTCCAATTAATGACTCCAAAACCGAGTCAAATGAAAAATTGTATGAAATGCTTCAACTAGTCAACCACTCGTCACTTCTCATTGTGCTTTACTTAAATAAAAATCATTCTACGACTCGTATAATACAACTTTACAACTTAAATGCTGAAATCGTGAGCTTTTTATTCGTGGATTAATACTTCTTAGTGTAGTTGAATCATTATCAGCTAGACCACGCAATTCAGTGTTACTGAGAGACTAATCGTGTACACATTAAATGTCTGGACTGCTACAGGAAAATAGAAACTGTTTTTTTCCGCTTGTTGCTTTCGCATTTTTATGAAATAACATATTATTAAAAACTAAAAGTTATGATTTTTCGACAGTAAAAAGCCTATCTAATTCGCTTGTAACATCTTATAAACCTGTTCTTTGTGGCGCGCCATTTCCCGTAGCTTTAATGTATAGAAAGGGAGAGGCTGCGCGTGCACGATCCTTCCCATTGCTCTATGGAGGCGGGAGCGCGCAATGGTTTCTGCTCACACTCGATGCGCATGCAGAGAACTACCTCCGGATTGCTAAGCATCACGGTGAGACGAAAATGTCTCATCTGCTGTCCATCAACAAATATTGCTTTGTTTCCCAGAGTAACATAGGAGTATTAATTATGTTTTGGAATAATTCTCCTTACCACCTCTAGATAAATCGCTTCATATTTCATCGAGTGTTGTTTTGATTTGTTTCTGTACAAGGAGTCGGAGTACTCGGGTACAGGTAAGGCAGTTTAAAGACTTGCTAATAACATGAGATTAAATTCCAAATCTAGAAAGTAAATGCAGTATAAAGCTGCTTTTGAAAGTTTTTTTGGGCACAAAACTGGTCCGCATATCAGTACTGTCCAGACTCCATTGCGCTGAATTGAGTTAAGTGAATGTGATGTATCTTGGTAAGTACTACTTTGACTCCTATTTCACGTATTTTTGTAAAAGTGGATGCAGTTAAACGTTTCTGGAAGAATTTCAGCACCACGGAGAGCGCGATTGCGGCGCGCGTAGTGTCGCGCGCTTTCACGCTTTTGCGCTCAATGTGAAAGGCGCGCGCACAACCTGCACACAGAGTTGCATTTTCTTTTGGCTTTACCTTTACACGGTATATAGAATGAAGTCTTATGACAAAAAATGTCCAAGTATTTCACATACGGTTGAAGGAAGTCGCGCTTTAAGTTGGTTTGTTTACTTTTTCGAGCGCATTTTGCATTTCTGTGAACCTTTGCCTTTACATTCATATTTGGAAACTAATGTGTTAAATGCAAATATGGGGTAGCATGTGGTGCCTCACTGTCTTTGAAAAAGAATGACTTTCCTCAAATTATTCTAGCCAGTGAATTTTTGCTTAGTAGTTATCAACAGTATACTCATCCACTTCTTTGTGAATGTGTTCACTGCAGGTGTGGAAAATGGCGACGAGGTCCTTGGTGCTCCTCGCCTTGGGGACTGCAGTGATTACCTTTGCAGTGACTGTGCAGTGCTGTCCTAAGCAGTGTAGCTGCTCAGATAAACACCCACATCACTTTGTGGACTGTGCTTACAAAGAACTTCACCTGGTACCTGAGGGCTTGCCATCCAATGTGACCACTCTTAGCCTTTCAGCAAACAAAATCAAAGTGTTGAAATCCCAGAATTTTGTGAATGTGACCCAGGCTACATCGCTTTGGCTGGCCCACAATGAAATTGTCACCATTGAGAGAAACACGTTGGCACCACTGGTCCAATTAAGGAATCTGGATCTAAGCCATAATAAAATAGTCAATTTCCCATGGGAGGACCTTGCTAACCTCACTGCTCTACAGCTGCTGAAAATGAACAACAATGAGATGGTCAGTCTGCCCAAGGACGCATTTGCCAACTTGAAAGATCTGCGCTCAGTTCGCATCAACAATAACAAGTTTGCTACCATTGCAGAAGGAACTTTTGATGCTCTTATCTCCATGTCACACCTACAGATTTTCAACAATCCTTTCTCCTGTTCTTGCAAATTGGAGTGGATGAGGGATTGGATTACTAAATCTAAAATTTCCATTCCTGAGCAGGACAACATCCTATGTGAGGCACCTGCCCATTTAAAAGGTACACAGGTCATTAACATGCCAAAACTGACATGTCAGGCTCCAACTGTTACCATAACCTATCAGCCCAACATTGAGAACACAGAGATTCACGAGGGACACGTGGTCATCTTAAACTGTGAAACCAAAGGAAGCCCCAAACCTGATGTTGAGTGGGAAGTTTTTGCAGGAAACCAATTATTAAAGTTCCCATTGCCTTCACTTGTTGAAAATAGTGAGTTACCTATTAATAGTGCACCCTCTAATACAAGATTCCACATCTTTCAAAATGGAACGCTAATCATTCCTCGTATGAGCAAAAAAGAAGATGGAAACTATAGCTGTTCAGCTACTAATGCCATGGGCAAAGCTGAAAACACAGTGAAAGTTGCAATGGCTGTTAGCACAAAAGTAACCACCAACTCTGTGCTGGACAGAAAAGAAGTTATTAACAATAAGTCTGGCCAACAGAACCACAAAAATAATGAATGGTCCTTATATGAGCAGCCGAAAAGTCTTCCAACTAGATCATCCTCCATTAATATTAAAACTGAAGAGATTGATATTAATACTTTGCCATTTACCAGTAAGTGTGGAATAAGTGATGGTACACAGTATATATCCAATCATGCATTTAACTTGAGCTTGGATGACCTTAAACAGTATACCTTTGACTTTGGGGTGATTGCTTTGGAAGTGTCTGAGACTGAGGCAAAGGTCCAGCTTAATCCTCTACAGATGGCAAATACCAAATCAAATCTTCACCTCAACCATCCCCAAGACCTGGAAACTGTGAATAAGGAACCATTCACGCTTTACCAGTCATCCTCCAAAAAATCTCCTATGGACATGCTGTATGTTTGCGTGGGCACTGGCAATGGACATTCAGTTGTCCAGTGGTCCAAGATCGAGGACGGCGTCAACACATATCGTTTCCGAGGCTTGCGGCCAGGCACCAATTACACTCTGTGCCTTACCTATGGAGGCCAGGACTGTCAGGTTCAAGTTGTCTTCACGACAAGGAAGAAAATCCCATCGTTGCTTATCATAGTGGTGGTCAGCATTTTCCTGCTAGCTCTGGCCACAGTGCCCTTGCTAGGAGCCACCTGCTGTCACTTGTTGTACAAGTATCAAGGGAAGACCTATAAACTGATTATGAAAACACAGAATGCAGATCAGATGGAGAAGCACATAGCAACAGATTTTGATCCAAGAGCCTCTTTTGTGGGATCCGAGAAAAACTTCAATGCAAGTGAACTTGGTGAGGGAGACGCTGAAGCTGATGTAGAGGAAGGAGAAGGGGAAGGCGAGGAAGCCGAGGGCAGTGTGGTGACCGAGTCCATTCCTGAGTCGCAGTCCAAAACACAGGAGGAGTTTGAAGTGGGCTCCGAGTATAGTGACAGGTTACCTTTAGGGGCTGAGGCAGTGAATATATCTGAGGAAATAAACGGCAATTATAAAGAGCCGCGCTAAAACCGACAGTGTGTAAAATATTTACCTTTCGACCACATTCCAAACCAGGTGAATTTCGATGAGCACATCACCTTACTATTGTAATACTCTGAAGAAGGTGCGTTAACTCTATTTTACCTCAGTTATATAGCAGTAAATGTATATATTTCATATTGGTTCTTGGGTTTTATAAATAACCGATCTCTACCATCGAAAGGAATTTATTCCAACACACAGAACACTGAACTGTACATTCAACTCAACTCAACGTTAAATTCTTCAACTTAACATCCCTGCATACATGTAAGAGAGTGTAGAGAAATTCCTACTAACAATCAAATGTCCTTTAACCGAGAGGTTTGGTAACGTAATGTTGTGGTCATCCTGCGCCCCGGGCACTAAACCATGTTCATCAGTTATTGTTCAAACGTCGTTGCACAGATAGTTACTTCTGAAAGAGAATATTTTCACTCCACGGCATGTGCGAAAAATTTAGTCTAAAAAACCCAGGTCACCTTCAAGTGACATTTTGTGCATTGTGTGACTTCAGGTCTCCTTTAAGGAGCGGGTGCTTAAGAAGATCGTCTCGCCATTTTTGGACTGATTGAACGTCTCCTTTCTCTAGTTTAAGGTTACTTGTTCGTGGCATGTCACACACGAAGTATTTCCGAGTGTGTTTTATTAGAATATATAGAACGGTAGATATTCTCGGTGTCGATATGTGGTGTAAAGCAGTAAAGTGTGAAGATGTCCTCTTTTTTTATATCTCAGTCGTTGCATTTCACCATCAGCCTGTTACGCACGTCCTGTACACTTTCGCTTAGTGAATTGTGTCGAGCTGTTCAACTGATGTTGTGAATTATCTTTTCAAAGATTTTGATATGATTTTATGTACGTGAACTTAATAAAATACTGATGAAGAAGTTTGGTTTAGTTCTTGCGGAGGTGTTGTCTTTCATCTGAATGCGTTCTGTCTACACCAGGTACTCTATTCATTTGAGATGATCAGCAACATGCGTTAGACACGAGCAAAGCAAGTTATTTGTCTGAATAATTATGACACACGATCACATACAGAAAATATTACCGCACATATCTGTAAAAAAATAATAAATTAAAATAAATTAAAGAATAGAAGAAAAACATGCATATAAATTGTGTGATTAAAATGAATAATCTAGTTGTGTTTTTCGGGGCGCAGCGCTGATTTTTGCTCTGTTCTTCCTCCTCGTTTTTTAGCGCGACCTGAGACCTTGTGTTATATGTTCCACAGATTCTTTAAGTGTTAATTAAATCTATATCTATTTTGTAGGAGATCTTGGTGTCATTTCGTAATTAAGAAACGATTGGAAGAACAAAGAAACGCAAGTGCTGGTGCTCGCATGTTGCTGCACTGCGTTTTTATTTGGCTCTGATCCGCGACCCGCCTGTAGTGAGGGTCAGTTACAGCAAAAGAACATCACAACTATTTAAATAAAGAAAGAACAAAACAAGACTAAAACAAAAAAACATACAGAATTTGTTTGTAATTAAAAAGGAGAAAAAACACGAAGCAAATCATGCGTTATATTCCGTGCGCCTTAGGAGGCTAAAACAGTCAGAAATGTAATTATAATGTTAAAATATTTTAGTTTATCGTTCTTATTTATTTATTTAAAACAATGTCTTTCAGGAATAATTACACACTAATTGCTAATTAACTTTGTTCATCATTATATATGCCACAACGCGGTATAGCTGCCTTTGTTTAACACAGACACCGCCAAAGCTTTGCTTTTATTTATTTATTTATATCGTTCAAATCACACAATTATTTTTCTTCAAATCTGACAATAAACATTTTAAAAACTAAACTTGCATCACGATAAACTTATTTTATTCATTAAAAAAAGATTATAACTCTATTGTATTAAACGGTAACATTTTTTTTTCAAACAAATCTTTCCTCATTTTTTCCAAGGGCAATGCTGAATGCACAGGAAATGAAAAAAACGTACATCACATCGTCATTATAAAAGACAATATCACCTTGCACAAGTATTTATGGAAGTTCAGTGCCACTATAACATTTCTGATAATCCTGCACCAAAAACATCCAAATGAAAAACAAAAATAATTATCACAAAATAAAGAGTGCATCCATTCTGTCAAAAAACAAACAAACAAAAAACATCTATACTTCTTCCTGAGGCACTATAAGGACATTTATTCAAGTTATTTGTCCACAAACACTAACAATAATACCATTATTATTATTATTATTATTATTATTATTATTATTATTATTATCTGTCCAGCATCTAATATAATTTAATAAAGGAAGCGAGAGAACATTGTTTCTTTTTGTCTGTGTTATCAGTCTCAGTCCTTGGATGCAGCTCCCTCTCCCTCTTTGATGGCTGCTGTGGTTGCTCCTTCCTTTTTACTGCCTTCTTTGGAGCTCCGTTTGAGCGTCCCGTTCAGGATACTCTCTGAGCTCTGTCTCTGAAAGTGCTTCCTGGACCCCACCAAAGACGGATTATTCACTAGTGTATAGAGGAGATGCCAGTGTCCACGTGCTCGCTTAGCATTTGGCACCTTGTTCTGTTTCTTATCCTGTGAAACCAGTTGAATTCCTGCAACAAAAGATCCAGATAACCTCCAACATTAGCTTGCTGTACTTATAGATCATTTTGCATGTCAAATATGTGCATATGAAGATATGGTGGGGTTTGGGGGGGGGGGGCAATTGCAAAAAGCAATCCTCAGGCTATTCGTTTTATTTAAAAAAAAAAAATATTAATGTGAATAAATATTACATCATTCCAATTTTTTCCTCGGATATCTTACAAAGGCGTTTACAGGAAAATAACATGCATTAAGGAGAAATGGGTAAACAGTACTTCAAACGTTGATATGGTTTACATAGTGAATGAGGATCATCAGCACACTGCTGCATATAAAGGCAGCTGTAATGGAATCTTTTGAGCACAGTTGGCCCATATTGAGCCTGCCATTACCACACAAAAAACACAAGCCCTCTGGGTTGCATAAATGAAACAGTCAATTAGAACGGTCCATCTGTGTAATCTGTGAACCTAATGCTAATCTCTACTATACACAAAAGAACCTTGTTCATCAGGAGTTAGCAGAATTTTGACTGTATCTAATTACAAAGACATAAATATTTCCATTTTGGGATGCTAAGCAATTTGTAAATGTCTAGGTACTAAAAGAGAGATATAGAGATTAATCAGAGCTGTGGACTCACCATCTGCTTTCACCGACAATTTGTTAAATTCTGTGTTCAGCGAACAGCTGTGATCACACTGCGTTTCTGTGACTTTAATATAGGAGAAAATGGCAAGGATAGGTCTTCCATGCCTGATGCGAACAGTATAAAAACAGAGGGAAAAGTCCTGTTTATCTTAGATGAGGTGTGATTCAGCTAGGTCGGATGTTTGCTTGCTCTATGACAGGTTTGATTGAGAGCAACAGTGAGGCCAGAGAGACTCATTGTGCATTATGGCCCAATTTATACTCACAAATTTAATCAGGATGGATATGCTCGCCTGCTGCGTGCAAGACAGTGTGATGAATCAATTATGTTTTAAACAAAGCTGGCCAACTGCCTGGAAATACAGTCTGGATGAACCGGGAGAAATCATATTCACAGACACACTGCTTCACTAGTGCACAGGGATAATGTTTATCCTCCATTTAACAGCAGAGAAACAGCAGACTATTTAAACAAAAAACTCACTGGAAAAAGTGTGAGGTGATCAGATTTTTTTTCCTGTGTACTAAATTTCCTTATTGCAGAGTAAACAACAAATCTGATTTGGAAACAATATCACGTAGTGTTTGTGTTAACAATTTATTATGTTTTTGTTCCTGATAATAATAAGAATAAGGTCATTCAGTCGCATAGAGCCATGTTGGATGTACTGCATTATGCAAGGAGCACTCGGGGAATTGTGTCGCTGCTATCACCAACCTTCCTCCGCATTACGTGCTGCATTTCCAGTTCCTTTGTCCTGGCTTGGAGACTGCAACAGCAACCCACAGAAGGCCTTCATGACTGGGTGAGACTGACTGACCTCAATCTTTAAATAATGAGCATAACAGCGATATCCTGCAGAGCAACAGAATGGTGCATGAGTTAAACTGGGCAAAATGCAATCTACAGTCTATTATACACTATTGTGTCTAGTGGCAATTCCATCTGCACTGTTGAGATGTCTCCTCAACTGCACAGAGCATGCATCTCAAGTAAGACTACACAGCAATCAGTGTCTGGGGAGGACTGAAATGTAATACAGTTTTTACAGCATATATTTTTGAGAAACCGGTCAGCATGCTGTCGTTTTAAATGAATAATTATACACCCACTATTCAGATTGGTAATAAATTAAAGGAAAAACCAGCAACCTGCATCTTAGTAAGGTGTTGAGCTACCATGAGCTACCAGACAAGCTTCGATGAACCTTGGCATAGATTCTACAAGGATATTCCCTCAATTATTGTTTTGGGAGAAAGCTAACACATTTGATCAGAAATCTGCTATAGGTGTTCAGTTGGGTTGGGATCTGGTCACTGTGAAGGTCATAGCACATGATTTGCTTCATTTTCATACTCATCTAATCTTTCAGTGAGCCCTTGTGCCCTGTGAATGGAGACCTTTACATCCCGGAAGAAAGCACTTTCATTAGGATAGAAATGTTTAATCAAAGGATGAAGATGATCATAGATAAAAGCTCTGTATTGATATGAACGCTTTACTTTAAATGGAAAAGTGGATCCAAAGCATGCCAGGAAAATGCCTCCCACAGAATAACAGCCACTGATTTCACATTTAATCTTTCCACTGTCTGTATGTGTCACTCTTATATGGCCATAAACAGAAAATAGAGTGCTAAAGGAAGGCAAGCTGGTCTTTATCTAAGCCAGGCTGCTAATGCAATCTGATGTACCTGTGTCAAAAGATTCCACATTGCGGTTAAGGAGGCTGATGTCCATACGGCCCAAATGCACAATGTTAAAAAGAGCCGTGATGACCAACCGCCAAATTCCCAACAAGCCACCCACCAGTACATTGACTGGAAATAGCAGGTAGGTCAGAAGGAAAAGGCAGCCCCTGCACACAGACCAGCAAAAAACACATTTATGCTTTAAGGTAAACATTCTGCAAATATCATCTAATCAAAAATAATACTTCTGATGACTTTTAGAAAGTCACTAAAAATACTTGAAAAAAATGATTCAGAATTATGCTAAATTAATTCAGAAGTATATAAACACACACAAAATGACACAAGGTTAAGTATGTTTTAAATTTAAGATAGTTTAACACTTATAAGGTTTTAGATACATTTCAGACAACATGTAATAGTTTTATAGTTAAGACAAAACGACCATACTTCTAACTAAAAGTGATTTTATTCGATTTTGATATTATATTGATAGTGATATTATTTGACCATGGGAAACTCTACCTGTTAGTTAGGTCTTGTGTTCCAGCTTCTTTTTTAATGAAGAAGAACCTGGATGTAAGGTGCTGGACGAGCGCAGTCAATAACAACGTCAACCAGAAGGGCCTGGGAATGGAGACACAGCACATAAGAGAGGATTTGTTTTAAGCAGCACCTCTTTAAGTGCTGGAGTGCATGGATTAGGATGTGAGATTGTGTAGTGCACTTGGGGATAGTGCCATGACCCTGGACACAATGAGCAGGCAGAAAAAACTAACAGCTCAAGGTCACTGACCAATACCATGATCACATATTATATTCGTCATTCTTCATTGGCAGTGATGGACTCACCACATTCTGCCAATGATGTGAAAGACCACAAGGTTCTTTCCATATAAGATGGGAATGATGACAAGGAACACAGCAAACAGAAAGCAAATGAAGAACACCAGTGTCTGAATGACCATGCCTTGATGAGGAGAGACACAGAGAGTTGGTCTGTTATACTTGACTCAAAAATATATATACACATTTATTTGGCAGTTGCATTTAAAATGGGTTATATTAGTGGTTGAAATTAAAATTCATGCTAAAAACCTCGGTTCCAGACTTACTTTTCCCAGTCTAGTAAATACATCTTTCAAAGATATGTGACTCTAAAGTTTACTGAATAATTCATAGTACATGCTGAAAATTACGCTCTAAGATAAATAATAAATAACAAGTCGGGATTCAAGGGGTTAACATTGATTTAGGAAAAATATTTTATAAATGCAACAAAATTCAGAGTCAATATGTCTATGTAAAAAATGGCCCATCCCACTGGAAAGAGAAAAAGGAATGTTACACACACACACAAAAAAGATAAATTGATTGAAAAATCTAGAGATAAATTTACCCAGACAAATAAATGCAGCTTGGTAGCTCGTGAAGCCCATCCAGCACACCAGGGCAGGACGTGATGGCCTTATGCTCCTCTGGCAGTTATAAACATTGTAGATATCCCCTCGGTACAGCCCTCTCAGATTAGACCTGAATTCCCAAATATGTCATTTCATGAGATACAAGATGAGGAATATAATAAGGATGTGTGAAGTGAATGAATATTGCTGAGATACAATTAAAACTGACTCAATTTGAGAACCCATTATTTTCAGCTTGTAGTTTGTAAATTAGGGTCAAACTCAGCCTGCTCCCACTGGCACTAACTCATCAGTGAGAATACAATATCTTCCACTATTACTTTCATATATATGTGTGTGTGTGTGTGTGTGTATGTGTATGTGTGTGTGTGTGTGTGAGAGAGAGAGAGAGAGAGAGCGAGAGGGACAGTGAGACATATAGAAAGGGAGACACTAATGTGTGTGAAAGTAGATTTTCTGTGAAATGTTAAACATTATGTGTATTTTAGCCTTACCTGTGCAGAACCACGGACCTCATAAACATGACCAGATTAACCAAGCAGGTCAGGGCTACTGCTGAGACATAGCACACTGAAAGAACAAAAAAAATAACCCTCATACAGACCACACTCTCAGCACTTTTCACCGTTGGTTGATTAGCAAGTAATTTCTGTAATGGTCCATCAGTCTGCTCTGCTGACTCTGTCACTATTCTCCAATTGGAATTTGTATACGTGGACTCGTGCATGGTTTTTGTGCACATAGTATGGATTTACACAGGTGTGTATAAGGAGGAGATTGACAGCGGATCTATACGCTCAGCATTGGATCCATTACAAGGCTCTGGGCAATTTTTCTTGCAGTTGGCACGAAGCTTAATATAATTAGACCGCAGGCAGCTTCCTCTACTGAGCACAGAAGCCTCTGGGTCAATGAGAGTGTATTCTGAATTACTACTCGGTTACTCTGTGGAGTTAACTGACTCAACAATACCAAATATCAGAAATGAAAAACAAAATAATTTTACAGCTATAATATTCTGCACGCAAAACCAATAAAACTGTTGCCTACATTGTTTTCATGAAAGATTCGGAATGAATCTGAACTCACCCTCAACACACCACATGTAGTACACCACTATCTTAACCACCTCTTTCCGATCATCTGATAGAATAATGTTAAAACCAGCAAGGAGAAATGCAATGTCTTCGTCCACTCCTTTTCGGACAATCTGGAGAGTGGGCACTACTCCAATGACCAGCAAGAGGGCCATCTGATAGAACATGGGCAAACAGCATATAATTAGTCATGTAGTAATCCTGCAGTAACCACTTCAAATGTCTTTACTAGGGATTTACAGGGAGACACACCTGATAAAGAGCAATAAATGCCACAACCAGAGAAATGGCTATCTTCAGAGGGAACCTAAAAACTGAAAAGAGGAAAAGATAATCACAAAATCACAACACGACTAACATTACCGCCATAACTCTGGCATATGTACACAGCTGTAGTTACCTTCTTCAGGCGTGTATATGTAAGACTTGAGAGCATCAGTGATTCTTTCAGCCAGCTTGTGATTAGAACTGCTTGAACTGAGAAAGAAGAAACACAAATAATGATAGTCAAGCAATTCTCTAGTTGAGAATGATCATTTCCATCCCTTTTCTAGCAGTTATATAAAGCATAATAGGCTCATTCTATATGTCCTTATAGTGGCTAACAGGATTTCTGCAGTACAAGAAATCTCTAATCATCTGACCAAATGATTTTTCTTTTAATTCTCACTCAGTCAATCAGCAGTTATGGTCACTGTAACTAAACTTCATCAACTGTCTTCTCAGACCTCTGCATGATAGGAGATCATAGCTGCCCCTGCGCTCTGACCCCAATTTCCTCAGCCGGGATATGTGAAGAAAAGAATTTTCCTGTGCAGTAATGTAGGTGTCATGATAATAATAAAGGCTTCTTGTGTTTGTAAATTAATCAAAACTGATCATTAGTGCAAACAGACCTGCACATGTTCATTATACATCGTAAAGCATATATATAACACCAGTCGTCGAGCTCAATAGAACATTGTTTCATCTAAAATTAGTCTACAGTCCTAAAATTCTGACAAAAAATAAATTTTGGGGGCACTTTGGATTCATTTTATAGAAAACATCTGAACAAACCTCAGGTGTCAGATTCCTTATTTTTTTTTATTTACGAATGATTTATGACATATAGATAAAAATCTGTTAACAAAAGATATTGTTAAAAAAAAAAAAAAACTCATCCAACCTGGCTTGAGATGTTTTCTTCTTTTTGAGGATGTTCTTTACATAGTCTGTGTAGTAGTTATTCTTTAGGTCCTGTGAAACAAAATGAAATGAAATGGAAATCAGTGAATTTAACACATCTGCATGACCTTGGTTAAGAAGGTGCTGATTGTAATCCTGATTTATGTAATCAAGATTAAGTCATGAAGTTCTAATTTAAAAGCTGATTAAAAGAAGATTCTACCGCTCAATTTCCATCACACCCCATACATTTTTACAGAGTACAGCCAAATAAGAGCACCATTGTGCTGTGTCTGTGGGAAAACAACACAATGCCTGTATAATCTTTTCTGCCACGGCCCAGAACTCAATCCCAGAGAGCTGCTTATTATGATTAGGCAGTGGAATGACATTCCGGTGATTACCAACAGTTTTACACTTTGCATTGTGTTAGATAATTAAGCTTTATTATTTGCAAGTTACAAAACTTTCTCATGTGTGCACGTGTGGTGAAAGCAGAAAGCCACAGATGTTACACATTTACTTGTTCTAGAGAGCTCAAATGCCACCATGACTAATTCTAGGCCTCAAATATGCATGACAAGTTTATTAATCCCTCAAAAACACTCAGTCTGCTCCCAGTTCATTTACACATCAGTGGCACTGCACACACTCACCTCAAAGGGATCGCTTTTCTCTGTTCCTTTAAAGCCCTTGAACAGGAGAAGAGGATACTGGAAACTGAGAAATGCCAAACAGGCAATCTCTGGCAGGCTGCTTAACAGGGAATGGTACTTGTATATCTGCAGAGGATATGTAGGAAAAATAACATTAACAAATTTCCTACCTTTATATACCTTGGGCTAAGAATAGTTTGAGACTCTCAAATGCATTATCATTTTAATTGCTTATGTCTAGCTTTTCAAAAAAGTGAGAAGAAAAACAGACATATTTACATGATCATCCCTTTAGATGTTGTTTGCAGCTTTTGATTTATTTTTGCCCTTTTTTATTAGCTTTTCGATTAACTTTCAGAAGATACTCTTCACTCTGCCAGAAACTGCAGTGATTTACTCTGATAAATGCACTCTGGCTGACTTGAAGGCAGAACAAATATTTTTAAGTCTTGAACATTCATTAAGAAGCCATTAAACAATAGCAGTAATAGAATAAAGAAATGATGTCCTGTCTGTTACACAGCGAGAAGGTGGTCTATGTACAAAGGTCTATGTAGTTCTACATAATGTAATTCTAGCTAGTCTGAGATTCACAAAATTCTATATACATAAGACAATAATATCAACCCAGCCATTAACAATGCCAAGACAATCTGAGTGGACCGACCCGTGGTGTCCTGGGGCAGTCGATTTTATGCCAGATGAGAATGCCAAAATGTGTCCATGACAACAGGCTGCCCAGTACATAGCCAACAGTGATGTGGAGGGTGCCACAGGCCAGCAAGGGGTAATACAAAGCAGGGTAGTAGAAGAGGGCAAGAATCAGCCAATACTCTGAAAAAATAACAACAAATTAAAAACATTTGTTCAGCATAGATAATATAGGAATAAGTTTATTCCTATATTAAGAAAAAGTTCAAAGAGTCAGGTAAAAAGTCAGGTATTATTCATCCTTTTGTGTGAATAGAGCCTGTTTTTGGATAGAGGCCATTTTGTGAATAAGTATTCATTTGATAGGTTCAGTGCAGGAATGACTCACTGCCTCTGCTTCATATCGCCTTTACAGGGATGTTTCCCAGCTACCTTGGTGGTCTCAATTATATACAGAATGTTCACTTGAATTGGACTGCTTCCAATACCATAAACAGTATAATGTATTAATGTGAAAATGTGAGCAAACCAGCTATTTTGTTTAGCACAGAAGAATCCCCATACCTTTGTTTGGTTCGTCCTTGATAAAAGGTAGTGGGTTGGGCGATAGAACCAGTCCAACAAGCCTGCAGAATAGGACCCCAAACACAGCCACAGACAAGGCTTTGTGTTGTGTATGGTCTAAAAAATTCACAGGGCTTGAGAGAGAAAAGAAATATTGAATCATATATACAATAATAAAGCAATGAACCAAGAGTTCAGTTGGACTTTAATCATTTAAGTTCAGAAAGGGCTGATTGCTTTGACACTGGCTGTAATTAAAGATGTGGAAGTGAAGATCATGCTGGACTCACCTGAATAAAGCTGGAAGTCCTTTAAGCCTGTCAACTTTCTGCCGCTTTGCCAACACCAACAGGATCAGCATGACCACAAACTAAAACAGAAGAGGAAAATCTTGAGCAATGTACCTCTGCCAAGATCCAAACATAACCCACTTTTGAACCCAATGTTCTATTGCTCCCAGTTTAAATTAAAATTACAGCCTCTCATTAAAGGGAAAGGATGTACCTCCTCTTCAAAATAAGGTCATGTGATGTGGCCCTGTCTTCCATTAATCAAGTTCAGTGAACAGAGGCCTGGGACCAGTGACCTGCTGTGACCTATCACAGCTTTAGGACTATCCAGGGCCTAAACTGCATGCTGGGGGTTGGCCTGACCTTACCACATGGGCCATCACATTTATAAACATCAAATATGCTAGAATGATGGCTGTGACCTCGAGTCAATGGGACGCCCAGGAGCTAGGCATTATAAGTGATGACCACTTTAGATTTTACATGATTTGGTCACCCACAATACAGTTTTCCTAAATTTGGAAAGACAATAAGTTGAAGCTTGAAGAAGTATGAATGTGAAAGATCAGAGAGTTTATATCTCAGACAAAACTCACGGAAATGACAGTGATGCATATGTGGTAGAGACTTTCATCAGCTTTGGGGTCACATGGTGGGATAACTCTGGAAATTTCACAAAAACAGAGTATTTATCATAAGCTGCCATGATCCAAGACGATTACGCAGAACACTGAAGAGTAAACTCCTTTTTCCTGTAAGATTCCTTAAAGAAAAATTTAACTGCTTGATCTTTCCAAGCCTGAATTATGCAATTAACAAGGCAACAAAAATTAAACTGCTTCATACATTTACAAACTGCTGTGATGAACAAAGAATGAATTAAACCATAACAAAAACAATGGTATCTATGTACAAATACTCAGACTACTTAATTATATTCTTAATGATGAAGATGAAATTAATGTTCAACAGCCTGAAAATACGCCATATATATCTGCAGTCTATTATTGAGAATACAAATCAGACCGTATGTTCCCTTAAAAGGTAACAGGAAGTCAGGTGATAGTTCTGATGTATAATGTAAACTGAAGTGACAGAATGTGTTTAGTTTACATTTTCCCACAGGATTCAAAATGTCATTCTGTTTACTGCTGTAACTGAGAGGATGGAGAGTAGGTCAAACAGGAACAAGATACTGTTCTCTGATGAATTAGTCCATTATGTTAGTAAACCTAGTCCATTATGACTTATATAAACTTATATACTAGGTGATGTATCATGTTCAGTTTGAAACCTCAAGAAAATGTAGAAAAAGACAAGAATAACCCTACAGACAAAACATTTTTGAGTACATGAAAAGGTATTACTTACTCTACAGGAATCTTGGTGGGTACAGCATTATCATACAAATCTTGATACTCATAGTAGTCTTCCTTTGCAAGGTCTGCACTCATGATCTTGTTTTAAGGACCAAAATTGAAGTCCAGGAATTCAGGCAGGGTGGACTTCTCTTCTCTCTTCCTGTAGGACACACAACACTTTTCTCCTGTTCACGTACGTTGTGCAAGAAAAAAAAGCTCCTTTCAAAGTTCGGTTTTGTGAAGTCCTGTGTTCCCTGTGGTCTCTCCCTCCTTCACTTTATCTCTCTCTCTCTCTCTCTCTCTCTCTCTCTCTCTCTCTCTCTCTCTCTCTCTCTCTCTCTCTCTCTCTCACTCTCTCTCTCTCTCTCTCTCTCTCTCTCTCTCACACTCACTCTCTCTCTGTTCAGGTGCTCCAATCCTGCTGTAGCAGAGAGTTGTGAAAAATAGTGTCAGCAGGCCTCTGTTTTCAGATTTAGATCAACACCACAGTGGAAGATTGGAGAGAGGAAATCAAAGATAAAGAAGGAAGGATAGAGGAGAAAGAAAGATAAAGAAGAGAAATGATGAAAATATGAAAATGAAGAGGAGAACAATGCAAATAAGGGGCAGCTAGTCTATCCTGCCACCTGTGGCTTACTGAGATTAGGTGACCGTCCATGGGCGGGCTGCTGTCTGAGAGGCCAGCATGAAGAGTATCAGAAGCACAGGAATTTTATAAAACACTGAGCTGTATGTGTGTGGGATGGCTGTGGCTGAGGAGGTGTGGTACGTTCATTCATTTCCATTTTCCACTGAGATAACAGGGAAATACATGAGTGAAGCAATCTCACTGTGAGGATTAATAATGATGAGTCAAAAGAAAGTAATGAAAGGCAAAAGTACTACTTTCCACACAAACACATACACACACTGTACTACACTTTAGTAACTTTAGTTTGCTGTCACAGCATTTATATATTACTTCATTTATCAATTTAAAATAAATTGATTAAGAAGATTTAGTAGTAGTTTTGAAGTCTAATCTTATGTTACCTTGAATGCCCTTTCACCTTGATGAATAACACAAGCATGAATATTCCGAATATTATTGTAGCCTCTCTATTGGGTTGCTAATTATTGGTAGAGGAAACTAACTAACTAAACTTTAGTTAGCTGCAATAACCAAATTAGCTACCTATATTTAATGTTAGTAGTAAATAAAACAAAATAGTTGTTTTTGGATGTTTGGACAGGATTGGCTAGTCTATGCTGAGAATATGACAAAGCAGGCTAAAAGTTTAATATTGAAATCCAATTCGTGTCTCTAAAAGTGCAACCTAGATAACCAAAAACTGACCAGTTCTCTATTATGGACTCCAGAATGAGTATATATATATATATATATATATATATATATATATATATATATATATATATATATATACACTATATTGCCAAAAGTATTCGCTCACCCATCCAAATAATTAGAATCAGGTGTTCCAATCACTTCCATGGCCACAGGTGTATAAAATCAAGCACCTAGGCATGCAGACTGTTTTTACAAACATTTGTGAAAGAATGGGTCGCTCTCAGGAGCTCAGTGAATTCCAGCGTGGAACTGTGATAGGATGCCACCTGTGCAACAAATCCAGTCGTGAAATTTCCTCGCTCCTAAATATTCCACAGTCAACTGTCAGCTGTATTATAAGAACGTGGAAGTGTTTGGGAACGACAGCAACTCAGCCACGAAGTGGTAGGCCACGCAAACTGACGGAGCGGGGTCAGCGGATGCTGAGGCGCATAGTGCGAAGAGGTGGCCAACTTTCTGCAGAGTCAATCGCTACAGACCTCCAAACTTCATGTGGCCTTCAGATTAGCTCAAGAACAGTGCACAGAGAGCTTCATGGAATGGGTTTCCATGGCCAAGCAGCTGCATCCAAGCCATACATCACCAAGTGCAATGCAAAGCGTCGGATGCAGTGGTGTAAAGCACGCCGCCACTGGACTCTAGAGCAGTGGAGACGCGTTCTCTGGAGTGACGAATCACGCTTCTCCATCTGGCAATCTGATGGACGAGTCTGGGTTTGGCGGTTGCCAGGAGAACGGTACTTGTCTGACTGCATTGTGCCAAGTGTAAAGTTTGGTGGAGGGGGGATTATGGTGTGGGGTTGTTTTTCAGGAGCTGGGCTTGGCCCCTTAGTTCCAGTGAAAGGAACTCTGAATGCTTCAGCATACCAAGACATTTTGGACAATTCCATGCTCCCAACTTTGTGGGAACAGTTTGGAGCTGGCCCCTTCCTCTTCCAACATGACTGTGCACCAGCACACAAAGCAAGGTCCATAAAGACATGGATGACAGAGTCTGGTGTGGATGAACTTGACTGGCCTGCACAGAGTCCTGACCTCAACCCGATAGAACACCTTTGGGATGAATTAGAGCGGAGACTGAGAGCCAGGCCTTCTCGTCCAACATCAGTGTGTGACCTCACAAATGCGCTTCTGGAAGAATGGTCAAAAATTCCCATAAACACACTCCTAAACCTTGTGGACAGCCTTCCCAGAAGAGTTGAAGCTGTTATAGCTGCAAAGGGTGGACAGACGTCATATTGAACCCTATGGATTAGGAATGGGATGTCACTTCAAGTTCATATGCGAGTCAAGGCAGGTGAGCGAATACTTTTGGCAATATAGTGTATATATATATATATATATATATATATATATCCATCCATCCATCCGTTGTCTATACCCACTTTATTCCTATTTAGGGTCACAGGGATCTGCTGGAGCCTATCCCAGCACACATTGGGTGAAAGGCAGGGGTACACCCTGGACAGGTCACCAGTCCATCACAGGGCCACACATATAGACAGACTATATATATATATATATATGTATATATGATAGTATAACTGGCAGGAAAATGATTTCTATACAGACACATGATTTATCACAAATCTGTATAAATAAAATTAATTATTCTAAGCAGGTTAATAAATAACATTTAATAGTATTAGACCTTGAACTTTGCTATGTACCAGGCTTTTAGCTTTGGACCTATATAAATGTAGATGGAAATAACTTTATACAAAATTAGAGTTATATTTTAACTACTTCTGAAATTATAAAAAAAAAAAAAACACCTCTCCTGCCCCGGCATCAGCACCGAGGAGGCAGAGCCACGTGAACAGACTGAAAACAGGATGAAGGGTAAAGGTTACATCTCCCTCACACACAGCACTTCATCTCCAATTACACACATTTAATTAAGCTGAATAATGCCAGGATTCTGTCTAAGTGCTATATTGTGCATTTGACAGTAAACAACAGTATTGTTCCAGAGAGCTGGAAATACAACAAAGCTCTGCTGCCGGTCTTCTCTCCCTCCCTCACTGGTCTATTCTAGCTGTCGTTGTGTTGGCATCTGTGAAGTTTCGTAATCTTAGTCACAGTGTCAAGCTTGGTTTGCTCCTCTCATTATGCAGGGATTACAGTCAAAGAGAATTAAAGACATTTTCAAAACCATCGCTAAAACTCCTGAGGGGAACTAAAAAGCTCACAAATCAGTTTCATCCTTCTGTGAGAAAAAAAAGGCTGGACAAACAGAGGCTGTTGAACAAAGAATGCTTTGAAGACTTACATCACCAAGGTGGTGGTGGAAATGGGCCAGAGACTTTGTTTGGTCCAGGCTGAGAAATAGCTGGTGCTTGGTTTAGGTTTGAGAAGTGAACAGAAAATGTCTTTCATAAATCAGAGCAGAAAAAGAGGTATACTGTTCCTCAGGCCAAGTGAAAACATTAATGCTATTCTATATCACAAGACACAGAAAGATATAAATGATAATAAGACACACTATTTAATTCTTTTTGTGAGTATACATATAAAAATGCTTAACCCATTCTTAAATAATGAAGAAATTTCATTATTAAGTGCATCACTGTGGCTTTTAAAGCTGTGTGCAGCTTTCAAACGACCTGCTCTCGCACAGTTAACTAGAAAAGGGGTACAGCCAAAACCCAGTGAATGACCAAATTTAATTAAAGACACAGCAGCAAAGACAAGATGGACGTTCTCTTTAGTGATTTCATATCCGCTATCATCATTCATGGTCTCTTGGGAGCACTTACATTAGCCAGTTAAAGAAAAAAGTAGTCTTGATGGTGCTAACCTGGCTATGCCAATAACAGACTGAGATGTTTGATGTTGGGAGAGAACAACAGCCATCAGTCACTGACAGATCATGTGACAATTTAATCTCCTGTCCTCAGAAGCCATACAACAATATTTTTTCCTCTTTTATTTAATTGAAGAACACCCATAGTGGACAAATTCAGCAGGCCAGCATCATACTGTTCACTAAGACCCTGCAGATTATGGACTGGCTGTTTTGGATCGATTTTGTTCAAGAAGTATGTAAATGCTGTTATAATAACCTTGACACTTATGGAAGAGCTTTCCACTAGATTTTGGAACGAGGTTGTGAGGTTGTGTGAGGTCGGCTCATTCAGCCACAAGAGCATTAGTGAAGTGAAGCGTGAGGTCAGGGATCTGTGTAAGCCACTTAAGTTCTTCCACACCAACCTTGGCAAACCATGTCTTTATGGACCTTACTATGTGCACAGGGGTGCTGCTATGCTAAAACGGGTTTGGACTTGATTGCACAGAACCAACAAAGGCAAATCTTAATTTGATGATATCCTACACAATTCTGTACTCCCAGATTTGTGGTAACAATGTGACTAGGCCCATATATGGCTGTGATGGTCAGGTGCCAACATTTCTGCCATGTAATGTACATGGCAGTGGTTTGGGGAAATTAGGGAACAGCTAAAGAACTGTGGTGTAAATAAAGTATTTTATACAATGGGGGTATATTTCCATCTTATGTCCACCTCAGGATCCACCACTATCCTGACAAGTATAAAGCAATTACATAAGATCAGTTTTGCTCTATTCAGTGGCTCCACATGAGGCCAAGCCCTGATCTGAATGAAAATAACCCTTCTTGCTTAACTTTAGTAAAAATGGAGAAACTGTATAATAGCGATCATATTCTGTGGCCTTTCTCTACACATGTAGACAGTCTGGGATCTTTTGAACAGCAGAAAATCCACAGTGGAACATTAGATGTTCAGATATTCAAAGACACTGAATACACGTTACCCATTATTACCCATTACCCATTATTATTATTATTATTATTATTATTATTATTATTATTATTATTATTATTATTATTTTATTGTTTTGTTTGTTTGTTTACCAAAGGCAATTATGAATTTGCTGTATATCCATTGTTTAAAGCACCATATAAACAGGATTGAATCGATTTAAATCAAACAATTATGCAGATTTGGCAAAACTACTAGCTCTGCTCATATTGGACAGAGTGTGAAGTCACACCTCGTATATTTACTAATGAAATGCCTCCTTCTCAGTGGATTACCCATCACATTGTGTACTGTGTTGTAACACACACCTCTGTGTACATGTTGTACTGCATATGCTCGCTAACAGCTGTAGGCTGCTTTATTCCGTTGATATTTTTACCTCGTTGCTAATACACTTAAGGTTAGAGATGTATCACACACTATATAACAAATACTTAATTTCACTGTTTTGAAAAACGTTAATTCAGGTTAGTTACTTTTTGAAATAGTTGTGGATGTCATGCCCAATCTGGCAACCTTGGTTGATGTCCTCGTGTGGAATCTCAGTGCAAATACACACAAACACAATTCTCAATTAAATATATCCATTACATAATTATATACCAATTAAACATTATAATGACTCTCACCATGTTTCTCACAACATTAGGGAGGAGTGGTGTAAAATATCATATCTCACCCTTTTCCATGATCTTTTTACTACAAGTTTTGGAGGCGTAGGCGATTTTTTACATTATTTAATTGTTTTTTTTTTATTATTATTATTATTATTATTATTATTATTTTCGCATAGCATATTATCTTATTTATTAATAAACAGTAAAAAAAAAAAAAGGAAAAAAAAGAAAGTCATTACAGCGTATGCTCTTACCTTCCAGGAGATCCTGCTTCTTATGTCATGCTCTTTTTTACAGAAATAGTTAATTGTAAAACAAAGCTGAAGATAAAACTTTCCTGTGGGTTTAAATTACTTTCTCCATGCAGTTTAGATTTGTCCTGTGCAGAGGAAAAAGAAGTGCTGCAGTGCATGCAATCCTCTGGGACTTTGCCCCTGAATTTTCAGTGTCCAGACCTTGAAGTGAACCTGAAGAAGGGTTTTTTTTAAAAAAGGAAGAAATTGCATGGGTAGCTATAAAGTATATCTAGCCCAAATATGTATGTTCATATCTTAATATTAACAAGATTACTTTATTTTGTATAATAAGAGAATTGTTTCTCTTTATCACACTGTAGGCACTGCCATGAAAACACATGGCACTGATAACTGCAGTGTTTTACACTTTGCCTTTAATGATCGCCGACAGCCAGTGCCCTTACGTTATCTGTTTACTTTTATGTGGAGGATATGGTGTTTGTCCTGTATCTCCATGCAACAGAAACAAACTGTGATGGTCTACGTGACCGAAGGACAAATCCCTGACTGAAAATAATATTGTATAGGGATTAATAATGTTGAGTAACCTTGTTAAAATTGAAAAGAAGAATCTGGAGTTTGTCTTTGAGATAGTGAATGTCCAGTTTAATCAGCCGGGGCACTACAGGCTCATACTGACTGTGGAGAATCCGCTTCTGGAAGGATCTGGCGCTGGAGTCCAGCTCAGAGTGAACAATAAAGAGATCATTCAGGCAAACTCACTCCACTGACACTGTTGAGCAGGCTTGTTTGGAAGAAGTCTATGTTTTTTTGAGCAACAGGTTTGTCTTCACACTACCTGAAGGTAGGAGGCATTATGCATTACCTCGTTTTTGGTTAATTGTTGCAGGACAGTCCTCATCTTCATGACCAGTTTTTTTTTTAGGTAGCCCAGTGGTGCACCTTGACCCAGATCAGAATAATCTGATCACTGAAGATCAATGAATGAATGATGGTTTTTTTCTTCTTTGGTTAGGCTTTTGCAAGAATGACAGAAACCATGATGTTCGACTAAAAGTGGAGGCCATTCGTGTGACAGACTCAGAGGTGAAAGCTGGTGAGGGATTCTTCGCAATTTATCCAAGAACCAACGCCCCTCAGATTGACCTGTATGCAGAGCCAGGAGAGGAGCTCTATCAGTACAGTGGTGTCATGGCACTGCTCCATGTGCAGAATGATTACCTGGCCACGCATTGTGGGCGCTTGCTCTATTCAGTGGCTCTACATGAGGCCAAGCCCATTAATCTGAATGAAAATAACCCTTCTTGCTTAACTTTAGTAAAGACGGAGAAACTGTATAATAGAGATCATATTCTGTGGCCTTTCTCTACACATGTAGACAGTATGGGATCTTTTGAACAGCAGAAAATCCATCGTGGAACATTAGATGTTCAGATATCCCAAGACACTGAATACACATTACCCAGCCTGTGGCCTCAAGAGGTACAAAATTTCATTTCTGCATTAGGATTTCATTTTGAATGGCTATAATCCTACTGCTTTCATGTTCCTAGACCTTTTTTCAACACGTAAATGTTTGTGTTTTCTTTCTGTAGCCTATTTTGAATACAGAGCCTGATGCTAAAATGGGCAGATCCAGACAGTGGTCATCCTCTCCAAGGAGTATTACATGCACAGGACAACTCACAGCAAAGACTGATCCTGATTTGAGAAGCCTGGTGTTATTTCCACATGAGCTCACCCCATCACAGAGTCCTGAGCCCTTCCCATATATTTATGTAAGTAAAGCTATCATGCTTAAGTCTAATTTATTTGTCTGTTTCCTTCTGTCTAAGATTAATAAGATTAATTTTCTTGTGTGACTGAATGATGAATGTATTTGACCTTTTTCTGAACTGATCCGATTCACCGCTGTTAGCCCCAACATTATGTCCCGACACCTCGAAACTCCCAGGTCACGTGCTTAATTTCTGAGGTTGTGGTGTTAAGACTTATTCTATTAGTAAGCAACAGTTGTAATCAATGAGCCTTGCTGTACTCAATTACAGCGTAATTGGATTGGTGTGTGTTCCTGAAATTCTCTGCACCATGTTCAACAGAGAAGGAGGACATGCTTATTACTGCTGACAATTATGTTGTCAGTGAACTGAAGCAGCGTCTCTGCCTTTCAGGATAAATACCACGGATCTGCACCATCTGCTTCTGTGCAAGCACACAACCCAAGCACATGGGAAAGCTGGATTGTACATCAGAGTGTTAATGTTTATTATATGTTTATTTCTTACTGCGGCAGTGGAAAATGGCTGGCTTGAATGCATGATGAGATATTAGAGGAAAAGGTATTAAAACTCACTTTAGTCTAAAACTTTAATTAACATACTGAGCAAGTTCAGCTGGACGAAAAATCACCATTAAAATTTAAGCCATGTAAAGTTTACCTGATTATTACCTGAGTTCCTGGTACTGACAGTGAAAACCCATTGTACAGATGTACAGTCGTCTGAAAGCCTACTTGACACCCATGGATAATTACATTTTACAATGTGCACAGGCTATAAAAATAGGAAAACTAATTTGTGTCACTGGTGGCAGTTTTTAAAGCGATAAAGCGGTGCTGTAAAGAGGGCTCAAGTGCATGAGAGAGGATTGTGGAAGCAGGCTGCCTGTGACAAGTACACATATTTCTGATGGTTATTAAGACAGGAACATTCATCATAAAGACACACACACACACACACACACACACACACATAGACACATAGACACATAGACATGACTGTCTGTCTTCTTACTTGTCACTTTTGCCAGTAGCTGACAGCTGCTTTGATATAAAGAGGAGAATAGGAGCTGTCTGCACATTGCTCCAATTGATTTCTTAGAATTCCAGACTAATCGAGGGATCAGTCACTGTCATGTAGTCTGTGTTCATGCAGTGAATTCTACCGCATAAAAAAAGAATATAAAAATGATAAAATTTTATAAAAAGAAGATTTTAAAGCATGACCCTAGAATATGAAAGCATTATTGATTTATTAACTGGAAAAGCTTCACAGATGAATTCCTAATCTAAAAAATGTATTTTCTGTATATGTCATTTATGGTAGTGTTTTGATAGTTTCAGACTTTTAAAGTGAGGAACAGGTGACTGATGGTTTTAAAGGTGTGTTCATTAATGAAATAGTTGAAGATTAATGAATAGTTGAATGTAACAGGAAATGGGAAACTCAGTACAGTTACATGAGAATAGATCCTGCATCCAGGTCTAGCTATTTTGGTTATTAATAGGGATGAAGACATGAAAAATGTCTTGCATGTTTGCTTTGAGTGTTTCCTTCAGGTACTCTGGTTTCCTATGACATGCCTGTAAGGCTGATTGGCATCTCTAAACTGTCTATGTTTTGTGTGTGTGTGTGTGTGTTATGATGGGTTCCACCCAGCACAGTTTATCCTCTGCCTTGTGCCCTGAGTCCTCTGGGATAAACTCCAAGTTCCCAGTGAGTTTGAACACCGACCAGACATAACATAACCTGCCTAATATTGTGTCGGTCCATCTTTTGCTGACAAAACAGCCCTGATCCATCCTGCACTGTGTATTCTGACACCTTTCTATAAGAATCAGTATTAACTTCTTCAGCAACATGACCCTGTCGCCGGTTCACCACTGTTCCTTCCTTGGACCACTTTTGATAGATACTGACCACTGCAGACCGGGAACACCCACAAGAGCTGCAGTTTTGGAGATGCTCTGATCCAGAGGTCTAGCCATCACAATTTGGCCCTTTTGGTCAAAATCACTCAAATCCTTACTCTTGTCCATTTTTCCTGCTTCTAACATCAACTTTGAGGACAAAATGTTCACTTGCTGCCTAATATATCCCACCCACTAACAGGGGCCATGATGAGGAGATCATCAGTCTTATTCACTTCACCTGGCACTGGTCATAATGTTATGGCTGATCGGTGTATAAGCACTACAGAAAATGGATGAATGATTATTTTGTGTTGTTTTGTGTAGATTCACACTTTTGAAATCCATTTCTGGTCCACTAAAAATGTGGAAAGTTCAAGGTGGAGCTTTATTTGGCAGTGAAATGTCAAATATTGTTGCAAGTGATTTCTGAGGAGAGGAAAAAATAATTATCCTGTCTGTTGTTCATGTTCAGTATTAGGCATTTGAATTGATTATATCGACATTTGAGGCCGAGATGGAAAACCCTCAATCATTTGCATGTAAAGCAGAGATGGAATACCACACAGAGGTCACTCATGTTCTGATTGAATATAACAAACAGGAATATAACTAAACTGCAATGAAACAATAAGACTGAAGCTGTATATTGGAAGTAAAGAGCATTGAGATTAACTCTGCCTTTAATTACTATTTGTTCCTGACTGCTTTGTTATAGAACCCTGCTCAGCTCTCCGCCTCTGCCTGGAGCGTATTAGTGAGCCGTGTGTGCCCCATCACGCCGACTTCACTGCCAAGCCTTATCAGCACTAATCATCACAACATGGTGATACTGCGACAGGGACAAGCCTGCTTTAATGAAATGCTGTGGCACCCAACAAAGATCACTGCTCACTACAACTAGTGCAGTAATATACAGAATCCTTATTAATTACGGTTGCCTTGTCCTATTTTTTTACACAATCATCTGTTTTTCAGTGTGTGGAAGATTCCATCTTTAGTATATCTGTGTGTTCAGTGAGAGTCTAAACCCTCATTAGAAATCCACAGTAAAAATCTTTGAAAGTCTCTCGTCTAAACACCCCCCCTTCCCTGTTCTATTGCATAGTGGTGGTTTGGTGTTGTAAGGTGTTGCTCCCTAGTGTGTGTCCATCTCTGTCCTGCTGTGATTTCATGGTCAGAACTGACCTCAGCATCTGCTCTTCTCTTCATGCTATGCCACACACCATATAGCCTGTGCATGTAGCTTTTCATTACGAGCTCTACTCAGTGGCTGAGGACAAACAGGCTGTAAAAACGTACTCTTGCAAATTAGTGCTGTAATTAATAGCCGAATTTTATTGTGGTCTGGGGAGCGTTTGGGCTAAAGGCTGAGCAGAGACTTAATTGTGTGCATGTGCTGCTGGGATGGGACAAGTCTTTACATTAGTGATTTATGATGTTTTTCAGGCTCTGTGTGTGTGTGTCTGTGTGTCCATTTGTTTGTGTTCAATGAAAAATCAACCTCGCATGTTTTTAGTTGTTGTGGTTTGTCTCCTCCACTACACGAGTAGATCCAAGACGTCATAATCGTCATTTCTCTTCTCAGCTTCAATGAGTGTGACTTTATTTGGGACTGACATTTCATTAAAACTGTTAACATAATGCCTACATACAAATGATGTCATGTAGAGATGCATGCACAGAGAATTTCTCATGCCTAAATGCAGAAATATGCATGAACCCTGAGAAAAGAATTCCACTCAGGATTTTATCTCACTCTTTCATTCATTGTGTAATGCGATGTGGCGTTGGAGAAAGTGATAATTTATACGGCGTGTGAGGTAAAGTGGAATATTTCAGTATGTAGACATGCACTGGGAGCATATGTTCCTTTCATCAGATATCAATTTATTTCTCAAGGAGGGGTGTGTGTGTGTGTGTGTGTGTGTGTGTGTGTGTGTGTGATTTGTGAATATGGAAAATACTTTAGTTACCTCCTAGCTTTGTGGAAAACCACTCAATTAACCATGGAAACCAGTAGACCCGTCTGCTATTTGTGGTGTTTGTACTAATTAGGTGTGTGATAAAATCTTTCAGTTGCTAAGGACTGAACAGACATGACTCTCTTTAGCACCTTGTGTTCCTGTGTACATTTGGGTGAGGCAGTTTTTATTCAACTTATATCATTTTTCATGTTTCAAGTTATTTTAAAGGCCTTAAAAAGATCATTTACTCATTTCCCCTTGATGTTCCTCCCCTGTCTGCAGGGAAAAACCCAGAGAGCAGTTATTGCAGATATCGATATCGATGGACCATAAAATAGTTATCTGGAGCAATTTCAGCAGGCTCACACCAGATTCTTCCACTTTGCGCTTCTTGTATTTTTATTTGATTCGAGAAGGCGGACAGATCCAAATTGTGGAATTTCATTGAATGACCTGGCAGTGGAGATGAGGAGTGAGAGTGTAATAATCTTATTTCTAATATGTGACTAAGTTCTTTTAAAGCGAATAAAGTCTCCTAGGCCTTATCTATATCAGATCTCCTTTGCCTTATCACTCCAAGTCATAAAACTGTGTTTTCTCTTAGAGGATGTTGTGCAAGTATTAGATTTATCTATTGCAGTAATCCACACGATGATAATGTTAAAGAAACACAGCACCTTATATCTACCTAGTATTTTATACACCCAGCATTTCAATCCAGTAATTGCCGCTTAAGTAATTAGGCATAAAGGAAATTATAATGGTGAGAGATCCTGTTAATTATGATCTCTATCTTATTTTTTTAGTTTCAGTGCATCACACAGTCAGATATTCTGAATGGACTAAATGAATGGTAATGTTATTCATTCAGAGCCCCTTTAGAGAAACTGACACTTCTGCTTTCATCCTCACAAATGGAGCATTTACCGGCTGTGTGAGTGGTCTCAGGCCAACGCTTTGAAGATGCACTGATGGTCAGTATGATGTTTGTGGATGTCAACCATGTACAAATGTTCAGGCAGGCCATGATGTTTTATCAAGAGCACCCCACTGTGTGAGAGGAGCCTCCAAACAAGCCATGTCCCTTCAGAGATCAGCATGATGCTCCATTCACACACACACACACACACACACACACACACAGAAGCATAAAAGCCTGTCACACTGGATTGTAAATGGCTGCTGACACAGGAACTGCAAAGGAAAGTGTGTGATGATTCAATAGGCAGCAGCATTATGGGAATTGAGTAATTTTGGACTATTATGGCTGACATGTGGACAACTGCCTTGTATTATTCTTTCTCTTCTAAACCATGGGATCATGTAAAATGTGCCTGGCAGCACATCTGGAATAGGAGATGGACTGTAGGAAATCTAAGTAGTTTGTAAAAGATATTTTCTCTTGGTTTTCAGAGCATATTTAACCCATTTTTGCTCCCAAATCTGGTCATTTCACAGCCCATACACTAGCGAGCGCTCCCTTATCACAGGACACCTATGTTGTGAAGGCTAGTGTGTACTTCCTGCAAGAAGGCATGAAGATTTTTAAACTGTGGCTCAGGCTACGTCACATAGACTAGCAGCTGAACATGCTCTTCTGCATATGTGAGCTGACACATGATTGGTTCGTTTCACTCTGACAGACAGTAAAGAGAGTAATGCTATACCTCCATTATCAGTTATTTTCCGATAGATGACAGTGACATGTCTGCAATCAACCAAGTCAGTGCTACACAAACACGACACAGTGATCTACACAAACACGACACAGTGATCTACACAAACACGACACAGTGATCTACACAAACACGTCACAGTGATCTACACAAACACGACACAGTGATCTACACAAACACGTCAGTGATCTACACAAACACAACACAGTGATCTACACAAACACGACACAGTGATCTACACAAACACGACACAGTGATCTACACAAACACGACACAGTGATCTACACAAACACCACACAGTGATCTACACAAACACGACACAGTGATCTACACAAACACGACACAGTGATCTACACAAACACGACACAGTGATCTACACAAACACCTCACAGTGATCTACACAAACACGACACAGTGATCTACACAAACACGACACAGTGATCTACACAAACACTACACAGTGATCTACACAAACACGACACAGTGATCTACACAAACACGACACAGTGATCTACACAAACACGACACAGTGATCTACACAAACACGACACAGTGATCTACACAAACACGACACAGTGATCTACACAAACACGTCACAGTGATCTACACAAACACGACACAGTGATCTACACAAACACGACACAGTGATCTACACAAACACCACACAGTGATCTACACAAACACTACACAGTGATCTACACAAACACCACACAGTGATCTACACAAACACGACACAGTGATCTACACAAACACGACACAGTGATCTACACAAACACGACACAGTCATCTACACAAACACGACACAGTGATCTACACAAACACGACAGTGATCTACACAAACACGACACAGTGATCTACACAAACACGACACAGTGATCTACACAAACACGACACAGTGATCTACACAAACACCACACAGTGATCTACACAAACACGACACAGTGATCTACACAAACACGACACAGTGATCTACACAAACACGACACAGTGATCTACACAAACACCTCACAGTGATCTACACAAACACGACACAGTGATCTACACAAACACGACACAGTGATCTACACAAACACTACACAGTGATCTACACAAACACGACACAGTGATCTACACAAACACGACACAGTGATCTACACAAACACGACACAGTGATCTACACAAACACTACACAGTGATCTACACAAACACTACACAGTGATCTACACAAACACGACACAGTGATCTACACAAACACCACACAGTGATCTACACAAACACGACACAGTGATCTACACAAACACGACACAGTGATCTACACAAACACGACACAGTGATCTACACAAACACCTCACAGTGATCTACACAAACACGACACAGTGATCTACACAAACACCACACAGTGATCTACACAAACACGACACAGTGATCTACACAAACACGACACAGTGATCTACACAAACACCACACAGTGATCTACACAAACACCACACAGTGATCTACACAAACACGACACAGTGATCTACACAAACACGACACAGTGATCTACACAAACACGACACAGTGATCTACACAAACACAACACAGTGATCTACACAAACACAACACAGTGATCTACACAAACACGACACAGTCATCTACACAAACACGACACAGTGATCTACACAAACACGACACAGTGATCTACACAAACACGACACAGTGATCTACACAAACACGACACAGTGATCTACACAAACACGACACAGTGATCTACACAAACACGACACAGTGATCTACACAAACACCTCACAGTGATCTACACAAACACGACACAGTGATCTACACAAACACGACACAGTGATCTACACAAACACTACACAGTGATCTACACAAACACGACACAGTGATCTACACAAACACGACACAGTGATCTACACAAACACGACACAGTGATCTACACAAACACGACACAGTGATCTACACAAACACCACACAGTGATCTACACAAACACGACACAGTGATCTACACAAACACGACACAGTGATCTACACAAACACGACACAGTGATCTACACAAACACGACACAGTCATCTACACAAACACGACACAGTGATCCACACAAACACGTCAGTGATCTACACGAACACAACACAGTGATCTACACAAACACGACACAGTGATCTACACAAACACGACACAGTGATCTACACAAACACGACACAGTGATCTACACAAACACTACACAGTGATCTACACAAACACTACACAGTGATCTTCACAAACACGACACAGTGATCTACACAAACACCACACAGTGATCTACACAAACACGACACAGTGATCTACACAAACACCACACAGTGATCTACACAAACACGACACAGTGATCTACACAAACACCTCACAGTGATCTACACAAACACGACACAGTGATCTACACAAACACCACACAGTGATCTACACAAACACGACACAGTGATCTACACAAACACGACACAGTGATCTACACAAACACGACACAGTGATCTACACAAACACGACACAGTGATCTACACAAACACGACACAGTGATCTACACAAACACGACACAGTGATCTACACAAACATGACACAGTGATCTACACAAACACCACACAGTGATCTACACAAACACGACACAGTGATCTACACAAACACGACACAGTGATCTACACAAACACGACACAGTGATCTACACAAACACGACACAGTGATCTACACAAACACGACACAGTCATCTACACAAACACGACACAGTGATCTACACAAACACGACACAGTGATCTACACAAACACGACACAGTGATCTACACAAACACTACACAGTGATCTACACAAACACAACACAGTGATCTACACAAACACTACACAGTCATCTACACAAACACGACACAGTGATCTACACAAACACGACAGTGATCTACACAAACACAACACAGTGATCTACACAAACACAACACAGTGATCTACACAAACACGACACAGTGATCTACACAAACACGACACAGTGATCTACACAAACACGACACAGTGATCTACACAAACACGACACAGTGATCTACACAAACACGACACAGTGATCTACACAAACACGACACAGTGATCTACACAAACACTACACAGTGATCTACACAAACACGACACAGTGATCCACACAAACACCACGCAGTGATCTACACAAACACGACACAGTGATCTACACAAACACTACACAGTGATCTACACAAACACGACACAGTGATCCACACAAACACGTCAGTGATCTACACAAACACAACACAGTGATCTACACAAACACGACACAGTGATCTACACAAACACTACACAGTGATCTACACAAACACGACACAGTGATCTACACAAACACGACACAGTGATCTACACAAACACGACACAGTGATCTACACAAACACCACACAGTGATCTACACAAACACGACACAGTCATCTACACAAACACGACACAGTGATCTACACAAACACTACACAGTGATCTACACAAACACGTCAGTGATCTACACAAACACGACACAGTGATCTACACAAACACCACACAGTGATCTACACAAACACTACACAGTGATCTACACAAACACGACACAGTGATCTACACAAACACCACACAGTGATCTACACAAACACTACACAGTGATCTACACAAACACGACACAGTGATCTACACAAACACGACACAGTGATCTACACAAACACGACACAGTGATCTACACAAACACGACACAGTGATCTACACAAACACTACACAGTGATCTACACAAACACGACACAGTGATCTACACAAACACGACACAGTGATCTACACAAACACGACACAGTGATCTACACAAACACTACACAGTGATCTACACAAACACGACACAGTGATCTACACAAACACGACACAGTGATCTACACAAACACGACACAGTGATCTACACAAACACTACACAGTGATCTACACAAACACGACACAGTGATCTACACAAACACGACACAGTGATCTACACAAACACAACACAGTGATCTACACAAACACTACACAGTGATCTACACAAACACGACACAGTGATCTACACAAACACGACACAGTGATCTACACAAACACGACACAGTGATCTACACAAACACGACACAGTGATCTACACAAACACTAGACAGTGATCTACACAAACACGACACAGTGATCTACACAAACACGTCAGTGATCTACACAAACACGACACAGTGATCTACACAAACACGTCAGTGATCTACACAAACACGTCAGTGATCTACACAAACACGTCAGTGATCTACACAAACACGACACAGTGATCTACACAAACACGTCAGTGATCTACACAAACACTACACAGTGATCTACACAAACACGTCAGTGATCTACACAAACACTACACAGTGATCTACACAAACACGTCAGTGATCTACACAAACACTACACAGTGATCTACACAAACACGTCAGTGATCTACACAAACACGTCAGTGATCTACACAAACACGACACAGTGATCTACACAAACACGTCAGTGATCTACACAAACACTACACAGTGATCTACACAAACACTACACAGTGATCTACACAAACACGACACAGTGATCTACACAAACACGACACAGTGATCTACACAAACACGACACAGTGATCTACACAAACACGACACAGTGATCTACACAAACATGACACAGTGATCTACACAAACACGACACAGTGATCTACACAAACACTACACAGTGATCTACACAAACACGACACAGTGATCTACACAAACACGACACAGTGATCTACACAAACACGACACAGTGATCTACACAAACACGACACAGTGATCTACACAAACACGACACAGTGATCTACACAAACACGACACAGTGATCTACACAAACACCACACAGTGATCTACACAAACACGACACAGTGATCTACACAAACATGACACAGTGATCTACACAAACACCTCACAGTGATCTACACAAACACGACACAGTGATCTACACAAACACCACACAGTGATCTACACAAACACCACACAGTGATCTACACAAACACTACACAGTGATCTACACAAACACAACACAGTGATCTACACAAACACTACACAGTGATCTACACAAACACGACACAGTGATCTACACAAACACGACACAGTGATCTACACAAACACGACACAGTGATCTACACAAACACTACACAGTGATCTACACAAACACTACACAGTGATCTACACAAACACGACACAGTGATCTACACAAACACGACAGTGATCTACACAAACACGACACAGTGATCTACACAAACACGACACAGTGATCTACACAAACACTACACAGTGATCTACACAAACACGACACAGTGATCTACACAAACACGACACAGTGATCTACACAAACACTACACAGTGATCTACACAAACACGACACAGTGATCTACACAAACACGACACAGTGATCTACACAAACACGACACAGTGATCTACACAAACACGACAGTGATCTACACAAACACAACACAGTGATCTACACAAACACGACACAGTGATCTACACAAACACGACACAGTGATCTACACAAACACTACACAGTGATCTACACAAACACGACACAGTGATCTACACAAACACGACACAGTGATCTACACAAACACGACACAGTGATCTACACAAACACGACACAGTGATCTACACAAACACTACACAGTCATCTACACAAACACGACACAGTGATCTACACAAACACGACAGTGATCTACACAAACACAACACAGTGATCTACACAAACACTACACAGTGATCTACACAAACACGACACAGTGATCTACACAAACACCTCACAGTGATCTACACAAACACGACACAGTGATCTACACAAACACCACACAGTGATCTACACAAACACCACACAGTGATCTACACAAACACCACACAGTGATCTACACAAACACTACACAGTGATCTACACAAACACGACACAGTGATCTACACAAACACTACACAGTGATCTACACAAACACGACACAGTGATCTACACAAACACGACACAGTGATCTACACAAACACGACACAGTGATCTACACAAACACTACACAGTGATCTACACAAACACGACACAGTGATCTACACAAACACGACACAGTGATCTACACAAACACGACAGTGATCTACACAAACACGACACAGTGATCTACACAAACACGACACAGTGATCTACACAAACACGACACAGTGATCTACACAAACACGACACAGTCATCTACACAAACACTACACAGTGATCTATACAAACACTACACAGTGATCTACACAAACACCACACAGTGATCTACACAAACACTACACAGTGATCTACACAAACACGACACAGTGATCTACACAAACAAGACACAGTGATCTACACAAACACGACACAGTGATCTACACAAACACGACACAGTGATCTACACAAACACCACACAGTGATCTACACAAACACGACACAGTGATCTACACAAACACCACACAGTCATCTACACAAACACGACACAGTGATCTGCACAAACACGACACAGTGATCTACACAAACACAACACAGTGATCTACACAAACACGACACAGTGATCTACACAAACACGACACAGTGATCTACACAAACACGACACAGTGATCTACACAAACACGACACAGTGATCTACACAAACACGACACAGTGATCTACACAAACACAACACAGTGATCTACACAAACACTACACAGTGATCTACACAAACACGACACAGTGATCTACACAAACACGACACAGTGATCTACACAAACACGACACAGTGATCTACACAAACACTACACAGTGATCTACACAAACACAACACAGTGATCTACACAAACACTACACAGTGATCTACACAAACACGACACAGTGATCTACACAAACACGACACAGTGATCTACACAAACACCACACAGTGATCTACACAAACACGACACAGTGATCTACACAAACACCACACAGTCATCTACACAAACACGACACAGTGATCTACACAAACACGACACAGTGATCTACACAAACACCACACAGTGATCTACACAAACACGACACAGTGATCTACACAAACACGACACAGTGATCTACACAAACACGTCACAGTGATCTACACAAACACCACACAGTGATCTACACAAACACCACACAGTGATCTACACAAACACTACACAGTGATCTACACAAACACTACACAGTGATCTACACAAACACCACACAGTGATCTACACAAACACTACACAATGATCTACACAAACACGACACAGTGATCTACACAAACACGACACAGTGATCTACACAAACACGACACAGTGATCTACACAAACACGACACAGTGATCTACACAAACACTACACAGTGATCTACACAAACACGACACAGTGATCTACACAAACACGACACAGTGATCTACACAAACACGACACAGTGATCTACACAAACACTACACAGTGATCTACACAAACACGACAGTGATCTACACAAACACGACACAGTGATCTACACAAACACGACACAGTGATCTACACAAACACTACACAGTCATCTACACAAACACGACACAGTGATCTACACAAACACGACAGTGATCTACACAAACACAACACAGTGATCTACACAAACACTACACAGTGATCTACACAAACACGACACAGTGATCTACACAAACACGACACAGTCATCTACACAAACACGACACAGTGATCTACACAAACACGACACAGTGATCTACACAAACACTAGACAGTGATCTACACAAACACGACACAGTGATCTACACAAACACCACACAGTGATCTACACAAACACGACACAGTGATCTACACAAACACGACAGTGATCTACACAAACACGACACAGTGATCTACACAAACACTAGACAGTGATCTACACAAACACGACACAGTGATCTACACAAACACGACACAGTCATCTACACAAACACGACACAGTGATCTACACAAACACGACACAGTGATCTACACAAACACGACACAGTGATCTACACAAACACGACACAGTCATCTACACAAACACGACACAGTGATCTACACAAACACGACACAGTGATCTACACAAACACTACACAGTCATCTACACAAACACGACACAGTGATCTACACAAACACGACAGTGATCTACACAAACACAACACAGTGATCTACACAAACACTACACAGTGATCTACACAAACACGACACAGTGATCTACACAAACACGACACAGTGATCTACACAAACACGACACAGTGATCTACACAAACACGACACAGTGATCTACACAAACATGACACAGTGATCTACACAAACACGACACAGTGATCTACACAAACACTACACAGTGATCTACACAAACACGACACAGTGATCTACACAAACACGACACAGTGATCTACACAAACACGACACAGTGATCTACACAAACACGACACAGTGATCTACACAAACACGACACAGTGATCTACACAAACACGACACAGTGATCTACACAAACACCACACAGTGATCTACACAAACACGACACAGTGATCTACACAAACATGACACAGTGATCTACACAAACACCTCACAGTGATCTACACAAACACGACACAGTGATCTACACAAACACCACACAGTGATCTACACAAACACCACACAGTGATCTACACAAACACGACACAGTGATCTACACAAACACGACACAGTGATCTACACAAACACCACACAGTGATCTACACAAACACGACACAGTGATCTACACAAACACCACACAGTCATCTACACAAACACGACACAGTGATCTGCACAAACACGACACAGTGATCTACACAAACACAACACAGTGATCTACACAAACACGACACAGTGATCTACACAAACACAACACAGTGATCTACACAAACACGACACAGTGATCTACACAAACACGACACAGTGATCTACACAAACACGACACGGTGATCTACACAAACACGACACAGTGATCTACACAAACACAACACAGTGATCTACACAAACACTACACAGTGATCTACACAAACACGACACAGTGATCTACACAAACACGACACAGTGATCTACACAAACACTACACAGTGATCTACACAAACACGACACAGTGATCTACACAAACACGTCACAGTGATCTACACAAACACCACACAGTGATCTACACAAACACCACACAGTGATCTACACAAACACGACACAGTGATCTACACAAACACCACACAGTGATCTACACAAACACGACACAGTGATCTACACAAACACGACACAGTGATCTACACAAACACGACACAGTGATCTACACAAACACTACACAGTGATCTACACAAACACCACACAGTGATCTACACAAACACTACACAGTGATCTACACAAACACCTCACAGTGATCTACACAAACACTAGACAGTGATCTACACAAACACTACACAGTGATCTATACAAACACGACACAGTGATCTACACAAACACCACACAGTGATCTACACAAACACTACACAGTGATCTACACAAACACGACACAGTGATCTACACAAACACTAGACAGTGATCTACACAAACACGACACAGTGATCTACACAAACACGACAGTGATCTACACAAACACGACACAGTGATCTACACAAACACCACACAGTGCTGATTAATGAATGCCTATACGGTAGCATATACCTCTCTTGTTCCTTTTTTTCTTCCTCTTTTTTACTTTAAGCAAAGAGCTGATTATCCATCTTAATAGAGTTTTGATTCTTATTAATGTAAGTTTTTGTGCAGATGGATTTGTTAATAGAAGTGGACCTATGGCAGCTGTTGTATGAGATCCGTAATAAATCACCTCAGATTATATGGTCTCACTCTCCTTGACTCTGACCGGTACACCGTAATCTCTGAGTCATGCGACTTCCAGGATATGAGCCCCTTGGGGGAGTCTGCTGGACAGATGTTCTTATGGATGCTCAGGTCTGATGGGGGTAGAATGACAGTAATATGACTCAGTACAGCGTTTCCTGTGACTTTATGCACTCACCCGATACTCATGTTAAAGGCACTGCAAGTGTTTGCTTATGTTAACGTGTGGAAATCACACGCAAGAAGCTGTCAAGACGTGATATGACATCATGCTAATGATAAATTGTATATTGAATGGGACAACCTGTTTTAAGACATATTCTTTTAGCAACACATTCAACACATCACTCCAGGGCAGTTTTCCAAGCTCTGCACCTCCTCCCATCTCCGTAGGGATGCTGGGAAAAACCACACCTTTATGAGCTGCTCTTCTCACATGTCTCAGGCCCTTCATTATTAAGGTAACAGATTGTAATTTGCATAACCTTGGTGTGTGTGTGTGTGTGTGTGTGTGTGTGTTGCTGATGTATATATTTCTTAGTGGGATGAAATGTCCCCTTAAGTATAGAAATATCTGACAGGTCTGACATTGTGGGGACATTTGGTTTGATTAATTAAAAAAAACAGCCAAAAAGGTTTTCTTTTGGTTACTGAGGTTAGTACTAGGAATGTTTTAACCAGCTGCATTAATAATAAAGGTTCTCTCACAGATAATAACATAAACGTGTGTGGGCGTGGGTGTGTGGGAGAGACAGAGACAGAGAGAGAGAGCGAGAGAGAGAGAGAGAGAGAGAGAGAGAGAGGGAGAGAGAGATGAGTAAGGATGATGACACTTAACGCTAATGCTGCAGCAGACTCTTGAGCTGAGAAAAAATCAACACTCTCATTTTGCTTCTAATTATGAGACAGGGCCGATGATTGCCTTTGAGCATTTGAAATGGTCTGTCCTAATGGAGAAAAGGTCACCTGTGTTTTGTTTGTGAGTTAGTTGCTGCTTCCTCTGATATTTGCTCTCACATTGAATGCCACCACATTACGATTTTTTTGATTAGTATTATTCATTTGTTAACTGTATATTCTCTCATTCTTCCTGAGAATTGAAATTGATCAAATAAAGAGCTCCAGGTAGAGTGGCGAAAAGGATAAAACCTTTCTTAAGCCAATCACAGAGCTTGCAGTGGGGCAAGACAGAAACATGCAATTTCCTCAGAGACGAGGTGTGTAGTTCCAGTCCCTACAGTACTCATTTGTGGAGCAGTGAAAGGTTGCTGCTTTCCACAAGTCTCTTATTTAATCAAATAACATCTTCTGTGCTGTGACATTAATGCATTTGCTTCAGAATATTGTGTGGTGCTGACTGCTTAGATGCAGCATTATAAATCTTATTGAAACCTTATTTATTTTGAACTAAATTGCAGCCTGAGAAATAACCCAATGAGTCAGTAATGCGTTGAGACAGAGATGCTGTGAATGAATAAGAATATTACTGTTCTAGTTTTCTGATGTCTTTCTGATAGGGGCTGTGTGTAATGTGTATATTATCTAAATCTTGTGATAGGAATGTTCCCTTCCTCTAAAAGCCTTTTATTTCACAAATCCACTCTGTCTCCCTGCGAGAAATCGGCTCAGCTCCACGTGGTGACATTTCAAATTTGACACTTAGCACAGAGATTTTTTTTACAAGCGATCATCGTTAGTTTTAGTTTTCAAAGGAGAAGCCCTGAGCGGTGGCTGATAAGGGGGAGGATGTTCAATCCCGCTGGGAGAATTTTTTCCTCTGGAGACGTGAGGCACAGAGCTTTACTCTGTCTTTCTTTTATTTAGTCTCTAACATTTCGCTGCCCTTGGCTGTATGCATGAGTTTTCAAAAGCCCTGCTGAGTGTGTTTAACAATATCATGTTTTGTTCTACTTTTATCTGATAAGACTGTGTCTGGGTTGAGATTTTTTTCTGTCTGAGATTTGCAGTTTGTTTTATCACCACAGGTCCCGCTGACTGATTTGTTATTATCAAAGAATCGTTTAGCGTGAGGAGAGGAGAGTGGATGTGTGCTGCATGTCAAGGTGGCACTTCATACAGTTCTCTAAATGAATGAATCTGACAAGACCACTTAAATACCATTTTATATTATTATGTGTGTATTATTTCCTTTTTTTATTTTAATGATTAAAATTGAATATTATTAATAAAAGTTCTGAACATATTACTTATCCAGAATTCTTCATTCAAAGCTGTATAATAAATAAATAAATAAATAAATAAATAAATAAATAAATAAATAAATATTCCCAGTTTGTACTTTTTAACTCATTTTGTTAATACAACTTGGCAGAGCGCAAACTGAAATCATATCAACCATTCCAACCCTTTTAAGTGAAATTCTGAATATAAACGCACTACTCTACACACTCATGGCTCCGATGCAACAGAAATATAATCTGATAGAAGAAAAGGGAATTCCTCAGCAACTGTTTTAAACAAAATGGAACGAGAACTGTGTGGCTTCTCACTAAACATTTGAGCATGCACTCACTGTCCACTTCAATAGAGACATCTGTACATCGTACAAGTTCATGTTAAGTGATGTAAATACAGAATGAACTTCAGTTAATGTCCACATGAAACATCAGAATGTTCTGGAATCTCAGTGACTTTTACCTTGCCATGGGGGTGTAAAAGAAAGCAGGATGTACTATACACTGAAAATAATGGTGAAAATAATGGTGCAAATAATGGTGAAAATCTCTAAGCAGAATTACTGTATAATAGAGGACTTGGTGTTGATTGGTCATTTGTTTAGGTTGCTGATTACCAACTAGCTAGCAATTATACACCGGTCAGCCATAACACTCTGAGCAGTGACCGGTGAAGTGAATAAGACTGATGATCTCATCATGGCACCTGTTAGTGGGTGGGATATATTAGGCAGCAAGTCAACATTTTGTCCTCAAAGTTGATGTTAGAAGCAGGAAAAATGGACAAGAGTAAGGATTTGAGCAAGTTTGACCGAAAGGGCCAAATTGTGATGACTAGACCACTGGATCAGAGCATCTCCAAAACTGCAGCTCTTGTGGGGTGTTCCCGGTCTGCAGTGGTCAGTATCTATCAAAAGTGGTCCAAGGAAGGAACAGTGGTGAACCGGAGACAGGGTCATGGGCGATCAAGGCTCATTGATGCACGTGGGGAGAGAAGGCTGGCCCGTGTGATCCGATCCAACAGACGAGCTACTGTTGCTCAGATTGCTGAAGAAGTTAATGCTGGTTCTGATAGAAAGGGGTCAGAATACACAGTGCAGGACGGGTCAGGGCTGTTTTGGCAGCAGAAGGGGGACCAACACAATATTAGGCAGGTGGTCGTAATGTTATGCCTGGTCAGTGTTTGTTGTTGTTATTTAAGCATTACTAGGAAAGTAGAATGTTTTACCAGCTATATCTCTCTCACATTCTCTCTCTTGTTCTCCCTGTCTATCTTTTTTTCTCTCTTTCTTTGTCTCACTCTTCTGGCAAAATTAGATTTTTTTTGTTTTTTTACATAGTACAAAAAAAATCTATTAATTTTTTCTGAACAGTGCTTGTCAATATATAGGAAACACTAAAGAGACGCGGCTAACTGTAGTATCTGTTATTGAGACATAACCGCCATCTCACAGACAATCCTAATGACCGCTACCACATGGCAGTTTACAGTGCAATCATAATATAATTACTGACCACTCACACAGAACACAGAGCAAATATAAAAAAAACTCTCAGACAGGACAGTTAACGGTTTACAGTTTTGTTCTCTTACACTTCAGAGAAACAGATCTTTAAGTACCAATACTATTAATCTAAGTGTCTGTACAATATCATTACAGATTGATTGCTAATTATGTAGGCAATTAACAATCATGTTTTTAGAAAAATTTGTAATATGACTAGCATTAGACATTTGATCATTTATAGATGTTAACAAGGGCATGAAATATATGCAATTAAGGTAAATTAAGATTAGATGTTAGATTGTCTAGTGTGTATTGCTGCAGCATCAGTGATTAGGCATAAAGCCTAATAATAATAATAATAATAATAATAATAATAATAATAATAATAATAATAATAATAATCTGCTCTTATTACTTGGCCTCTGGGAAACTGCAGCTGGAATAAGGATGAGCTGAATGACATAGAAAGATTCAGGATGTTGACTGATGGAGCGAAAGCTTTCATTTATTTCTAATGATAATTGAAGATAAAAGATCTTCTCTTGTATCACATGAAACATTTTTACCAAATTTTCAACAAATCAAAATTCCATTAATATTTCATTATTCTCTTTCACCACTTCAGGCCTAGAATCATTCATTAGTAATTAGTGTTCTGTTTTCATCTGGTCATCTTATTTAGTCCATGTCCATATCCCTCCTCCACCTCGTCCTGTAATCTGCCCATCCTTTATTTCCACCCATACCCCCATACACCCCTCCTCCTGCCCCACTCTCTGCTGTCTGTATCAGCTTATAACATTTCTTCCACCAACACTGAATTATTGACAAGTCTGGAGTCTCGAGAGATTGAACGTGTGGAAGGCAGTTTTATCTAGGAAATATGGACATGACTATTAGATTACAGTCACTGGCCATTTTATTAGGAACCCTGTTGTAATACTGTGTAGAACTGCTGTAGTCGATTTGCCTTTAATTTATGGTAAGCTTCCATAGTTTCTGATGTCTCTCATCAACAAGATGTTTCCTGTCACAGAGCTGCCACTCACTGGATTGTTTTTTTTTCCACAGCAGTATCTGTAAGCTTTGCATGAAAGTCCTAGGAGATCAAATACCAAATTCTGAAATACCATAACCAGCCTGTCTGGCACCAGCAAAAGTGTCTGAGATCAAAATCCTTTCTTTTTTCCCACCATATTTGATATTAGATGTGAACTCCTGACCTCTCTCTCTCTATATATATATATACCTGTAAAGCTGATGTTTCCTTAGATGTGTTTTGGTGTTTTTGAACATGAGACACTCTTCCTCAGTTAACCAAGCCCGTGATGATCAGGCCATGGCTTGGATCCAAATAGCTTATTTTCTACAGATTACCCCACAGCCTGGCTAACATGTCTACTGCTACCAAAACTACACAGGCCTCCCAAGGCTGTAGCAAGCCCCACTGGCACCATTAAAGTATGCTCATTGCCAATGGTTCTGGATACTTTGTTTATTAAACATAACCATATACATGTTGACATAACACAATCAGAGCCAAACTGGCCCAGTGACTACGGTTGTACATTTACACCATATAGCAGACATCCTTATCCAGAAGGTTCACATTTTTATACAACTGAGGGTTAAGGGCCAAGAAGTGGCAGCTTGAGGTTCAGGCTCACAACCTACTAATCCATAGTCCAACACCTCAACCACTAAGCTACCACACTGGCACCGTTAATACCTGCTTCCATATGGATTTCTTTCCTAATAACACTCAAACAACTGAGTCATTCCATAAAAACATATAAAACTGTATATTTGTCTTAATGTGATCACATGCTGGATAACATCGAATGAATCCCTGATCTCATTGAAGCCTGTTTTCTTTTCTCCCCTTAAGAATAAGAGGCTTATTATATAAGACAATAACAAATTGAAGCTCTGAGAAAATCCTTCATTCGAACAAACCACAGCTTTGTGGGGAAAGCCAACAGTCTGTTGGAGAATGCTTATTAGGCTGCACATGTGACGGGACCTTGAGTCAAAGATAGATGCAGCCTCATTGTTTTCGGGTGATTTTCTTTCACGCCTTTCATTTCAGTTGAATAGAAACAGCACTCACCCCTGTGCTTTGAATGGTAAAGAGTATCTCAAGGTTGCTACTGAGGTAGTGTTGCACAAGATTGACTTCCAGAAGCTTCCAACTGCTACTGTGAAAAGCCATTTCTGTTCCAGCTGCACGTCTATTGTACAATTACCTGTTGCTTAGGAACCGCAGAGGCTAGGTCTTTGGTTTCCATTTGAATCTACATGTTCTTTGTTATATGTTCGTTATTTGTGATTTATTATTCCAAGTGCAGAATGCATTTAAATTGTTTTTAGAAATAATGCGATAAGCACAGTTTGCCCTTTGTGGCATCCAGTGCTCATGTACTTAGGGACATTCCAGCAGCATTTAATCCATTTGTTAGAGTAGAGATTTACTGCATAGTTTGGTTTTAAGATTGCTTTGTAAATACACACACTTTCAGGCACGGAATTAGCCCTCGCTTGCCTGAAAATATTTTGAGGTCAGATTGGGTCTCCCTTCAACTTCACACTAAACTTTAGCTTGATGTGCAAAAGTCAAGAGTGTGCTGTTCGGGAAAACAATCAATAATAAAACCTAATGATGCATCTTAACACTCCAACGTTGATTATTTTCCTAAAAGCAAACTGCATAAAATTGTTACTGATTACAAAATGATTCTATTAATGAACAACACATCTTGTTATTTTATCTATTTCATTTTGTTGAAATTCCTCAAAACTGTTACAAATCACTGACTTTTTCCATAAATGTTAAATAATCATCTTCTATCAGAAACCATTACAATATTAATGACTGGACATCTTAAGTAACCTAGTTTATTTTTAGCCTAAGATTATACAAGTCCCTGTGCTACTATAGAAATGAAAACATATTAGTACAAGCATTTAATATTAATATTAATTTTTATATTAATTTTATATTAATATTCATATTTTTCTATATATTAGACACAAAAGCACGCTTGTCTGTATTTGTCCACTAAACTGTTTTTTTTTTCCCTGGGGTTGTCCAGGTGACAGAGTCTCCCCTGAGGACAGAAAGTGTTTTTCTGTCCCCGCCATGTCCCGCTCATGTCTCCCAGCCAGGGCACAAGATCATCAGCGTCACTCTTTATGGTGCCACCAGTCTCCCCCTGCTGACAGACGGAAGAGTTCCTCTGCCATTCGCTATTGTGTGAGTAACTGGAACGTCCTGCCAGTGCTGGAACTCATTCATGGGTCAAACTGGGCTTCTGAAGATTCTAAACAAATCTCTAATAAGTTTGCTGTAAGATTTATAATGTTTTGGGTTAGAAACTCTTCCTGGTAGGACAATGTTAGAACATTTAGTATCTGCAATGAACTGGTGTCCCGTTCAGGCTAACTTGAGTTGGTTCTGCTGGATAAATGTGCTCAGTTCTAATGTATTGGACATCAGATATCCATAGCCACCATGTAACTGTACTCTTTCTGTGCAATCAAAGCACACAGCCCACAGTGTTCACTCCCTTCCCTGCATTTCCTGTTTTTTAACCAAAAAAATCTTACTCACTTCAGTGTATAATTATACAATGATAAACCCTGTGATCGATTATTATGATATCCTTTTTCTTTACAAGAACCACTTCAACAGTCTGTAAGCTGAGAGTGACCACTGCCTCACCATTTCCTGTGTTTTTGCTAATGAGTTTTGCTCTGCTGGAGATGCCATCTGCTTAAGCCTCAGTAGAACTGCATGTATGGAATTATTAATAAGCTGGATATAAATAAGCTCACATACACCCCACTAAAACACACACACTTATCTTTACGTAGATGAACGCGAACACTTCCAGAGAAAATGTCTTCCTGTATGGTTTAGAAAAAGTGTCAGGTTTACAGTGAGCAGCAAGGTGAATGTCAAGGCTACATTGGCTCAGCCTTGTATGATTCTGCTTTATTTTATCTTCACACACCCCTGAACTCCAACACAATACACACCTGGAGCAATCTGTGTAATGATGCTTTTAGTGTCTCGTGTGAAAGAAGGTTCATGCTACATTTGGCAAAGCCAGCTAGGCGTATGATTTCTGGAAAGAGATTCTGGAAGAAGACATTAGCCTCCTGGTGTTCCTGTGTGAATGCCTTTATATATACAACACATGCATGTGTGTGTGTGTGTGTGTGCGTGTCTCTGTAATTGTACATATACTGTTCATTGTTTGTTGATTTTTCTACTAAAAATACATCTCTGATTTAGTATGATCATCTTTATTATACAGTGTATATAGCAGCACTGTTAATGTTGTTCAATTTTCTTATAGAGTACAACCATCCTTACCATGTTTTTGATTTCTAATGCAAATTATTCTCTATAACATTAACGTTCATGAGAATGACTGATTGGCTTAAATGAACAATTTAACTAAAACCTATATATTTTATGTTATCAGGAAAAGTATAGGCAGTGCGTCCACCTCATTGTTATAAAGCTCTAAAAACATACTTATATATATATATATATATACTTATAAACATATTTACTTATATGTACACTATATTGCCAAAAGTATTCGCTCACCCATCCAAATAATCAGAATCAGGTGTTCCAATCACTTCCATGGCCACAGGTGTATAAAATCAAGCACCTAGGCATGCAGACTGTTTTTACAAACATTTGTGAAAGAATGGGTCGCTCTCAGGAGCTCAGTGAATTCCAGCGTGGAACTGTGATAGGATGCCACCTGTGCAACAAATCCAGTCGTGAAATTTCCTCGCTCCTAAATATTCCACAGTCAACTGTCAGCTGTATTATAAGAACGTGGAAGTGTTTGGGAACGACAGCAACTCAGCCACGAAGTGGTAGGCCACGTAAACTGACGGAGCGGGGTCAGCGGATGCTGAGGCACATAGTGCGAAGAGGTCGCCAACTTTCTGCAGAGTCAATCGCTACAGACCTCCAAACTTCATGTGGCCTTCAGATTAGCTCAAGAACAGTGCGCAGAGAGCTTTATGGAATGGGTTTCCATGGCCGAGCAGCTGCATCCAAGCCATACATCACCAAGTGCAATGCAAAGCGTCGGATGCAGTGGTGTAAAGCACGCCGCCACTGGACTCTAGAGCAGTGGAGACGCGTTCTCTGGAGTGACGAATCGCGCTTCTCCATCTGGCAATCTGATGGACGAGTCTGGGTTTGGCGGTTGCCAGGAGAACGGTACTTGTCTGACTGCATTGTGCCAAGTGTAAAGTTTGGTGGAGGGGGGATTATGGTGTGGGGTTGTTTTTCAGGAGCTGGGCTTGGCCCCTTAGTTCCAGTGAAAGGAACTCTGAATGCTTCAGCATACCAAGACATTTTGGACAATTCCATGCTCCCAACTTTGTGGGAACAGTTTGGAGCTGGCCCCTTCCTCTTCCAACATGACTGTGCACCAGTGCACAAAGCAAGGTCCATAAAGACATGGATGACAGAGTCTGGTGTGGAGGAACTTGACTGGCCTGCACAGAGTCCTGACCTCAACCCGATAGAACACCTTTGGGATGAATTAGAGCGGAGACTGAGAGCCAGGCCTTCTCATCCAACATCAGTGTGTGACCTCACAAATGTGCTTCTGGAAGAATGGTCAAAAATTCCCATAAACACACACATATATACATATATATATATATATTTGCTTGCATAATTTTCATGAGATTATAACAAAGAGATCATATTAAATCACGTGCCATTACATAGAGAAATGCCCACTTGATGTTTTAGTCAATTCTGTTGATGTTTTTTTTTTTTTGTTGGTGAAATGGAGTACAGAAATGCAAAAAATAAAGAAAATAAAACCTTTCTGAGGATGATCCTCTTGTGGTGTTGCTGCAGGCTTTTCCCACTGAGAGTGTGAGATATGCGGCTAATGTTTCAATACCTTTTGATCTGATAGCCAAATAATGAGACCCTTATGAATAATAAATTCTGATCGTTCAGTGTGAGCTTGCAGGAGAACGCAGCCACAAACAGCTATAATGTACACCAATGTAAAGTGGATTGTAGTTTTTGTTTTTTTGCTTTCCTTGGAAGACAGGAACTGCAGTGCTGTGGGGTCAGTGTCTAGCAGAAATCTTACACATTCTAAACCTAGTAATTAACTAGTCGGTTAAATAGTTCATTCTGGGAATCACTAAGCAGTGCTGGACTTCATCTCCAGGACCGGACTTGTACCTCACTGGTCTACATCCATCACTAATTATCACTATCCAGACTGCTGGTCCTGGTGAAAGGCTCTTGAGCCGATAGTGGACTCAATCAGTCCTTGATTGCACCAACTAGCCGGTTCAGATGAGCTTTAATCAGCAAAGGTCTGACACGTGGCGTGTCAGAGGGCTAAGATGGCCACCATCAGAGGGGTTAGCTTCAGAGAAAGAGCTTCAAATGGAATGGAAGAGTGTTTTTTTTTTCCAAGCCACATTGTCATAAATTTTTCATCTGCAGCTGGCTTTGAGGCAGACAGAAGAGGGGGCAGCCCAGGCAAGGGGCAAATCGAAGGCTTCAAACCAACCTGGGCTTTCAGAGCGAGGGGGAGGGCTGATGTGCAAAAAGAAAGAAAACATTGTGATTATTTACTGAAAAAGAACAAAGACTGTCTCATGCTGAATCTTTTTTTCAAGAGTTATTAACCAACTTTGGGTTGTTTTTGTCAATCAAAGATCATTAGAGTCTTTCCTCAGCTCGATATTTATTACACTACATTTATGCTAATGCGTAGAATACTCTTAGTTTAGTTAAAAATTTATCTTCTTCTTCATCTTCTGGACAAACCTCCAGTTGTCAAGTCGGATAAATACTATACCGTTTCATTGAAGTTATAAGTGGTGAATGTTTCATTTTCATAACACCTATTTGAAAACATAATCATAGAAAAGAAATAATGTTTGTTTTCTTCCCTTCAACTTTTCTTAATTTGAGATATGAGTAGTGGCTATGGTATAATCCTAATTTCCTTCATTTTGTCAAGCATCTTTGAGATACAGCTTCTGTCAGAGGATGCTGCATGATCTGTGGTGTGATGATCTTCTCCACCTTCCTGCACAATTAATGAGAAATTTCATGAAATTGTTGCGTCCTCTGGCTATGATTCTGTACAGAGGATAATGTGATCTGACTGCCACTGCTTTATTGTTACAGCCAATGTCTCTGGGGATGTTTTCAGAAATAATATATATTATTATTAATATTATTAATATTTATTATATATAATATATATATATATTTGAATCTAACATTTTCATAGTGAATAATAATGACCTCTGTTGTACCAATGGTGACTCTGATGGTTATAACATTGTTGTCTTTAATGTTTTTGGCTTTTCCTGCTGCTCCCCTATTTTGCATTATGAATTATGACATTCATCAAAGATTTAAACCTCATCTTCTAAATTGAGTCGTGTATTTTGCACAAAGACACGACTCCACTGAGTCTTACATTACCCTAACTGTTTCCTTGTAGTGGAACAAACTGGAGCATGAAAAGTGAATTTCTGTGTAAGAGAAACTTCTTGTTATAGTGTCTCTGAGTCAGAATTAGGATTGTTGTGACTTCTGATTTCAGTCATAATACTTTTTTTGTTTTCACTTGCACCATTTTAATGATAGCAAAACGTTCCAGTTAGCTGCTCAGTAGATAAATTCTCCTGAGAAATTACTGGTTGTGTTTTTGTGTGCATGACATGAAAGAATTCTTCACTAATGAACCGTTACCGTCTCTCCCGCTGTCTTTCGCACACGTGTCTATGATTGTCTGTTGTCTAACAAATATCATTCTCATTAGATTCTTCTGCTGTCTCTCAGCCTGTTTCCTAATCCTCCATTTTGCACTCAGCTCATACCCGGTGCAGGTCTGGGGTACAGATGAGGGAGGAATGGGCGGTGTTGTTGGATTGTCAGAGCTGCCTGTGCATAGGGATGCCAGATTAAAAGCAATAGATCCCTCAAGATGTGTTCAACCCTACGAAAGGTCAAAAGTGATTTGGCTTTTTTTTCTGTTAGACTTTTAAAAACTAGATTGTCTCAAGAAGTCAGATTAATAACAGTTTTAACTAATAAATGTGACGTACATTACATTTTACATTAAATAAACATATTTTTATAATATCAGGCAACATGATTTATTTGTGATTTTGCTTTCAGTCTGTCACCTTCACACTTCTATAACTTATATAATTATTTACTATTTTTAATATATATTTAAAAAATCAAAAATATTTAATTTTATTTTAAACTTCACAAATGGAACAGGAATTTTGAACCTCTTTCTACTGCCTCATATATCCTCAGAAGGATTATTTTCTAAAGTTTAATGTTATGCAGGTCCAAAAACCAGTCAGGTACTTAGATAATAATTTAGATTGTGTGTGTGTGTGTTATGTATTAGTGTATACATTGTACAATGTGTTTTAGGTACAGGGGTTGGACAATGAAACTGAAACACTGGCCAATTTAGTGTTGGAGGTTTCATGGCTAAATTTGACCAGCCTGGTGGCCAATCTTCATTGATTGCACATTCCACCAGTAAGAGCAGAGTGTGAAGGTTTAATTAGTAGAGTAATAGCACAGTTTTGCTTAAAATATTGCAATGTACACAACATTATGGGAGACATATCAGAGTTCAAAAGAGGACAAATTGTTGGTGCACGTCTCGCTGGTGCACGTCTCGCTGGCGCATCTGTGACTAAGACAGCAAGTCTTTGTGATGTATCAAGAGCCACGGTATCCAGGGTAATGTCAGCATACCACCAAGAAGGACGAACCACATCCAACAGGAGTAACTGTGGACGCAAGAGGAAGCTGTCTGAAAGAGATGTCCGGGTGCTAACCCAGATTGTATCCAAAAAACATAAAACCACAGCTGCCCAACTCACTGCAGAATTAAATGTGCACCTCAACTCTACTGTTTCCACCAAAACTGTCCGTCGGGAGCTCCACAGGGTCAGTGTACATGGCCGGGCTGCTATAGCCAAACCTTTGGTCACTCGTGCCAATGCCAAACGTCGGTTTCAATGGTTCCAGCAGCGAAAATCTTGGGCTGTGGACAATGTGAAACATGTATTGTTCTCTGATGAGTCCACCTTCACTGTCTTTCCCACATCTGGGAGAGTTACAGTGTGGAGAAGCCCCAAAGAAGCGTACCACCCAGACTGTTGCATGCCCAGAGTGAAGCATGGGGGTGGATCAGTGATGGTTGGGCTGCAATATCATGGCATTCCCTAGGCCCAATACTTGTGCTAGATGGGCGCGTCACTGCCAAGGACTACTGAACCATTCTGGAGGACCATGTGCACCCAATGGTTCAAACATTGTATCCTGAAGGCGGTGCACTGTATCAGGATGATAATGCACCAATACACACAGCAAGACTGGTGACAGAGTGGTTTGATGAACATGAAAGTGAAGTTGAACTGCACAGTCACCAGATCTAAATATTATTGAGCCACTTTGGGGTGTTTTGGAGGAGTGAGTCAGGAAACGTTTTCCTCCACCAGCATCACGTAGTGACCTGGGCACTATTCTGCAAGAAGAATGGCTCAAAATCCCTCTGGCCACTGTGCAGGACTTGTATCTGTCATTCCCAAGACGAACTGATGCTGTATTGGCCGCAAAAGGAGGCCCTACACCATACTAATGAATTATTGTGGTCTAAAACCAGGCGTTTCAGTTTCATTGTCCAACCCCTGTACATTATGTATTTAATGGTTTGTGTTTATCTGGTGTGGTTGATTAGCAATGGTATTGAGAATGTAAGTATAGAAGTATTTTGTGTTCACACTTGTAAGCGGATTAGAATTAGAAACATACTAGTCATTCCTTTCCTGCAATACCTTCACAGTGTATCAGTAAATCAAGTCTTTGCTAATGCATACATGATTAAAGAGTAACATTTCCCACAATCAGCTAAATATTTAAGTTGGACACTGTATGTATGTATTTCTGTGAACACCTTTAGGGGGACTGAAGAGGCCAGGACTGGTCAGTGGAGGAACCAGGCAGTAACACACTGTGCTCTCCAATCCACACATAACCCCTGCTGGGAGGAGAACCTATCAGTGGAGCTTGTGGATGTTGAAGGCCACAGGGAGGGTAAGCTGTTTCATTTCTAATGCAGACAAGAGAAATCATCAGTAATGTTCTGTGGGCTGGGGGCAGTCAATAAATTATACAGGCCATAGCCAGACATCCTGGTGGAGTTGACATTTTTTGCAGAACTGGCTTGACCCTTATCCTTATTATTTCTTATCCTGGCTGTGCTCCAGTACGACATGTTTGGAGTAAACCGATGGTTCATAGTTTAAACAAAAACCTTTTCAATAAATCTTGGATCTAAAATGCTGTACTTGTATTCTGCATTCTGTCCCATGTTGAGTATTTTCATAGTTCCGTCTTACACAAAATCTGTTCATTTGTTAAAAATAATGCAAAGATGTTGTGGGATAATTTCTTGAGGCTGGCAAGCTAAATATATATATAAATATATATAAATAATATAAATAAAATCGAAATAAAATTCAATATAAATAAAATAATGGTATAAATTCTATATATAGATATAAATTTCTATATAAATCTCTTCTGTATCAAGCACTCAAGTCGTCGCAGGTTTTTTAACTGAGGGAAAAAATGAAGCACATTTCTAATCAACTGTTTTATTTAAACGTTTTAAAAAATCATACAAAAATGCAAAGATATTGGGTTTTTTTTAAATAATATATTACACAATAAAACATTTATTATTTATAATATCTAGGGTTAGATTTGTATGAGATTTAAGCTGAATGTTTTTCAAATTAAAATTGTATTCAGTGGACAAAGACTGACCATATCATTACTCACATTATGCCTTAATTTTTTAAAAAAGAAAATAATTAAAAATGAATATTTCCTAGCTATGGTTGCACATGACAGCTCTGTACTGAATGTTAATTGAGCAAGTATTGTTCTCTCCACTGAGAGCAGAGGAAGACTGACAGAGGACGCGAGACCGGGAAAGAAAGTGTGTGACAGGAAAATCTATTTGTATGAAATTGGTTTGTCTTGATCTGCGAGTCCGCACTCTGAATGGGCTCCTGTGTTGATGATAATTGCAGTGTGTAGGTCTGATTATTCCAGCCTCATGGTTTCTGCCTGTTAAGTGACAGAATAATTACCCACTGGGCTTAATGGCTCTCTGAACAAGAGCCGAGGGAATGATTGCTCTGGATTTGCTCTTGATGTGTCGGGAATGCTGATCAACTCAGGAGACAATGGCACTAAAGCGTCTTAAACAGGTGCAACTTTCCAAGTGTCTGCTCACGCTCCCTTTTTCAGCTTTATGTGTTTCCTCCAGGCTGAGCAGTAAACTCATTGGCTGAAGGCAAAGTCAAGGGGCTGGCCTTGTATCCTTGGCAAGCTGGTATAAAGATGTCAGACGTGTTGCTGAGTAGCCTGGAAACATGACTGCTATTGGTGATGGAGGCGTTGGCTGTGGACGTGTAAGGACGAAAGAGCTTTTATCTTCAGGAAAAAGAAGATCTTGTAATGCCAGGGCATACCCTGTATCCCCTCAAGTCAGAGCAGTCTGAGGCATGAGCGACTTACAGACCTTTTAAATTATTCTTAATTAAGAACAAGTTCATGAAAGGATTTTACAGTTTAGGTAAAATCCCTCAATTTTTGTCTCTCATGGTACCTATTGAACGGTTTAAACTGAGCCTGTAGCTGAATGAGGAACATCAGAAGGAATCAGTGATAGTGGTTATTAGTAAGAGTTATAGCAGTCTCATGTCCAGTTCTCAAAGAGTCAAAGATTGCTGAGACCCAGTTCATGGAAATGTTTGAAACCATGGAATAACTTAAGACTATAGTGTACAGTAAACTACAGTAGAGCAGAATGCAGAAAACTATTATACCTTGTTTATATTTTCCCCATTGACATTAGCATTAATTCATTCATTCATTTATCTATAGTAATTCCAAAACCTATACAGTGGACAAAACAGGGCTCCTGGATGGAACACACACACACACACACACACACTTTGGAGGTAAGATGAAACACAAAAACTCCACACAGTGACAGTAACCCAAGATGAAACTGTATAAACTGCATTGTGTCACTGTGCCATCCTTCAAAGTGTAAATGTTTATAAAATTAGTGTTTATAAAATTAGCTCAGATCCAAGCATCTTCTATTTCAGGTATTAGATTGATGTAAATGGCTCTGGCTGTATATCACCATTTAAACATTCGTTTAAGATTTTCTACAAAATCTCAGAAAAATGTTTTCAAACTTTAAAAATATTAGCAGATTTGGTTGTATTAAATACATTATCATTCTCTTGTTGATAATTTCTGTATCCCCAGTGGTTCTGTGCCTTGTCCACTGGCTTACAGATGTTGTAATAAATATAGCAGATGGTCCATCAAAAGAGCTTCTGGCCCATTTCCGGATACCTTCATCTTATCTCAAGCCTTTTCAACACTACCACCTGGAATTGGTACCAGTAAGAGTCTACAGCCCTCCAGCATGTATAATAGCTATATCTGAAAAGCTCTTACATTAACCTCTTGCACATCTACTGTACCTAAGATGATTACATCTCCCTCCAACTCGAAATGTAAAATTTATTGGGGCATGTCAGTTTTCCTTCCACTTCCCAATAATGTTCCAGTTGGTGGATTGCCTGCTTTAAATTGCCCCAGTTTTGTTTGTGTGTGTGTGTGTGTGTGTGTGTCTGTGCGGTAACCTGTAATGGACTGACATCCCATTCAGGGTGTATTCCTGCCTCACTCCTAGTTTTACTGGAATAAGCTTTGGCTCCACCGTAACCTGGATCAGGATAAAGCGGTTACTGAAAATGAGTTATGTCTGTGATCGGTTGTATAAAGCTACATGATTAGTTTCAGACAAACCTACTCTTGTACAGATCCATAAGCTTCATCAAACCCTGCTTACAGTCAGCATAACAGAGCATTCGGTCAAACAGATCACCTCCCCTTTTCCTGTCATTCCTGTTCCAGTTTTAGGTCTTAAGTCAGTGTGGTGAGACAGGTCTAATATATCATTAGTTTAAGGGGGACCTACAGGCTGCTGGAGTCAATGCGTTCATCATTGGCACTGAGGGGCTTTGTCAGGGAGATTGAGCAAGAGGAGCTGCCTCGGGGGCAATCCATCAAACAGGACTTGTGCAGGGTTTATAGAAGGAAATGAATAAACCATGCTCTCTAGAACCCTCTGAGGTATGTTACTACAGGGGCAGAAGTTTAATGGCATCTTGAACAGTGGTGTCCTGTAAGAAAACAAATGTCATTTTTATATATACTGTAGGAGCACTGAAACAAGTGGAACTCAATGAATTCCGAATGCAGTCTGATTATTTGACCTATACAGTTAATTAGACTTCTTGCACACCATAGCAAAACATTAAAGAGGTTCCCTGGTCAGTGCTTTTTGGGATTATAATCCATGAGCCTAAACCGCCTGTGAATGAGTTTCTTCTTATTAGCGGTAAATACCCAGTCCCTCCTGCAGACCATTCCGGTATCAGTATCGATTCTCAGCAGACTGTAAACATGTAGAGGAATATATTCTGAAGACTTTACTGTGACTCACTGCTATAGCAGATGGCAGTATTTGGCTGGAGGGTTTTTTAAGAGCAAAGTATGGATCTGCTATATAAATAAGACAGAGAGAAAGAGAGAGAGAGAGAGAGAGAGATTAACAGAATGACAGATATTTCTGTTTTTCTGCTTCACCCTGTTTTGTCCTTTAGCTGTCAGTCACCAGCCCCAGCCCACAGACAAGAGGAGATGTGAGTTTACACATGATTGGGCTTTTCTGCTCCAGTCTGCACAGCTTCCCTGCACCAGGGCTAGCTGACTCCACAACATAAATTATTCATCAGTCTCTCTGTGGCCGTAGCGCTGCCGGCACTGTAATTTCACTCTCTGCGCTGAATTATAATGGTCCTAATTAGCTATGGCAATTTCATATTTTTCTTCTATTCTGAAGAATAATGTTCCTCTTGTACCTCAGTAGCGAGGTAAACGGAGGATAAAAACGATTACAATGATTGGAGTTCTATTTGTCAATAGGAATTATACAAGAGACATCAATGAAATGATTGCAGAGCGGCTGCGACTAGTTATTCATCAAACTCCTAACAAGCAGCAAGCCTTGTTCTGATGAAGCCATGCTCAGGGGTCACTGGGACCCTAGCTAGCTCTTCTTTATGGCCCTCATAAAAATCGACTAGTTCAGTGTTGTGTTATTGAAGCATACTCTGGAGAGCGCAGATCTGTAATCAAACATCCTGCATAGACCTGTGAAACCTCGCTCCATCACCCTGCCATTGCAACAGCCACACAGACAGATGGCCGCATTTAAACACTGCCTTTTACTATCATAAGGAGTGGTAATATTTAGAGACTTTTTTTATTTACCTTCTCCCTGTGGATGTGATGGCTGTAACTAGCGTTGTATTTAATCTGAAATTTATATGTAATCATATTTCTGTCTGGTCCCAGAGTCTTCCTGAATATAACTATATAAACATAATTGCTTTAAGCATCCATGTCTGAGTGTGTTTGTGTGTGTGTGTGTGTGTGTTTGTGTGTGTGTGAGTGTGTGTGTGTGTGTGTGTGCGTGTGTCTGCTTCAGCCCCACAGGGCAGTACCCTCAGGAGTGCGCGTCTATGTTACCATGGTGCGGAAACTCAGCCTCCTCCCCAGACTCCCTTGCTTCTCCTTCACTGGCTTTGAGGTTTGCACTTCCTGCTTCCAGCTGCATCATCTGTCTGTCTCCTCTCCACAATAGCTTAGACTAGCAACACTTTTATGATCAGATAAGTGCTTTGGCATAGTTAGGGTTTAATACTCCATTGCCAGCTAATGGTGTTATTTGGCACTGTGCAGGTACTGTAAATGGATTATGCTTTGTCTGAGCATCACTGCACCATGAACCCTGCACACACAACAATTATAAATAAATCACCTGTTTAATCTATTTATGTGTGAGGAAGGTTTTTTCACTGATTGGATACCTGACCTCATTTTCTGTCAGGTAATCTTTTGCGATAAAAAAAAGCTAATTTAATATGTCATCTTGCAGTTTTCCATTTACTGAGTTCATTCATTGATTCACTATAACACAAGGAAGTATTGAATATCAAATGAGCCTAAAATGCACCCTTATTCTATCTCTGTCTGCTTGCTCTTTGTCTCTGTGTCTCTAAAACTCTGCCTCCCATTTTAGGTCAAAGTTAGGTCTTTTATTTCTTTTTCTCTCTCAGTCCTGCTGACTCTATCTGGTCACTCACAAATACCACGTTTCTTTCTGCCCTTCTCATTATCAGGTGCTGTTGCAGTCCACTGACAGTCCACTGAAAGATCCAGTGGGACCTTTATTAGCTGTTGCTTATATCGTTGCTGATTATGATTCATACAGGTATACACCCTCTCTCTGTACTTTGAATAAATCCATCACAACTACTATATGTTGCAGGCAAATGTGCTGTTCTGCAAAAGCTTAGAGCACAGAGCTACATTGAGCATCTTATCATACTTCATGCTAATGCACTTGAGGTCCATGGCATCACTTAACAGAGAAAATGTGTAATGATCCATCGCTGCAGAGACGTAAATGAGCTGCCTGAAAGCTTGGAGGCAAAGTGATGGGAGGGGCCTATGAGCAAAGTAAAGAGCCTTTTCTCTGAGGACTTTCTCTGAGGACTGGACTTCATTTATGTGTAAAGTGTGTACTTGTGGCACTTATAGTGGACTAGAGCATAGAGATTTTGGATGATTTCCCAAATCTCCAGTGCTCTTTGCAAATCTGTTTACCATCATGAGGTTTTGAGTAATAATTAAAGCCAGTGTCCACTGTTTGCTAAGTTCATCTTCCCACTGTATGCTGACTCACGTTCCTTCTTACAGAATAACGATCAGAATTATTTCACATTAAAATAGATTCAACATAAATATCAAAGATATATGGATCAAGTGTCATTTTTTGCTCTATGATTAACTAGAAAAAATGGACACTTGCGTGAAGAGAAGTAAATCAGCTTGCTAGATTATAGGAAATCTATTCTGGTCTTGTCTTTTGTGTTTAAACTAAAATAAAATGACTGACTTGAATAAAAGAGGTTCGGTCCGTTATAAGAGTGTGTTTGCATTTCTACATATGGACCTGTGTGTTTTTATATGTGTGCACATACTACTGTACTCTACATGTGCATGTGAATTAGGGACAGGCAGAAATATCTTCAAATGTATTTTGAAACTTAATAAAAAAAATACTGTGAATGTTATTGTATGACAATCAACTCCAATACTGAAATATACAGATCTGTATTATGTAAAGGGGAAATATGATCAATCAGTACCAGCGATCCGGTAGATAATGGCTAAAGTACTTTCCAGGTACCACACTGATGGGATTTTAATACATAATGGAAGCTTAATTATTGCAGTCCAGCTAAGATGCATATAATATTCACTGACAAGCTGCCATTTGATCAAATGGAGTCTTGTTGCCTCTATAACAAAATAGCTGTTGTTTACTCTGGCCTACTCCATGTTGTTTTGCTCAACCTAACATCATTTGTTAATCCCAAATAGTAATTATTATGTAAATGTCCTTTTCACTCCAGTTCAGTCTGCTGTTACACCATTAGCATTAGTCCACTTTGTTTTCTTTGTCTCTCACTTTTCCACAAATCCCAAAGATATTTTTTTTCATCAGTGACTTAGTTAATAAAAATTATGAAAAGTTTCGACAAATTGCGAAGTGAGTATTTTGTGTTTCACACACCTACAGTATCTCAAACACATGTACCTGTGTGTGTGTGTGTGTGTGTGTGTGTGTGCACGAACATATACACTGCACCCTTCAGATGTCTTTCACCATCCTTTCAGCAGGTCCTGACACACACACACTGTGCTGCTAATAATAGCGAGGCTTGCCAAGCTGCACTATTGGAAGTGTGAATTCATGTTTTATTTATTTTTCTGATTCATTCCCAAATGGCTTTCCTGTGCCAGTGTTGTAACTGTAATCTCACAGTGACTGCTTGGCTGTCACCTTCACGTTTCCATTTTCTGGCTGTGTGCTGTGGAATAGGGGTGTGTGTGTATGTGTGTGTGTGTGTGTGTGGGTGTGTGTTCACCGTCTCATCATTCAGCCAATCTCTAGAACTAATAACTGTTCTTATGGTGACTGTGTCTCTGTCAGTCACAGTCAAATATAAAACAGGATGGTTTTTTCTCCTTTCCACTCTTCGTCTCTGTACCTGTCTGCCGTTTGCAGTTGATCTGTCTATCTCATTCTTTCTGTGTGTGTGTGTGTGTGTGTGTGTGTGATTATAGAGAGACTATGCTGCACGTGCCCATGGCACCATATGTCTGTATGATGCCTGTTCCATTCCCACAGCCTCCTGACTCTGTCTTTACTCTGCCTGTGCTCACCGATCAGCCTCAGGTCAGACACGTTTCACTTCCACTCGCTGCTGATTCACTCATGCCTCAGCTTTTTACACTTTTTTCAATTTGCCTTGCTTTTTACTTTAACTGGTTGAATGTTTCTAGAAAAATGTTCACGCATTGAGGTGAACAAAGATTATCGGAACATTTATTCTCATTTTCTGTAAAACGACAGATTCATTATGGAATGTTATCAAAACCTGCACACAGAGCCACACACACTGTGGTGTTATTAGAAACCCGGCATTCATTAAACAAAAAGTAAACGAACATCATTATTATTTTAATTGTGTTTAACTGAAAATAGCAGAAACAATTTTAATAATATAACTCTCTCTCACTCTCTGTTTTCTCTCTCTGTCCCCTCTCTCTCTCTCTCTCTCTCTCTCTCTCTCTCTCTCTCTCTCTCTCTCTCTCTCTCTCTCTCTCGCTCTCTGTCCTCTCCCTCTGTCCCCCCCCTCTCTCTCTCTCTCTCTGCTGTTTTTTTATGTTGCTTTTTGTATTGTTTTCTGTATTCCTCTGCCAGTGACCTGTTTACACAAACATTCGCTCAGACTCATGCACACACAGAGAACGCTCTGACCGGCCCTGCTGGATGACGTGGTCATCTCCTGCTCTCTCACTTGTGGCTAATGTGAATCCCACAGAGACAGAGCCATATTGATCTATCTGCTGAACTGCCTTTTTTTTCCAGCCACTAATTTTATGCATTCTGTGTGTTTTGGACACTCATTTGATCTTCAATGTAAATATGTTCTGATGTTCATCACGTCACAATGAAGAACAGAGTGCAGCAGTGTCCTTACTGTAGGTTACATGTAAACACCCCTATGTATTGCATAAGTAGCTTTAACCACCACCTGCCCTGGAATGTGTATTCTAGCATGTTAGTGTGTGTGTGCATAAATGTGTGTGGAGGCAACAGGAATGGCCTAGCATGCTGGTCCTGGACCATCTGTGCCCAGTCAGTGCTGTGGCATGTCTCCATGTACAGGACGTTCTATAGCCAATCATATAGCAGTCACATCATATGATCTGCAAAAATGAAACTTGGTTCTTTACACTTTTTAGAAATATATGAGTATTAACATTAACAGATTAAATTAATATTTGTTCTCTGCTAAAAACTCATTTAAATCCAGTTTTCCTGTTTGTGCTGGTTTCACTTGTGTCACTAGGCCTACATCAGAGCTCCTGCATTTTAATTTCTCATGCAGAAATCCCCAAAATCTGCATTCGTTTGCATGATTAGAATGTCAGTGTGCTGTGTAATTGCCCCATGTGATTAAGCCTAAGAGTGAATCGATGCTGCTTGGAAGAGTCACTGTCACTATTGACCTTCGTGTGAGCTCTGGGCTGCCGGTGCTAGTGACATTTCAGCAGCAGAGCTCTCAGGGGAGAGGCAGTCATCTGTAGCAGCCCATCCTTCACTCCTGATGTATGCTGACTTCAGCTGCACGCAGTTGGCATGCAGAACTCAGGAGAACTATTTAGTATTCACAGAACTGCACAGGATACTTTCAGACATGTGTGTATTAATTCATTTTATGCTTTAACAGCTACAACACCAGTCATTAAGTCATTGTTGAGTTTATTATGAGAGTCATGACTCCTTTCCTCTGTTTTTCTCCAGCATGGATTGACCGCTGGCCTCTCACACTTTGAACTCATGACCCCAAGCCCTCCACCTTTTAACCTGTTCTTTTTTGAGCACCATTTCCTCAGTATTTCTCTCTACCACTATACATGGGCCAGCATCAGGGCACTGTGCCAAGCAGCAGGCCAAAGCCCAGTGCCCGCAGGGAATAGGCCATCTGCTAGCCATGCCAGCCCTGCTGGTGTCCCCACCCATGCAGAACCAGTCAGGCGCCATACACACTCACACCTCATCTCACAACAACAGCATTACCCCCAGGGCCTAACAAGTATGATGCCAGCTTGCCATGTCCAGAGCCATTTTACCCACAGAGCCAGAGATACCGACTGTAATTTAGACATAAAAACAGGCTTGGAATCCTTTCTTGTTTTTCCTGCTAGTCACATTGTACTGCGTTGTCCAGGCAGGCTGGCAGTCACATGGCCACCTGATCAAATTGCTCCTATTTTTCTAACTCTTACTCATAATCATTTGGTATTCATTTTAATCTGTGTCTGGTATATATTTTTTGCATACTGATAACCTTACATACCTCATATGTGTAGCTCCTCCTCCCAGGATGTCCTTATTTGATAAGCAATTATGCCACAATCATAATATAATAATGCCCATTGCTAAAAAGACCAACTGCTTGTCAATAGCAATAAATGTTCTGAATGTGTTTCCATCTGGATTTTATAAAATAATGCTAATCTACTAAGTCTGTAACAGAGATGCAGATGATTTTGATGTATATGATTAAATGATACAAAAAGAAGAAAGCAGAATTAAAAAGGTAATTTTAGCTACTGCTCAGTTCTACAAAAAAATCAATATGTTGTGTGGGAAATGTGCAGATTTCACAGCCAGGATCACCCGAGGAGCGGCCAGTGTGGAACCACTGCTTCAGGTCAGGACTGTGCCACCGCCTTCACTCCGGGAGCAGATTTGGTACTTGTGTACTATCAGGTACCGGTACCAGTACCTGTACCGGTACTGGTACAGCTACAGGTACCAGTCCGGTGGGATGTGTGCTGTAATATTGCTGCCATTCAACGTGAGAAACAAAATTATCTCTGTCCTTATAAATGTAATATTCCCAATGGAAAGAAATTATCAGCTGCAAAAATAATTAAATGTTATTGTAAAGCTGCAGTGGGCCAGTATGGATGTCTTCTCATCTCCAGTTTATTACAAAGTGTGCAAACACTGAGGAGCAAAACAAGGAAGATAAACAAATGTAATTTATACCAATGAAAC